>NC_057361.1:34541300-34847646 GCF_016509475.1 Prionailurus bengalensis
CAGATGAGGTAGGAAGAGGAAGGAGGGGAAGGATAGTAAGACAAGCCAGCATGAAGATGGGGGGCTACAAGGCTTGGGGAGAGGAAAAAGATAAAAAGATGAATTTTGGAAAGCGCAGGGTGTGAATTACACTTTAATTAGTCTTCCTGTATGTTTCATGGTAAAATTTCCCCGTCACCATCATCTCAAGAGAACTTCGGTGCTTTTAAAGGCTTTTTGGTAATGAGATTTTTATTTCTTTTGGATATGCTGAGACAGAGACTGGCTTCAAGGCAACCCAATTTTATTTGGGTTACACTTAAAACAATCAGGTTATTCAGGGCTACAGGGTAAATGACCAGTTTCTCTCCAGGGGATCTAAGTTATGATGGAGATGAATATAATTCATAGTCTTCTGAATGAGCAATTTGAGAATTGTCTTTGTCTTTTTTTTTTTTTTTCATTTTAGACAAAGAGAGCATACACTACCAGGGGAATGGGACAGAGGGAAAGAGAGAATCTTAAGCAGACTCCATGCTCAGCAAGGAGCCTGACGTGGGGTTTGATCCCATGACCCTGGGATCATGACCTGAGCCAACAAGTGCTGGACGCTCAACTGACTGAGCCACCCAGTCATCTCAAGAAAATTGTCTTTATCTTTCAATTGAAGAATTGAGGATTAGAGCCAGGCTACCTGTGTTCAGATCCTCAATGTTCCACTTAGTGGCTGTGAAAACTTGAGCAAAGTATTCAAACTCTCTGTCTCAGATCCTTCATCTATGAAATGGAAAAATAATAGCCTACCCCACAAAGGGCTGTTGTGGGAATTGAATGAGCTGAGACATTTAAAGAGCTTAGAGCAGTTCATGGTACATAATGAGCAGGCCACAAAAGTTAGCTTTTATGGTATTTCTAGTTATTTTCCAAAATAGATAACTCCATTCAGAGCATCAACAGGCATTAGAAGTTAGTATTTACATATTTTTTAATGCTTATTTATTTTTGAGAGAGAGAGAGAGACAGAGAGACAGAGCATAAGTGGGGGAGGAGCGGAGAGAGAGGGAGACACAGACTCCGAAGCAGGCTCCAGGCTCTGAGCTGTTAGCACAGAGCCCCACGCGGGGCCTGAACCCATGAACCGTGAGATCATGACCTGAGCCGAAGTCGGACGTCCAACCGACTGAGCCACCCGGGCACCCCAGTATTTATGTATTTTTACTTATAGTTACATATTTATGTATATTTATGTTCGTATATCTGTTGATATGTATATGTAATAGACGCATCTGTATACACACCTGTATGTGTATGTAATAGACGCATCTGTATACATACCTGTGATAACACTCACACACACACACATGCACATTCAAAGAGAGAGAGGGAGAGAGAGGTGGGTGATACCTTACTAATTACCCCCAAGAGATATTTCCCACATTTATCTGTTCATTCATTCAACAGGTATTTGTAGCATCCCTGCTATGATCCCAGCTAAACAGGCAGGACTCTAAGGACATGTGCACCGTGTGTTGCACTTGTACCATGTCAGCCCCTAGACGACACTCAATGTTAACAGAAAAATGAAGAAAGATCTGGGGAGAGGATGAAGTGAGATGATTTGCCCAGAGCCTTGTTTTACCAGCATGGTTTTGCATATAGCAGGTCAATCCGTTAGTCCTTCATTCTCTCTGCTTCTCCACCTGTGCAACGGAAACGATCACAGCAGCTTCATAAAGGGATTGGGAGGATTTGTGAGTTAAATAGGAACTCTTGCTGGCTCAAGGATCATCCTCTACCTTTCATAAAACAACTGTGATTTTCAGGCGGAGGGATGACGAGAGGGTGCGTTTTTCTATGGGCCTTGCATAGGTGCGACAGGCACGTCTTGTTTTCTGTTGGCACTCATTCGGGAGTGCCCTTGGAACTCCCCCGGCTGGTTCTGTAGCTGAGGCGGGCTCTGTTACGGGGTGGGAAACTACAATTAAATGTCAAGGGTGAGGACAGAAAGGCAGGGCTGAGAGTTCTGCAAGCTATCCATGTGTTGAGGGCCAGCCCCTCTATTAATGGATGTGTGAGGGCAGCCCAATCCCATAGTCCTTTGGCACAGGAGTCCTTTCTTTATCAGCATCCTGTCTGTCGGTGTGTCTGTTAAAATAGATGTGAGAGCCATGTGTACACAGAATTCTTGCTTCTGCACAGTGAGATCTATGTCACCTTCCAGCCCTGTTTCACTGTGAATCAGCTTCAACCCTATGATAGCGAAAATGAGAACTGTCTTCACAAAAACTTGACCGTGGCATCCTCCTGGAAAGATTGCATCCAGGACAGCACAACCAATACTGCTTTTGCAATTTCACGCCCGTAACGGGTTTGTTATATGGGAAAGGGTGGTTGAGGCAGTGTTTGCTTTCCAGTCACATTAATAGTAAAATAAACTCGTGGCCTCTCCCCACTTTCAATCAACCATCCCACTGTTGTCACTTGTCTGCCTAAAATGAAAATCTCATCTGTGTCATTGCCTTTCACACGAACCTTCGATGCCTCCCTCTTGCTTTTGGAGTTAGGGTTTCTTCCTATGGCTCAGCACAGCCCCCCTTTCAATGTCATCTCCTGGTGTGCCATCTTCACGTTTTCCGTAATCAAAGCAACCAGGACCGTTTGGGAATTAAATGCAGAGGTCCCCATGGTGGCTCGGATGGTACATTTGGACTCTTGTTTTGAATCCAGGATCCCACTATGGGTGTATAGCCTCAGGATATCACTTACCTCTTTGTTCTTCCGTTTCCCCCATCTATACAGCGGGAGAAATAACAGTATCATAGGCCATCGTGTAGAGTAAATGAGTTCGCGCAGATGAAGTGTTTGGAATAGTACCTGACACACAGCAAACATCATAAAAGACCAAGTGGCATCATTATTATTTACAGTGATCTGAATGTGTATTCTCTTCGACACCTCTGTGCCTTCGCATAGACCGTTTCCATAACCTGTAATGCTTTCCCTCCCTCCTGTGCCTGGACTCACTCTTAACACCTCCCTCAGATAGCATCTCTCTGTGCACATCTCACACTGTCTGGTACTTAGCACAGCAGATTACTGCAGCTTTTCAAAAAGCAAGTGTTTTGTCCCCTACAAGACAGTGACTTCCTTCAGGGCAATGGTTATCTCCATTTTTGTATGTCTAAGATCCCAGAAATTCTGGTGTGAAAATGGCCTCAAAAATTCCTGATGGATCCACAAAATAAACTTGTGTAAAAATGTTCAGAGCAGCATTAGGCACAATAGCCCCAAAGTGGGGACAACCTGAATGTGCATCAACCGATGAACAGATAAACAAATGCAGTCTACCCATACACTGGAATATGATTCACATAAAAAGGAGTGAAATTCTGACACCTGCTGCAACATGGATGAACCTCGAAGACATTATGTTGAGTGAGAGAAGCTAGACACAGAAGACCTCATATTATATGATTCCACTCACATATTACATGAAATGCCAAGAATAGGCAAATCTGGAGAGATGGAAAGTAGATTAGTGGTTGCTTAGGGCTAAGGGAGGGGGTGGAGCGATTGGCGGGTATACCTAAGGGGTATGCAGTTTCTTTTGGGGGTGACGAAACTGTTCCGAAAATGACCAATGATTGCACAATGGTATGGAAAACCACTGAATTGTACGTTTCAAGTGGGTCGGTTGTATGGCATGTGGATTATATCCCAATAAGCTGTTACCAAAAAAGAAAGAAACAAGGAAAGGAAAGAAAAAGGAAACAAGAAAAAAAGCACTGATTGGATGAATGGACAAATGAGGGGGAGCGCGTTTGGGTTTGTGTTGAATGTAGACACATCCAAGAGCAAAATCTCAAGTCGCCACCTCCCTGAGCAGGGATCAGGGTCAAGTCTCCTGCCCTTCCAGCTTTGTTGTTGCCACGTGCCCCTTCTCAAGCACTTCCTCCTTGCTTGTTCCCCAGACTCCTCACCCCCAGTCAGTCTCCCTCTTCTCTCCTACTTAGATTTTCTTCTCCTTTACATATAGCCAGAACCCTTAGTACAGTTTACGAGAGAACTTGAAGGGGCCTGGAACGTGAGAGCCCAAAGGGACCCTTGGAAACATCCATTTGGAACACTGTCTTCCAGATACAGAAGTGGAGGCCCAGAGGGGTCTAGGATGTTGCTTCAGCTCACACGTTGAGTTGGTGCCAGAGCTGAAATGAAGATCCAGGTCTCCTGTTCACCTGTTCAGTACCGTTCCCAACACACTGCCTTCCTTCTTCACCTCCTCTGTACCCATCTACCTTCCAGAGTGATCTGGAAGCCAAAACAGGTGGGGCCACACCACATATTGAATGGCTC
This sequence comes from Prionailurus bengalensis, assembly GCF_016509475.1. NCBI lineage: Eukaryota > Metazoa > Chordata > Mammalia > Carnivora > Felidae > Prionailurus > Prionailurus bengalensis. The sequence goes on from NC_057361.1 coordinate 34,545,633, forward strand.
ACTGTGTATCAGGTGATTTCTGTTCATTCTCTTCCAAGAGTATTTCAGATGACGATAACATCCCATCCCACTGAATTCCAAGAGATTTTTAAAATGTCCTTTTCTTCTCTTCAGTTTCATTAGTGTGGAATACACGATGTAGTCGAGAGGACCACAGGATTGGGAGGCTGGAGACTTAGGCCCTGGTTCTCACTCTGTTACTAGCTATGTGGCTTGAGTGAGACATTTGCATACTCTGGGCCTCATGTCCCTCACTATAAAATTAGGGGCTGGATGAGATTACTTCTTTGCTTACTCCTTCTGGCGTCTGTCTATGGCTCTCTAATTTGATAACTATAGGTTGAAATAAAGAGACTATCAGCTAAGACTTAGAGCTCTTCTCAATGTAAAGATGTTCTTCCAGAGATACTTTGTGGTAATTGAATCTGACCTGTCTGAACAGTTTTTCCACAGCACATGAACACAGGAATACTTGAAGAAAGTATTTGTTGTTCAATCTGAGTACCATTCTGCTGTTTCAGGACATGACTGGTATGATAATAAGGTAAAGAGAACCAAGATACACTGAAATGAAGGCCAGAGACATGCTAGGCACTGCCACTTCTCATTTTAACTCCCACATCATCCTTGTAAGGAAAGGCATAGTCACCCACTGTACAGATGGGAAAACTGAGGATGGGAGAGATAGCCTAATTTTCCCAGTGTCACAGTGAATTCTGGGTGCCGTGGGGATGTGGTACCAGGTCTGCCTGACTCCCTGAGTTACATTTCCCTCTGCGCTATTGACTTCCAAGAACAGCAACTTTCTAAATAATGGGTCTAAATAATGGGTCAGGGATAGACAAGCCCTCTATTTTGGGGTCAAGATCCCTGCCATTGTCATTACTTCTAATGCTTCAGTTTTTCTTACGTGATGCTCAATTGATTAGGTATGTTCCTTGGTTCCATCTAATTTCTAATTCAAGATAACCTCTCTGTGGCATTGATTGACCCAGTTTGGCTAGGCAGGGTTTGCGGTTTGCATGGGAGCTGGAAGAAAGCTACCAGATCTAAGCATGAATTAGCGTCTGGAATCCTTCCTGCCACTTGAGGCTCTTGGCAACTGTAGACCTAATATGAGAGCTGCCAGCGGGGGACAGGTCATCTTAATAAGAAGAGACTGTTTCCTGGGGAATTTTCTAAAATTTGAAAGTTTGTTTTTCTGGAAGTGCCCCGAATCACAACATATACAATTTGAGTAGTTCCTGTCACCTTGTAGCTTAAGCTTCTGGTGACTGTGAGGCTCTTAGTGTAATGTGCATTGTTTTGTGTGACAAGTTTGGTTTTAGCAGGGGAAAGAATCCATGGTTTTCACCGCTAATCTTAAAGGGACCCATCAACCCAGAAAGGCTAGAACCCCTGGCTGGTTTCCTGAAGCCTTCTCTGACCCCTATCCCTTAGGGCCATTACTCTTGTAGGATTTGTGATTTCCTTCCCCTCTGGGAAGGTAAAGCTGGGCCTCCATCCGCCACAGTACCCTGCAGCCCCCTTCCCCCACCCCCCACCAGAGGCAGCCTGGTGGAGAAGGATGTTTGAGGTGGGCAGGTTGTGCATCACACTCTAACGTGTCTGTGGATAGTCTGCTTAACTCGGGGCCAGTGGTCGGCAGATAAACACAGGTACGACCTTCCTAGCTGTGAAAACATCGAAATCCTTAGGCTGCGGTTGTAAATAGCTGCTTTCCCGTCCTCCTGGGCTCCTTCGGCTCCTTGAAGGATTCTCTCCTCATCCAGAAACTAAGAAGCTTTGGCAACTGAAGTCTGATTCTACGCGTGGTTCAAAAGAGCATACTGGTGGGCCAGGCCAGCGGATGTCTCTGTAAGACCTAACTTAACATGTAACTCTTCTCATTGCCACCTAGATCTAAAGTATGCGTTTTATAGCACACACTGTTGGTGGCTGGCCTAGGTCCCCTTCGCACTCACTGTCCTATGTCATCTAGTGGTATCGTATGCTTCTACCCAGCGGCTCTCTGCCTGAAGGTTCTCTCCTCAGGCCCTGCTGGTGGGGCAGACTGGAAAGGCTGTGGTGTTAACCCCCTTGGTAGCATCCCTCAGCCAATATTGGATGGGATTTAGCTGTGATACTATGCCTTCCCTTCTCTCGGGTAGAACAATTATCCATATCATCTCCCAGAGGTCCCTAACAGGGCTGAGCCCCGACTTCCCACTGTGATCATTAATGAGCCCTGTATCAACACTTTTCCCTGCCTGTCTCACTCCAACCAGTGTCCCCACTTCCCAGCCAGTGCTTCCTGGGGTCCCCTCCCAAATAAAGTACCTGCACCCAAATCCTTGTCTTATGGTTGGCTTCTGGGTGAACCCAGCCAAAGACATACTTAAAAATAAATATTTACACATACATTAATGTACACATATTTCATAAATGTCGGGAGAAGAAATTTTTTTCATATACAATCTCCTCCCCAACATCAATAAAAAAGGCAAATTGAGAAATGTGAGATTTAATATTCCGCAGTGGGCTGTCAGCAGTTTCAAAGCCCAAAGATGTCTGATAAAACATGTAATTTATTCAACCTCATTTCCTATGATCCTCCAATATTTGCTTAACTGTATTAATACTGTGGGACTCATCTGCCTTAGTTGGAAACCCTCTTCTTAAATTCTTTTTTAAATTAACTAACAAAAACTTCTAACAAAAACCTCTGCCTCTAAAATGTGTATCGCCCTATATGGTTCTGTGTTCTGGAGGGAACGTATGGAAGGAATAGTCCTATATTTCTCATAGTGTGAGAAATATATCACTTTTCTTATCACTTTTCTCCCCACCCTGCCCACCCTTTGTTAACCCTCCCCAGCCTCTCCTTAGCATCTATCCACTTGCCAGGAGAGAGAGAGAAGTTCATGTTTTTCATCCATGACCGAAGCTCTGCATTTACCCCTGGTTGCAGGATACTTTCCCAATTGGGCCACAGCTTCCCCAGACCAGCTCATTCCGCCTAGGAAATCCACCTCTAGCTTTTCATGGTTAATGGGCTGCTATGACCTGCATCGTGCACTTGCTTTTTTTTTTTTTAATTTTTTTGATGTTTACTTATTTCTGAGACAGGGAGATACAGAGCATGAGTGGGGGAGGGGCAGAGAGAGAGGGGGACACAGAATCCGAAGCAGGCTCCAGGTTCCGAGCTGTCAGCACAGAGCCCGATGTGGGGCTCGAACTCACGGACCGTGAGATCATGACCTGAGCCGAAGCCAGACGCTCAACCGACAGAGCCACCCAGGTGCCCCTGCACTTGCTTTTAAGAAAGAATAAGAGGAAAGGGAGATGCAGATTGGATGAGGTTTGGGACTCTATTCTCCATTCTTTCATTCTGGAAACATTCAGGAGTGGTTAATACAGGGGCCCTGCATTGCCCTGACACAACCCCAGTGAAAGTCTTGTTTATAGGACCGGCGATGGCAAGAATTCTTATAGCCCTGTTTTGGGATCCATGCTTATTATGTGTTTTGTGGAGGAAGTGTGGGGAGAGAAATGGGTAGGATGTCGGCAGAGAAGAACCACAATAAAGCTCTATTCCTGCCCATCCCTGTTATATCCCCCATGGCCTATCTCGGACAGCTATTGCCACATGCTGCGTAACAAGTCACCTTAAAACCCAATGGCTTAAAACAAGAATTTACTTCTTACATAAGTGTCTGCACGTTGGCTAGAGGTTAGCTGATAAAGGCTGAGTTCAGCTGGGTTTGGTTCCAGGATGCAGGTCGGATCCAGCTCCGTTCCCCTTGTCTCTCATCCTCCAGTACGTGCAGAATATATGTGGTATGTTTCCTTCAAGGCAGTGAGAAGTACAAGAGGGAAGGCTCACGTCAAGCCTCTGCTCATGTCACTTCTGTTCATCTCGTTGGTCCAAGTCAGCCATACAGTGAAGCCCAAAGTCAAGGGACAAAGAAGTAGTTCACCCACAACAAAGCCATAGCAATGTTGTATATGTAGGTGTATAATAACAGAGTGGGGAAAAATTGGGGCCAGTGATTCAGTCTATCAAATGTCCTCATTTGGGTACTCCAGCCCTTGAGACAGGCCATCTAATGGCACCACTGCAGTGCCCTGGCATTATGTGTGCATATTTCTGAATTGGCTACTAGCCTGAGAGGCCAAGGCTGGGCTTTTTTTTTTTTTTTTTAACTTTGGATCCCCGGGACCTAGCAAAGTACTTAGCACACAGGACCAAAGCAGTCCAACATGAGCACATAGATGCTCAATAAATGGGCTCTTTGGAATAGACTAGAATTGAATTGAAATGACTTAAGAAAAGCCTTACAAAATGTGCCTTTTATCCACCCATTAGACATTTTCCCCTTAATATAGTATGCAGAATGTACCTATGAGTTTCATTTGAATCTTCTTACATTCACAGTAAGATGCAATTTTAAATCATCTATCAACTAATCTTTCTTTTAAACATGAGATATTTGAATGGCAACATAAAAGAGTAACTGTGAATGTTGACTTTGCCAGTCTAATCTCATTGTTCAATTTGGACCCCAATTCTCTTTTTGTTCCCCTTTGGTAAGAACTATTATTCCTCACTGTCTACTAGTCAAAATTCTGTAGCTCATCCTTTTTGTTGTTGTTAAATTCTTTTATTTTGTCAAATTTTTTTCTAAACCATTATCTATCCCAGAATGCTTTGGTACCCAGTACCAATGATTACATATAATTCACCCACTCCCATCAACTTTGGTTTGCATCACTACATGCCATTAAAAGTGTGATGGCTACATTTAACGAGAGCAGACTCTGTGCCAGGCATTGAGGGCCGTCCACACGTGTTATCTCATTGTGTGTCAACAAGGCAGAGGATGGGGTCCACCAGGTACCTCCCCAGTCAGGCTGTCTGATTCCAAGCCCACACACTTAACCACTAGCCTATATTGCCTCTGGATCTTTGATCTCCAGAATATTGGCAACAGCATGGACCACGGGCAAGAGACTTCAGAGACCTCTTCGGAGACCTCTCTTTCTGACTCCCTTTGTAACTGTAGGAAAAGCATTAGACTTTTGTGAGTGTAGGCATCTTCTTTTGTAAGTGGAAGCTCACAATTACCTCATCTGTCGGGCACCTGGACGGCTCAGTCGGTTATCCATCTGACTCTTGATCTCAGCTCAGGTCTTCATCTCAGGGTCGGGAGCTCAAGCCCCACTTTGGGCTCTGCACTGGGGCTGGGCGGGAAGCCTACTTAACAAAGAAACAAAAAAACCCCACCAATTACCTCATTTGCTGTGCAAGGGAGTTATATGTGGAAATGCTTCAGAAATGTAGCATCCTGCTCAAATTCTAAAGGATAAAGATCCCTTATTCTTGTATTCTTTTCAAGTGTTCCTTAAACTCCTGCCCTGACCATCCTTCCATCAGAAGTAATTTTGCTTCTTTGTTTCCTCGCCACATTTGCTGACAAGGTGCATTTGGTCTTCTGTCTTGAGAAATTTCATTTCCCTTGAGCTTTCCTATTTGTTTGTTGAACAAATGACACACCACTAGCTATGTCATATTCCCAGGCTTTCTTGATATTTCTTGATTAATTTCCCTCTTGTCCTCATGGCTTCACTGTCTGCCCAGGCTGTCCCCACAGAAGAGCAGCAGATTGTGTCTGAGTGTGTCCACACTTGCCAAAACCCAAATGGGAATTTGAGGGTTTCAGTTAAAAAAAAAAACTTGATATTTTATCTAATTGGCCCCAACTATTTGACAATTTTAAAAAGATAACAGTCTCATTAAAAAAATTCTTTGACCTAATTATTCAGTCTTATAGTTTCTGTTTGGGGATTTCATCCCTCAATTCCTGGGGATATAATGGTGAGACCAAACAACACAGTCCCCACCCCCTATAGTGAACAGTCTCACAGCAGGTGTGTGTGTGTGTGTGTGTGTGTGTGTGTGTGTGTGTGTGTATGATTGAACTGGTGCTAAGTAGTTCCACTTAACTTGTGTTGGCCTAATAGGAAAACCACAAAGGCAGACCTTATATGTTAATGAAGCATTTGTGCCAAATGCACATTGCTCGAGCAAAGGTTTCCTAGTAATTGGAAAATAATTTGCAAAGCGCTGGGAAAATGCAGCCATTGTTTGACCTGCGGTTGTGTAGGCATAATGTCCCCTCTCATACTTAATGCCAGTTGCAGCTGAATTTCAGGAAAACAATATTATCCATTATTTTAAATCAATGTTGTTAATTGGAATTGCTCTGCTGTTATAGTTCTAGTTCCACTAATTTGTAAATGTTTAAGGGTTTCCAAGATGCAGACAAGCTAAAATAGAAAGAATCTGGGGTCTTGTGTTTGCATGTAATGAGCACTATTTTCATGAAATACTTTTATTCAAGAGCGAACATCCGAGAGAAAAATTGTTCTTCAAGAAGGTCTGTGTGTTACTCAAACTTGAAAAACACGAAAGTTTCATATTCTTCTCTGAACCATCACCAGTGATGGATGTCGGTGAAGATACATCCTTCCTCCACCTCTGCCATCTCTACCTTTTACTGTATAGAATTCTATTGTACATAATATAGTGGCCTATTACTATAAATAATATACACATATATTACTGTATATATAATATATGTGCATCCCCACATGTTACGGTACAGAATTACAAACCCCCAAATATGTGTATGGTACTTTGGGGGAATGCCTTTAAGAGTCTTTAATGGGAAATTGACTCTGGCTTACAAACTGGATTTAGAATCCCCATATTATGTAGCTCAAATCCATTTGCATTTGTTTTAATATAAATTCTTGCTAGTGGGAATGGAAAATGGTAGGACCATTTTGGAAAAGCTTGGAAGTTTCTCATAAAATTAAGCATAGCCTGGGGCACCTGAGTGGCTCAGTGGTTAAGTGTCTGACTCTTGATCTCAGCTCAGGTCTTGATCTCGAAGTAGTGGGATCGAGCCCCATGTTGGGCTCCATGATAAGCGTGGAACCTGCTTGGGATTCTCTCTCTCCCTCTATCTCTGCCCTCCCCACCCCTCTCAAAATAAATAAACAAACATTAAAAAAAAATTAAACATAGCCTTACCTTAAGACCTGGCAACACACAGAGACTTGAACACAAAGGCTTGTAGTGGCTTTATTCATAACAGCCCAAACTCAAAACAACCTAAATGTTCATTAGCAGGAGAATATTCTTAAAAATTTTGCTATGTTTATACAGTGGAATACTATCAATAAAAAGGAATGAACTGATGCATAAAAAAACATGGATGAGGGGCGTCTGGGTGGCTCAGTTGGTTAGGCCTCCGACTTCAGCTCAGATCATGATCTCACGGTTCGCGAGTTTGAGCCCTGTGCCAGGCCCTGTGCTGACAGCTCAGAGCCTGGAGCCTGCTTCATATTCTGTGTCTCCCTCTCTCTCTGTCCCTCCCCTGCTTGCACTCTGTCTCTCTCTCTCTCTCACAAAAATAAATTAAAAAAAAACATAAAAAACCCAACATGGATGAATCTCAAACCATTTTGCTGAGCAAAAGAACAAAGCACATTCTCTATGATTCCATTTATATGAACCTGTAAAAAAGACAAATCTAACTTGTGGTGACAGAAAGCAGATTAGTGGTTTCCTGGGACTAGAAGGAGTATTAACTGTAGAAGAGCACAAGGAAAATTTGGAAGATGATGAAAATATTCTATTTCTTGATTGTGGTGGCATTTATATGGATGTATACATTTGCTGAAACTCAGGAACTGTGTGCCTAAAATTTTGTTTTATGTTGCTTCTGTCTCACAGGTTGGTTGTACAACTGGAGAACAGCTTCCAAATTAAAAACAAAAAATATTCAAAGTAATGCCCTCGAGACTGATAGCTTTGAAAGGTATGCTATGCTTACCCCTGCGGTCCATGCGCTGCTGGCATCCCAGTGCCTTCCCTTCTTTCTGAAGCACAGACCTGGTGCTTACCTGTCTTTTCTCAAGGGATAAAACCAGTGGCCAACAACAGTCTAGGACCCTGCCATTTTGCCTCCAGCCTGGTTCCTGATTTCTTAGCACCATCTTGGTAAATGGTTCCCCTGCTTTCCCAACTAATATCAACACAGACCTTCAACTGGCTGCCCTTGGGTCAAAGGTTGAAATGTCCCCTGCCTCAGAGCTGGCCCTCAAAGGGCACTTGTATATGTGGGTATGTGTAAGCCTAGATTTTTCATTAGACTCGTGATTTATCTTAATCCATTTCCTGCAATCGTCATTCCATACCTGCTTTGTTTTGTGGGAGTCCTTGGGCCCAGAGTAACTTACTCCAGTGCTCCTTGTTGCTGGGTTTGTCTATGAGACCAGCTGTAATGGAGGCCGTTCTGGCATTCACGTCCCTTGGTACGGGAAGGTAAGCTGCTCTAAGCGTTGTGGGCCATCTTTTTCCTTGCTTGCTGTCTTCTTCAGCAGGGAGGGCTGCTGACAGCTGAGCAGGCTGCCTCATTAGAATTCACTGGGTAAAAGCTGATTCTCTGTTTAACTGATGAGGGAATTCTTGCGCCAAGGGGGCGGGGGAGAGGTTCATTCTGTCAGCTGCTTTCTTCCGGCCTTGCTGTGGGGGGAGGGGATGGCTGGTAGAGAGTCTAAAATGGCCTGTACAGGAGATACCAGGAAACACCAAACCACTCTTTCCCCAAGAAGCAGTGAAAATCATTTCCAAAGATCAGCTCCTTTCAGCATGTCACACACACCACATCTTCCCTTTGAAAAATGGCAACTACACTTTATTCCCCTCAGAGAATAGAAAGTCTATGCCAAGTTGGTGTTCCTTTATTCTGAACGGTTCCTTATGCGCGGGAATTCAGGCCCTTTGCTAAAGGGGATGGCGGAAGGAGAGAATGTCCCGTTAGGTCACACTGAAGCTTTAGCATTCTGCCTGTGATGACGCTATGGAAGACTTCTTTCCACCACGGATTTGTCTGACATGTTTCAGAGCAAGATCCCGGCTTCTGCTTTAGCTTCAAGCATTCAACTTTGCGGCTTCAAGAGGTCTTCAAGGCCATCCTTCCAGGTCACGGGTGGCTGGCTGGCTGAGTCAGTAGAACATGGGACTCTTGAGCTCGAGGTTGTAAGTTCAACCCATGTTGGGTGTAGAGCTTACTTACAAAAAATAACAAATAAAAAATTTAAAAAACCCATCCAATTGGACCCCTTTGTTTTATGAAGGCAGAAGCCAAGAGGTGACATGAACACCCTCCCCTCCCCCTGCTTGCAGAAGAAAAGATTCTCTGAGATCCCTTCTGATCCAAGATCCTAAAGGCCACATTCTTAATAGGGAAGGTTGGCCCTCTCCAAAGTCACACCACGATGGTTCCGGGTTAGACTCTAAAGCAGTTGCTGCTTTGTTCTTAGCTAGGTTTGAGGCGAGTCAGTTAACCATGACGGTATGGCAAAACTGAAGAGGGTGAGGACACATGCAAAATGGCTTATCCATCCTGAAGGAGACTGAGCTCTTGTCTCTGAATCTCTGAAGGGCTTTGCCCTGTGTTTGCAGCTGTTTAGAACAGGACCTGTTTTCTATAAGATGACAGGAGGCATCAAATGGTGGTTTTCTTCAGAAGAGGGAACCGACTAGCCTATGACAATCCAAGTTGAATGAAGCGTTAAGAGACGGTTGTTGGAAAGGCTGGTCAAATGAAATGAGTACAGGAGATGTCCTCTCTCTTTTCAAAAAGACTTTCTTCTTTAACTTTCTCTTTCATTTTTCCCTTTTATTTTCAAACTGGAAAAAGAAACACGTGTTAGTTGTAAACAGTTCCGAGGATAAAGGAATGCATTTTCTCCCAGTTATGTGTTGCTATGGAATAAACCACTCTACAAGTCAGTGGCTTAGAGAAACAGCACGTACTTTGCTTTTGAATCCGTGATTTAGGCAAACCTGACTCTTAACCTCGAGATGCCTGGGACCTCAGCTGTGAATGGCTGGAAGGCCTAGGGGCTGGCTGGGCATTTCTCTCTCCTTCTTCATGGCATCTCAAGGCCTCTCTATCGGGTCACTTCACGTGTGGTTTCTAGCGTGGTAGCCGCAAGGCAGGCAGACTCCTTCCACGGCAACTGGCTTCCCTACAGCAAGCATCTGAAGAGATCTAGCTGAAGCTGTAAGGCTTCTCGTGACTTAGCCTTGGAAGTCCCAGAACATAAGTCACAAAGGTGAGCCCGAAAGCAATAGGTGGGACACGGATGTCACCTCTTGATGGGAGGGATAGCGAAGAAATTTTGACCGCCTTCAGTCTACCACATGATCATACGTACAGATGCTTAATTATGCACCCTAGAGGTAACTTCTGTTGACACACAGGCGTGCATTTGAGCATGTGTATTCTCTGAAAGCATGGTACTATTATTCTCACATGTAGGAGTCTACGCATTGGGGTCTGGGCTAGCTTTGGTTTTTGTTTTGTGGGGATGTGGTGAGCTGCGGGGGGGGGGCACGTGTCACACATTCTGTACTTCTGCTGTGGGCTTTTGCTTCTCTCAAACCCCTGCTTCTCTCAAAGCCATGCTTCAACAATATTGTCCTCTCTGGAGTTTTATCTATGGCTGAGCACCAAAAAAAAAAAAAAAAAAAAAAAAAAAAAAAAAAAATCCGCGATGAATGTTCTGAGTGTTCTTCATGGTACACTGAGTATCTCGGAGAGTTATAATCACACTTATCATTATGGTGCTTTGTCTTCCTGGCTGCCCCGTGAGGTCAGTACAGTGGAACTGCATGGTCTCTGATGTTATCAACCGACAATACGTCGAGCCTCACTTTGCTGATGAGTTCAGAGAAGTTAAGTAACTCACTGAGGTCTCATAACTACTACCTGGCAAAGCCCAGCTTCAAACTCTAGTCAGCCTGATCCCCAAACCAATGCTCCAAACCCCTTCCATTCATCCTAACTGTATAAAAGGAAACGCTAAAGGTCAGAGAGTCATCTGGTGTGATTCACTTCCTAGAGTGGGTGCAGCAGGCACAGAAACGTGACCATCTGATTCCTGTATTCTAGAGTGTTAACCTCTCACGAGATGTGTTTTGCGTTGCCTATAGCAACAGTCTATTGCTGCTTCCACTTGTGGGAACTACTTCCACAGGCTTAGTATCTTGACTTATCTAAGTGCTGTGGGCACATTGCTGAGTGGAAAGAGGGCTGGAAAAAACCCAGTGGATTGTCTAGCAAGCTAAAAGATAAACTGAGAACAACTGGATCCTAAATTTGGAGTGGAACATATATAGAAGAGGAAATTGTTAAATTAAGCCGAGACACCAACACGATTTCAAGCCATCCTGACAGGGTGGTGGTTTTCTTTTGTTTGTTTGGGGGTTTGGGGGTACCGATTGCTACATCCCTCCCATGAAAGCTATGAGAGAGCAATGGATGCAGCGTTGGGCTGATTCTGGAACAGGTCCCCTTTATCTTTTGTCACCTGCTTCTTCGTGGTGCTTTGACTCGATTCTGCATTCACGTGCCACTAGGTCCACTCGGACAAAAGCCGGACCGGTCATATCTCTCCCGACCAGTCGAGCCATTAAGGTCACGGTGTGTTCCGGCCCTTTGTTGGCAACTGTGCCACGTTCAGGCCAGAGACCCTCTGCTTTGTGCGGCGTGGACTTCCCCAGCTGTGTTTCATTGCCCTTGCTCCTTCTGTCTGTCTGCACTCTTGCTTCAGTCCAGGCAGGACTGGAATAAAGATCTCAGTATGGCCACAGTCTATAAAGTCATGAACTCAGCCAGGCCGTACTGTGAAACGCTTTCCACAGACATGTCTGCTGCCTTTGGACGTCTATACACGGCCTTGGCCTGTGAATGTCTGCCATTGCCAAGACGGAATGAGTTTGGGTAGATACCTGGGGCTTTAGGAGAGAAAAGAAAAACTTGAGTCCAGAATGCTGCCTGGAAGCCTCTCCTCCATTATTCATCAATCCTTTTACCTATAGTTTGTTCATTTGTTACTGCATTCATTCAAGAAGCATTTCTTGAGACCCTCTTCTGTGCCAGGGACTAGCTGAATGGTCGATACTGGGCTAGCCGATAGTCGGACTAGCCGATACTGGGGATGCAAGTTCAAATGCAAGAGTGTGGTCCCTCCACACTCTGTGAGCTCCACGTGTAGCAGCGAGGCTTCTGTAGTCCTGATTTTACATGTTGTTTATTCCTCACTCTCTTTCTCTCCTAGTCTCCTCCTGCTGCCCATGTTTATAGGAGTTACCTCCGTCTGGTTCTGCCGTTAAATTATGACGTTCATCCAAAATTTCCGTGACTGTTCTCACAAGATTTTCTTAGTATTTCAAATCAAGTTGCTCCTTATTTCTGTTATCCTTCACTTTAATTATGATGCCCATTTATTCTTTGTATCTTTTTCATCATTTTCAGGATCTCTATTTTCTATTCGTCTTCAGATTTTTCTCTTATTTCCAGTAGTCAAGCTCTCTTCTTCCCCTTTGTTGTGTCTGCCAACTATCCCTTAAGGTAGTTCATTTCCTTGTGTAGCTAGTCATTTATTTTTATAGTGAGTCTATCTTTAGCTTTTGTTTCCTTCTGTGGAGGTCCTTGCAGTCTTCAGAGTGATTCCACACTTCCTTTTGCCAAGCCTGTAGGGTCTTCCAGGCCCTGGACCAATTAAAAAAAATTTTTTTTAATGTTTATTTATTTTTGAGAGAGAGAGAGAGAGAGAGAGAGAGAGAGAGAGCGCACACACTCAAGTGGGGGAGGAGCAGAGAGACAAAGACATAGAATCTGAAGCAGGCTCCAGACTCTGAGCTGTCGCCACAGAGCCTAATGCGGAGCTCCAACCCACGAACCGTGAGATCATGACCTGAGCTGAAGTTAGATGCTTAATCAACTGAGCTACCCAAGTGCCCCCCTTTATTGCTTTAATGAACCAGTGTGATTGTGTAGTCTTGATGGTAAAGATTTCTGAGGCTTCAAGCTCCATGCAGGTGCCTCAGTTTGAGCTCCCACTTTGCAGGGGACTGCAGCCACAGCTTCTGTGTGTGGGAGGGTGTTAGAGCCTCCATCCCAGTCCCCATGGGCCTATGTCTGGGCTGAAGCTTCTGGGGGGTTCCATAGCACCAGCATAAATTTGCTGCTCTGGCTTTTCTTTCCCTCTTCTAATCAGGAATTTGGGGGTTTCTCAATTTTTCAAGCCAAGCTTTGTGTTGTTTTCTCAAAAAAAAAAAAAAAACAACCAGGGTATGGGGTGCCTGGGTGGCTCAGTTGCTTGAGCATCAACTTTGGCTCAGGTCATGATCTCATGGTCCATGAGTTTGAGCCCTGCATCGGGCTCTGTGCTGACAGCTCAGAGCCTAGAGCCTGCTTCCAATTCTGTGTCTTCCTCTCTCTCTGCACTCACGGTCTGTCTCTTTGTCTCTCTGTCTCTCTGTCTCAAAAATAAACATTAAAAAGATTAAAAAAAACACCAGGGGAGGGTTAGTGTTGTATTTTGTCTAGACTTTTTATGCATTGTACTGGGACAGTTTTTCTTTTATTTAGTTCATGATATTTTAAAACATATTTTGAGTACCTGTAATATTCCAGGCACTGTGCCAAGTGATGTGTCATCACTTGGAGCCTATGTCCTTTTCCCAACATGTTTCATCAGAAACACCAAATTAGAAGATGGGGTGGCCGGTGCTGCCACCGACAGGTACAATGACACCAGCGAATAGAACCAGTAGCTGACAGTAGCAAAGAGCTGAGAAAAGAAGCTATGAGAAACAAACACAGGAAACATGACGTTCTGGAACCCAGTACAGTAAACAAACCAAGTGACACGCTTATATCACACGATAGCATCGTACATCGTAACACAATAGCTGATGGGCACAATGATGTCCCTGTTGAGGAATCTTCCCTTAGTAGAAACTCTAGCTGCTCTTGATATCATGTGTTGAAGGCATTTTGGTATTGTGTGTGAGCCACGTAAGGACTGTGAGAGCACACACAACTCGGGTGTGGGGATGGGGATTGTGTGCAGCAGTGGTGGAGAAATGTGATTGCGTCACTAGGGAGAACACGGGTGGTATAGGATCTGTTGAGGATCGTTCAATGCATTTGAGCCATGTTAACCATATCTGTTCTACAAACGAACCGAGAACTAGATGTTTCCCATTACCTGGAAAGTGGAATTGAGCGAGAAACTCGACATGGAGCCTGAAGGTTTTAAAACGAGAAGAGATGGAATTAGGAGTGAATAGGGATAGTGATGTATAAAGGAGGCCAAGGCAGCCTCATGGATTCCAGGGAACGTGGCAAAACTGCCACTAAAGTCTCAGGCTGCCAGCGAAGCCTGGGCTGGGAGCTTAAAGTAATAGGCAAGAAGCCCAGCTTCACCTGAGGCCAGAAGCACCCTTGGCAATTTGCAAATGAACTCTCTTCAGGCAGCTGGAACAAGACGGAAGGGGTCAGTAGGGAAGGGAAGAATTCCAGGGGCCAGAGAATCACTGACCTCAGGGGAGCAAAGATGATATCTGTCAAGGCATTGGCAGCCAGTGAGGACAGTGCCTTCCTTGGCTGGGGCAAGGACCAGAGGAGGACACTCTAGTTCCAGGTTGCTGCAGAAGACACGGGTGATGCTATTCCGAGACTGAGGAACGGTCTGGGGAGAGTGCCGAGATTCTCACCCAAACAGAAGTGAAGAGACAGCAGCCCTGATACCTAAGGTGGTGATCAAACTGGGTTGGCCCTAGATGAACTTTAACGTGGGTGAGGATTGTTTCTAGAAACTTCCTTTCTGTGCCAGCTTCTGTCTCATAGGGCCCTCTCTTCCTAGGCTTCGTTCTCTGAGTTTCTCTCTGGCCATGCTGAACTCCTCCCCATCCCCGACACTTCGCTGAAACTTTCCTCTCTAACATTGCTGGTGGATGCCAAGTCCAGTGGAAACTTCTGGATGCACATGTTATTTGACACTGTACTGAGATTGGCAGTGGAACCGTAGTAGGTTGAGGAGAGAATGGGAGGCAAAGGTATGGAAAAGATAAAGGTGTTTTCTGTATTTTCTTCTGAGAGGGCACAAGAGATTTCTTCCACCAGCATTTGGAGAACCGGGACCTCATGGACGCTGGGGTCTTGAGTTTAGCTTGACTTTAGATGGGGCTGCTTGTGTCCTGAAAATCTGTCCTGGTGGGATAAATGAGAAATACAGGCATGGGTAACTCTTCCTTCTGCTGAGGACAGGACTCAGAGACCCCAAAGATAAGTTTACTCCACCTTCCCAGACCCCAGCTGACATAAACTAGTACTGATATTTCTATTTATGTGAATTACTTCTCATTTTTGTCTCTTAGCTTGTGAGGCAATGAAATTGATATACACCGTTGAATGTAAGTCAGACTAAGTTGTAAGTTATTTTGGATTTCAAGTCTAAACTCTGACACTTAACAGGGTAAGCCACAAGGTTAACCAGAGGACAGTTGAAAGTTGTGTATATATATGAGTTGACAGGCCTGTTGGACTTAGACCTTGTAACTCCTGTATTTCCATCAATCCAGAATGATTCAGAATAGTCAGAAAAACTGAAAACAAGCAAAATAACCATCAACAGGTGAATGGATAAACAAAACATGATAATTTGTACAGTGGAATTCTGCTAAGCAATCAAAAGGAATGAGCAACTGATATTCACAACAGCATAGATGGATTCTAAAAACGTGTTGACTGATAGAAACCTTGCACAAGAGTGAATACAGTATGATTCCATCTATAAGACTTTCAAATATACAAAACTAATCCATGGTGGTTAAAAAATCAGAACAATGGTTGCCCCTGATTGTTAGGGGCGGGGATTTACTGGGAAGGGATATGAGAGAACTTTCTGGATGATGGCCATGTTCTTTATCTTGATAGAAGTTTGGGTCGTACTGTTTTATGCCTTTGTTGGAATTCATCAAATAGTAATTTAAGATGTATATGTGTGTTTCATTATGTATAAATTTAATCTCCGGGGGAAAAAACACCAAATATTGAACAACCATTAATGACATGCATATGGATGTATTTGGGAGGAAGTGAACTGATATCTACAACGCACTTTGAAATGGATTCAAAAATAAGATGGGCAGACGGATGGGTGAAGGGATAGAGAAGAAATAAAGCAATTGTAGCAAAATGTTAATTGTAGAATCTAGGTGGTGGGTGTATGGATGCTCACTGTGAAATTCCTTCTACCTTTCTCTTTTGAAAACAATTCCATGTTAAAGAGAAACGAGTCAACCAACTGAAAATGAGCCTTGCTCGGGGAGCAGTTTGTGTCTGGAATTCTGAGCCCACCTCTGTCCCAGTTGCCATCATTGCCAGGCTCAGGACTGTATCTTCTGCCTCTCCTTCCCTTTTGTCATCCTTAACAGTCTAGGTAATTCTTTCCAACCGCCCCAGGCAACCTCCTTAAGCCAGTTTTTATCATCTAGCCTGCCTGGGGGGTCATCTGTCTGCCTGTCCTTCCTCCCGTGGAGTTGGAGGTAACTTACAAACATATAATTGTTCAGCTGAAAATGTTGGGGCATGCAGTATTTCCCCGGAAGCTGCCTATGATCATTCTTGATTGCGCAAATAGAGATGTGGAGACTTGGAGCCTGATAAATTGGCCAACATTACCCCCACCCCCCTCCTTCCTTGCCCTCTGCTCTGAACTCTATTGAATTTGTAATGACGCGATCTTTCACCTCCCCAAATTGTATTGTAAAACCAGAAAACATACATTCTCTAGAATTGACATTCTCGTCCCATGACCTCATTTGGCCAGAGGTTCAGCTCTGATTTGCCTGGAGGTTCACATCCCCCTGCGTGGGCTGAGCTGACACCGCATGACCCATGACCTTCCCACCATTGCAATCTCTTACACATGGACATTACACAGAATGCCAAGTGTAGGTCAAAAGAGGCTGCCAGGAAAACATTTAAAAAAAAAAAAAAAGCTTCCTTCTTCTCCAGGCTTGTCAGCTTGAAAACAGAATGCTGCATTTGATATTTTTCCATTGCTGTCTTAAACCTTTTGTGCAGGGAGATGAGGCATAAATAAATAAACACGTACGTAAATCTTTATTTTGAGGCAGGGAATTGTAAGTTAACCCCTGCCTTAGTGCGTAAAGTTGTTTGCATCGAGCAGTGTAGTTGAGATGGAAGGCACTAATTTATCTGATCTAGTCTGCACCAAAGTCACTAGAAGAGGAAGCTGATGGCCCACATCTCAGTTTCTAAGGTAGTCAGGAAACATTTGTGCCAGCAGTTAAGATGTGGCCTGGTGTAACTCTCGTCCTGAGGGTCAGAGTTGGCCTTGCAAGCAGAGGCAGGTTTCAGCAAAGACGGCCAGATGCATTTGCAGTAAGATCTGAGAACAGACACAGGCTGGGCTGATTTGTATCCGCTCACTCCACGCGTATTTATTGAGCACCTACTATGTGTGAGGTGGGTTCTTGGGCACAGGTCCTTGTGCGTTGCCTGCTCCGTGGCTCTGCTATTCCTGTACGCTTTGGCACTTCTACCAGGCTTCAGCACGTTCGGTTGTGTTTTTGTTCTGTTCATCCCTGCAGGGTTTTTTTTCACCTCTGTTTTCTCACTGGTTGAGTTAGCAGGCCCCTCATGGTTGGTTAATTGCAGATGTTCTGTGACTGCGACCAGAGCATAGCGATGGCCCGAGTGACAGGCCACGGAAGGTGGCAGGAACAGCAGCTGTGGGCTCAGGCTCTCGCCAGTTGGCAGCTGCTAACTCTCCCTTCAAAAGCCAGACAGGACCTGATGGTGCCAATCCAAGAGATGCCAGGCTCTAGAAAGACATGAACTTTCTTTACTGTAACCTTGGACTTTGAATAATTACCTGCAGTTGGGCTAGTCAGCTGATATCCCCCCACACATAAATTGTTGGCTTGCTCAGGTCGTGGGTGGTGTCCTTTATGCCAGGTAGCCTGGGTCAGAAGCCTCAAGCTGACTCGTTGAGAGCAGTTTATTGGCAGAGGCCATGAGACTGTGGCCCCGTGATCAACCCTGAGGCCTGCTAATGGCCAGACTCCTGAGACGAGACCCCTTTTCTCCTCCTTATTGTTTCCCCATCTCCTTTCTCTGCTTATCTACTCCAGGCTTCCCCGCCAAAGCCAGTCAACGGTGAGGCAAAGGGCAACCATGGCCTGACTGCAAATTATAACCAGAGGAAGCCAACTTCATGTGCTTAAGAAACATTTAATAAAAGCCGGTGTCCTTTCTTTTACCTGGGTTTGTTGCATCTAAGGATGCGTGAGCATCCGTGTGCATGTGTGTGTGTTCTAGTGCGTGCGTATGTGTTCGCGTGAGGAAGGACTTCGAAGCTGTAAGTGTGAAAAAGAAGGGTGGTTCAGCATAAAATAATAGTAACCACATAACATCAGAAGCACTGAGGGTGGAATGATCCTATTTGTGTCAGTTGGCTTTTGGGACTAAATCTGGTCAGCCCCAGATTTAGTGGCTTACATCAACAATCATTTTTCTGCTTAGGATTTTGTGGCTTCTGCTTTGAGTTGGCTCAACTGGGACTGGATGGTCTAGAGTGGTCGCATTCAAATGCCTGGAGCCTCCGTGGGGATGGCTGAGACAGGATTGCTCAAGCCTCTCTGCCCACGTGGTCTCTCATTTTCCAGTGAGCTATCCTGGACTTCTTCACATGGTAATGGAAGACTTCCCAGCAGTGAGAAAGAGCAAGCCTCACTATGCAAGTAGTTTTCAAGCCTTTGCTTACTTCATCTTTGCCAATATCCCATTGGCCAAAGCGATTGAAGTGACCAAGTTTAGACTTCAGCAGGTGGATAAAAAGACTCAATTTCTTGACGGGAGGAGCTGCAAGCAATTTGTGGCCATTTCTCGATAGCCTGTCACAGCGTGGACGATGACATGGGGAACAAGCACAGGTTTTAGACATGAAGGACACTGTCAAATCACAGCTCATCTCAACAGCTAAGCGACCTTAGGCAATCAGCTACTTTTTATGAATTGCATCTACGTAAGGGGAAAATAACCACACCTGCCTCACTGGATGAAATGAGAGCCATCATTCATTCATTTTTTACGACAAGCATGTGCTGAGCCTGTGCAGTAAATGTCCTGGTCTCACCCTCATCATGATGCCAATGCGACAGATATGATTTGTAAGCATACTTTGCAAACTACAAGTTGTGGTATACGTTGTCAGTAGTTAAGTGTCACATCCTGGTGACTTGTCTTCCTCTTCCTTCCTTCTTCCTTCATGGCATTTCCTCTGCCACCACTCCTGGTCCGCTATGGGACCATAAAGGCCCACCATGCCTGCACAGGCAGTAGCCCGATATTACGAGGTGGTGGACAGGCTGTGGACTGGCTCCATGCTGCTTCTGTGAGCTGGTTCCTCCAACATCGTTGTGTGGGGGAGCTGACCGATTTGTCGATCCTGACTGGGGAAAGCTCCATAGATCGCTGAAATTTGAGAAGACACCAGAGATCCTGTAGTCTGGTTTGTTCATCTTACAGGTGAGGAAACTGAGGCCTCAAGAGGGGGCATGACTTACACAAGGTCACACTGCTAGTCGGTGCTGATACTGAGGTTCCTAATGATACTGATTTCAGTGGTTTTCTGTTTGTGTCTGTGCCTCCTTCTTACACTTCTGGCCTCTTTTCTCTTCCAAGTCATTGTACACACACACACACACACACACACACACACACACACACACACACTTTTTTTTTTTAATTTTTTTTTTTAACGTTTATTTATTTTTGGGACAGAGAGAGACAGAGCATGAACGGGGGAGGGGCGGAGAGAGAGGGAGACACAGAATCGGAAGCAGACTCCAGGCTCTGAGCCATCAGCCCAGAGCCCGACGCGGGGCTCAAACTCATGGACCGCGAGATCGTGACCTGGCCGAAGTCGGACGCTTAACCGACTGCGCCACCCAGGCGCCCCTACACACACACACTTTTAATAGAAAAGGATAATGAATGAAACCTTTCTTTGTCTTCCAAGTGAGTGAGAAAAATAGTTTTCATTTACCTCTCCACATCTGAACAACATGAAAGAAGTAAAACAAACACGAGTTGACCAAAATTTATACATGCCTTCGGCTTAGAACTTGTGAATTACTTAAAAAAATTTTTTTAACATTTATTTTTGAGACAGAGAGAGACAGAGAATGAACAGGGGAGGGTCAGAGAGAGAGGGAGACACAGAATCTGACATTGAGCTCTGAGCTGTCAGCACAGAGCCCAACGCGGGGCTCGAACTCATGGACCACGAGATCATAACTTGAGCTGAAGTCGGATGCTTAACTGACTGAGCCACCCAAGCACCCCAGAACTTGTGAATTACTTTCATCTACTCCACTACAAGAGGAAGACGGCGAGGGAGTTGGGCCAACTATCTGAATGAT
This sequence comes from Prionailurus bengalensis, assembly GCF_016509475.1. Taxonomy (NCBI): domain Eukaryota; kingdom Metazoa; phylum Chordata; class Mammalia; order Carnivora; family Felidae; genus Prionailurus; species Prionailurus bengalensis. Next base: position 34,565,998 of record NC_057361.1, read on the forward strand.
TACTTTAAAGCTGTGGAAACTGAGGCAGGCCCAGAGAGGTTGAGGGAGTTGTTTGAGGTCCCAGAGTAGCTCCAGCAGTCCAGAGTAGGTTCAGGACTGTGTTCTCTCCACATTGGGGGTCCAGTTCAGGAAAGCTGGCCACTCACTGCACATCAGTCAGTCACTTCTGTAGATTGTGAGGGTGTTGTCCTGGTGGCCAACATGAACAAAAATTTGCTTAAGAATCTTACCGATTAGGTGAAGTAATTCTGGAATGGGTGTGCGTGAACTGCTGTTAACACCTTCCCTGGTAAATGTAAACGACTCTAGATGCAATGGTATGTATAATTCTAAACAGAAGAAGAAAAGTGTTTAGGGTCACTGATAGCTCCCGTTTTTGTTTTTAGTAGCCACACACCCTGGATGCATGTTCCTTTTTATCTAAATTTATCACTGACAATTTTGGGGGGAAAAAAAAACACCCAGTATCTTTCTCAATTTTCGGCAATACTACGCAAAATAACTTAATGTACCAATTTCATCAGCTGCCCTCTGGAAAGAACAAGATGAAACAATACAGTGGTAAACACTCAAACTGGCTCTGAATCATCTGGAAGATAAACTGTTCTTAAGTTCTTCTTTCAAAGTGAAAATATTTGTTCTTCAATATATGGTTGTTGCGCAACATTTTTGTTTTTGTTTTTGTTTTTTTGACCTGGGGAAAGATGGGGCCTCTAATGTCAACTGTTTTTATAACAGCTTTTAAACTAAGTGTTCATTGTGTCTTTTTTTTTTTTTTTAAATTTTTTTTTTCAACATTTATTTATTTTTGGGACAGAGAGAGACAGAGCATGAACGGGGGAGGGGCAGAGAGAGAGGGAGACACAGAATCGGAGACAGGCTCCAGGCTCCGAGCCATCAGCCCAGAGCCTGACGCGGGGCTCGAACTCACGGGCCGCGAGATCGTGACCTGGCCGAAGTCGGACGCTTAACCGACTGCGCCACCCAGGCGCCCCAAGTGTTCATTGTGTCTTGAGATTACATCACACGTAGCAAATTCCAGGGCATCTAGAACAATTCGAGTTGAGATTATAAACCTGAGCTAGCATTGTCTCTCATCACCCCTCGTAACAGTTAAGTTTGACTGTACTGAGTATTACCTGTGTGTTCCCAGTACTGAGTACTTCACATGGACTATTTTATTTAGTCCTCGTGACAGTCGCATGGGCTGTTCCCATTTTACGCACATCCCCATCATACATAGGAAGAAACTGAGTCTAAGACAGGCTGATGAGGTAGAATGAGGCCAACTGATTTCGGAGTCTCATTTTTAACCACTGTTGGCTTTAGAGCTGTTGGAAAGAGAAGTAGAAACCAATCAAATATTTTTTTTTAAATTTGTTTTCAATGTTTTTTATTTATTTTTGGGACAGAGAGAGACAGAGCATGAACGGGGGAGGGGCAGAGAGAGAGGGAGACACAGAATCGGAAACAGGCTCCAGGCTCCGAGCCGTCAGCCCAGAGCCCGACGCGGGGCTCGAACTCCGGGACCGCGAGATCGTGACCTGGCTGAAGTCGGACGCTTAACCGACTGCGCCACCCAGGCGCCCCTCAAATATTTTTATATACCAAATTCATAAGCTCTTCCCTTTGGAAAATGATGATTTTTTTTTTTTTTTACAATAGCAAATGCTGGCCATCCTAACCTAACATTTTGCCTTCGGGAATGACAGATATCTCTTCTAGAACATAGAGAGAAAGAATTTAGCTCAGCAGGTGCCTAACTTCAGCACAAGGACAGGCAACCATCTCTTAAAACAAAGGCCACTAATGATGTGGGCTGAATAAGACCTTGTTGTGCCCACTAACCCAGCATTTCCCAGACTCTAATGTGTGAATATCTTTGGCGGGGGAGGGTCTTGTTAAAATGAGAGCTCTGATTCAATGGTCCTGGGTGGGGCCAAGTATTCTGCATTTCTTTTTTTTTTTTTAATGTTTATTTTTCAGAGAGAGAGAGAGAGAGAGAGAGAGAGAGAGAGAGAGAGAGAGAATGAGTGGGAGGGGGGCAGAGAGAGAGGGAGACACAGAAACTGAAGCAGGCTCCAGGCTCTGAGCTGTCAGCACAGAGCCCGACATGGGGCTCGAACTCACAAATTGAAATCATGACCTGAACAAAGTTGGACGCTTAACCAACTGAGCCACCCAGGCACCCCAGATTCTGCATTTCTAGTAAGCTCCCAGGTGGGGCCAATGCTGCTGGTTAGTGGGCCACACTGGGCCTTAGTAAACCTCCACATGCTTCAGTTAAACTATCTGTGCCTCAGTTTCCTCCTCTGTAAAGCAGAGTTTGTAACAATATCTGTTTCAAAGGACTATAGTGTATTAATGCAGGTGAAGTACTTAAAACACGTTTGGCAAATGGTAAGCACTTCGTAAATGCTAGTTATCACTATTATTATTCCTTTATGCCCTCCCACTTGTCCTTTTGAATTTCATACCAGCTCATACCCACAGACCGTATATTACCAGTAACTCAGATTTCAAAGTGTATTAGCCTGACCCTTCCCCTGTGGTATTGGAAGGTCAGCAAAGCAGGGAAGCAAGGCAGCCGTCCAACTTCTCACCCCACAGCAGCCCCTCCCCATGTGTTCATGAAATCGTAGAACCTTAGCGTCAGAGGGAGTCGAGGGGGTCAGTTACTCCCACCTAATAGGAGGGTTTTTATGCCATGCCCGTACCTGAGCCAGAGATCTGGGCAGAGGGAGGGGGGAAGAGGATGGAGTCCTCCACAGGGAGAAACACAGAATGGTTCAAAGCAAGCCCCTCCCTGCTCTCTGCCCATTTCTGCCTACTGTGCTGGGACATCTGTGGGAGATCACTGCGCTCTGGGAACTCTTTTTTATGGCTCACAAAACTGCCTTCCCTCTGGACAGCTCTCAGAGTTATGGGGCAGAGGTCTCCAAAGTGGGGCATAACAATGCCAGGGGGTGCCAAGACAGTCCATTAGGGTGGAAGCAGAAAATAATGACATTTATCTCAGTAGATATTTCTTTACCTAAATAAATGAAGAAATCAAACTGAGTACCTAATACATATGTTGGCTTAAGTGCATGGATATAATTTCTGTATAAACTTACATCTATTAGCTCATGGGCCCGGCAGTTTAGAGGGCATGTCTAGAGATGACAAGGTTTGCCCTTTCATGGATGAGAATAAAAAATATCTCTGGGGGCGTCTGGGAGGCTCAGTCAGTTAAGCGTGTGACTCTTGATTCCAGCTCAGGTCGTGATCGCACAGTTCGTGAGACCGAGCCCCGCGTTGGGCTCTGTGCTGACAGCACAGAGCCTGCTTGGGATTCTCTCTCTCCCCATCTCTCTGCACACTCCCCCCTCTCTCGAAATAAATAAATAAACATTTTGAAGAAGTCTCTCTGTGGCAATGATAATTCTGGTGCTCACCTGCCTTTCACTGTCTTCCTAGGTACCCAGCTCCTCTGCATTGATGAGGGTCATGTAACTGGTTCTGGCCAGTACAAGGTGGGGGGAGTGGTCCACTTGGTTCCCAGGCTTGGCCCCTCAAGTAACTTGGGAGGTCCTTCCCTGGCTCCCAGTCTTCTCCAGTCAGCCGGTAGGGTGCAGACAGTCTCCCAGGGCTCCAGTGGAGGACGGAGCCAACCATGGAAGGTGCCTGGGTCTGACCTAGGTGGGAGGAGTGCTCCTGAGAAAGCAGCTCAGCTAGGAACATAGGTGACGGATTCTCTGGGGGGCAGGAAACAATATTCGTTGTTTTAAGGCACTGAGATGTTGGGGGAGGGTGTGTTGCTGCCTTATATCTTAGCTCACCCTGGCTCATTCAGTTCTCTCCATCACTCACTCCCCTCCCCCAGCTCCACTGTGTGGACATCTCATGGGCCCCAGCCAAAGGCCTTCGGGATCCTGAACACTTAACATTTAAGCGCTCAGGGTGTTCAGCACCAGGAAGTTGTGGTAGCACAGCGTCAAAATTATGAAATCAAATTCTCAAGCCAGACTACCTGGGTTCAAATCCCAGCTCTGGCCCTTATGATCAGCGTGATGTTCTGAGAAGGCGTTTTGCCCCTTTCTCACTTTATTTTCTCAGCTCAAATAAGATAATATTAGTGATTTTTATAGGGTTCTTGGAAGCATCAAATGAGAAGAATCCTTGCAAAGCAAGTTAGCACTGTGCCTGGCGCACAGGAAATGCTTGATAAGTGTTAACTTTTGGCACTTCTGTTATTGCACCTGCAAGGTTACCTTCCTTCTGCAACCAGAAAGTCTTTCTCAAATTACAAAGACAAATATGGATGCCCTCTTTCTGCCTGTGTCACTTTTGCCCCACCTGACTCCCCCAACCCTCAGGCTCCAGGCGTGTGGCGAGGTGGACCTGGTCTGTCAGGAATGTGCCCCCACCCTAACCATCCTCAGCCCCAATCCTACAAGCCAGAGATCAATGGGAAATTTCTGAAGGGCTTTTGTTACCCCAATATCTGTCTCCTGGCTGGATCAACAATATCATTATCAAGGCATAAACTTCCAACAGAGAAGGGCGCCTGGTGGCTCAGTCGGTTAAGCATCCAACTCTTGATTTTGGCTCAGGTCATGATCTCATGGTTCGTGGGCTTGAGCCCCCGCTGGGCTCTGTGCTGACACTGCAGAGCCTGCTTGGAATTCTCTGTCTCCCTCTCTCTCTGCCTCTCCCCCACTCATGCATGAGAGCTCATGGGCGCTCTCTCCCCCACCCTCTCTCTCAAAATAAATAAATAAATTTAAAATAATCTCAACAGAGGCCTGATGCGAGGTTACCCTGCCTTTCTGGGACGTACAGAGCTGCAGGGAACTTAGTGAGGCAGCCTCTGCCATTACTGGGTAGACTCATAGAGGAATTTTCTGTGTAATTAAATGGAAAACTGACTCCGTCTTAATCCAGAATAAGCTTACCATTAGTCCAAGGCTTCTCAGACTGTAGCACACATCACAATTCCCTGGAGGACGGTTTAACGTAGCACTGGGTCCCCTCCCAGAATTTCTGATTCGGTGGGTCTGGGGTGGGGCCTGAGAGATAGCACGTCTGAAAAGTTCCCAGGTATTGCAGATGCTGCCGGTCCCTGGACCAGACTTCGAGTAGCTTTATATTAGTCCATTTGTCAGCCTTTCAGATATCGAGAGACAGCGATTGGGTCCCCCCGCCTTCTTTCCCCAGTTAACTCTTCTCCAGGTTAAACATGTTAGGACCTCCATGTTTCCTTATCCTGGATCAGATTTTGTCCCCAGTCCTGGGTATCCAAAGGTCGAAAATACTGGGACCCTGTCCTCCGGGAGCTTACAGTTATGTGGAAAATAAAAAATGAATCCACCACAATGTGACTGCAGTGAATTTTTACTCTGTGCCTGCTGCATGTTGTGATTGTCCCCAAAGTCTGGTGATTCCACAGTGAGCAGGATGGCAGAGTCCTTTCTTGCCTCACAGAATCCCCTGGCCAGGGAGAGAGACTAAGCAATGGACAGGAAATTACAGCCCAGGGTTGTAAGAGTGTGGAGAGGAAGGGCCGTGTGGCCAGAGTGGAGGCGAAGGCTTCCTGGGGGAGAGGGTCGCTGGAAGGATAGAAGGACCCTGAAATAGGAATGAAGCTGGTATGGGACGGGGTGGGTGATTCAGGAGGAGGGGGAGAGACATGCTGGAGCCTGGTGCAGTGCGAGATTGGTGACAAGTGCTGTGTGGCAAAAAGGGGCTGTGCGCGGGGCCCTGTGGGGTGAGGGTGGGCTGGAGCAAGGATGATGAGAAGTGGGGCGGGGTAGAGAGAGACTGCTACCTTCCGGGCGAGAGAAGTCGAAAGAGAGAGAAGCGGTATTCCCAGAGGCAGTGCTGAAGATTTGTCTGTGATGGTTGGGCAGATGGCTACTTCACCAGGGGTTGGAAACCATCATTTTTTTTTTTTTAAACAATTTTTTTTTTCAACATTTATTTATTTTTGGGACAGAGAGAGACAGAGCATGAACGGGGGAGGGGCAGAGAGAGAGGGAGACACAGAATCGGAAACAGCCTCCAGGCTCCGAGCCATCAGCCCAGAGCCTGACGCGGGGCTCGAACTCATGGACCGTGAGATCGTGACCTGGCTGAAGTCGGACGCTCAACCGACTGCGCCACCCAGGCGCCCCGAAACCATCATTTTTTAACAGGAAGTGATGCAGAAGATGGGGAGATTCTGGTAGGGGGAAAGGAGAACACACACATCCGGGGCCAACAGGCCTGGCTTTGAGTCCCATCTCTGACACCGACTTACTGCATGACTTTGGCCGTGTTGCTCAATTTCTCTGTGTCTCAGGGTCCTCATCGACCAGAAGAAATCACAATTCCCAGGGTTGTCGGGAGACTTAACTGTTCAGGTGGGTAGCTCCTGGCACATAGTTGGCACTCAGGAAACCCATGTTTCTGTGCTCTGTATGTCCTCCCTCGGGATCAAAAGAGTGGCTCCTGGAGGTCAGGAGGGCCAGCTTGAAGGACTGAAATCCTAAAGCTGAAGGAGCGTGGATGGCAGGGACTGTTTCCTGCTTTCAGCTTCCGCCAAGCCGAGTGTGGAGATGTTCCATTGTTCCATTGTTCTGTGAGCTGACTGTGTGCCGGCTCAAAGAGGCGTGTGGGCACTGGGCGTGCTACAGGAGAAGAAAGGCTGGCACTCAGAGGAACGAGTTTTGATGGAGAAAGCGTCCCCCTTTGCAGAGCAAAGCACAAAGCTAAGATTCGCTGAGAGGAAGACAGCACCCTGAGACTTGTACTTGACAAGAATGTAAACGGATTTCTATTGTTACCTTTGGTAAACGACACCGTAAGCGCTGAGTATGGTACAATACATCGCAGACTGGAGGTAACGATGAGTGCATCATTTTACAGTTTGAAATGACTTTCACTGACATCATTTGTTCAGCCATTCAACAAACATTTATTGAGAGCTCAGGTTGTGCTGGACACTCATCATCTTGGGTATTCACCCATAGTACTTTTCAATTGACTCCCTTTGGGGATTTTCCTTGCCTTCTATTGATGTGAGTAATCAGAAGTGACCCTAATTTCCTTTCCACTTCAGCCAGGCCTGGGGAAACTTCCATTTGCATTCCTTCCCCTTTGGTGATGCCTGAGTGGTTAGCTAGCTGTGGTTAGTCAATTCTGTTGGTTAATGAACTAAGCAAAGAGGTTAAGGTCACAGTTTTGATCTCCAGGGGCTGATTTACCTCTGCACCTGTGTGCACCATCCTTCTTTCTCTACCCCCAGCGTATATGCTTCCTCCCACCTCCGTGCAATTTTTCTCAGCTACCAAGAGGCATCTCACTCCGGCCCCCTACTTATTGAGATTCAATGTCATTTCCTCAACAAAGCCGGACTCGCCTCTCAGAGCAGGTCAGGTGTCTCAGAGTACATTCCCATGGTGCTCTGTACTTCCCTAGTATGGCATTTATTAGTATTTATAATGATACATTTATTTTTCATATTGACTAATATCTGTCTCCTTGTGTCAGTTAGGGTAGTGTTTAGCTGGAAGTAATAGAAAACTTGACTGGTTGTAGTGTAAACACATGAGGGTTTATTTATCTCTCAAGGCAAGATGAGCTATCCAACACCAGTCCAGTGGCGTGACAATGCCACACATGACTCAGATTCCCTTTCTTTTCTTCCTCTGCTATCTGTAGCAAGTATGTTTAGTCCTTATGTTTACAAGATGGCTGCTTGTACTCAGGCATAGCATCTGTATTCCAGCTAGAAAGAAGGGACAAGAGGAAAAGTGAGTGTCCATTGACTACTGTTTACATCCCAGGGCCAGAACTGGGTCACGTGGCAACGTCTAGCTGCAAAGAGTCTGAAGAGTTAAGTTGTTGCTGTTGCTTTTGAGCTTTTACAACCTACAGAATAGGGGTAAACCGGAGAGAAAGGGTAAGCCAATTAAAGTGGACCGACCTATAGCACCTTCCACACTCCCTTACTGAGTTTCAATAACTAAGAGGGCGGGGACTGTGTTTCCTTTGTTCGCCACTGTAGGTCTACCTTGTACAATATCTGTCCCATTGTAGGTACCTGGTAAGCATTTTGTTAAATGTCAATAAATGAATTCTTGCAGAGCAAATCTCCCATTTTAGGTCTTAAGAGGGAACAGAAGAAGATAGATGGATCAATGCCATCTTGCTACTACGGGTAAAAGAACTTAAAATAGACATCATCAGGGGCCCCACTAGCCTTTACGTTGCCTCTGCATGAATTAGGTAGAGGCGCCCACCCCTTCCTCAAGACACATTACTGCCATCTACTGGAAAATTATCTTACTAAAATGATAAATTTACCACCTCGACCATGTAAACGGTGCCTCCACAGATGGGGTGAGGCCGTTCACCAAACAACCTGCGCGGCCATGCGTGGCCACCTTGCGGGAAACACAAGCATGCATTACCAGAAGGGTGGATGTGGTCAGTGAGGAAGCCATCACATCTGTCTCCTGAAGCAGAGGAGGGGAGCCTTCCTGGGGAGCAGGGCTGCCGATTTTACCTGGGCTGATGGGAGCTTGCCGTATGTAAATACTTACTATTCTGAAGCGTCAGGGGCATGGTGAGAACAAGACCAGAAGGTGTGTTTGATTTCTGCTCTTCATTTTCCGCCTCTATAATATTGCGAGGCCCACTTAATCCTTCTACATTTTAGTTTCCTCATCTCTACATTGGGGGCAAGATCTTCTGCCTCAAGAGATATGTTTGCATATCCAGTGAGATCATGTACGCGAAAGGGTCTGGGAATCTGCTCAGCATTAGAAAAATGTCAGCTATTGCTAGCACGGAGAGCTCGCAGGAAGTAAATATTGAGCGACTATTCAAATCGCATTTCTACCACTCTCCAGCCACATAACCCTGGGCACGTTGCTTAATTTCTCTGGGGCTCAGTCTTCTCATCTGCAAAATAGGTATAATGATATTAGCATCTACTGCCCAGGAAAGTTGTGAGGATTAAAATCAGTAATAAGTGTTCAGTGAATGTTAACGACGAACTTTAAGATAGTTGTGGCTTGCTTTATGCTGTGCATTTTGTATTTCGTATTTCACTGAAACTCTTAAATAAGTCACCTTTGACTTTTTGAAAAAAAATAAATAGATGAAACAAAAGGGTTCCAGGGCCTTTTTGCAAAAAGAGCTGAGGCTGTGGGCATGGAATGATTCAGCACATTTCTATGGCTATGGGTCTGTTGTGATGTCTCTGATGTGTGAAAAGGAAACCTCCTGTTCACAGACCTTCTCCTCCCTCTCTACCCCATGCCTTCCCAACCACTCTCGGCCCGATCTGGATGCTGGCCCTGCCAGACTGCAGCTGGAATTTCTCACTAAGTGGTCAGTGAAACTGATTTCGTGGATGTTTCATGATTTACAAAGTGAAAGGGAACTGAAGGGAGGGAACGGCCAGCCAGGCAGGCGGGGTGGGTCAGGTCAGCCAAGCAGTATCCTGGTTCCCTTATGCTGTGGTTCTCCCCTCCACGCCCCTTCTGCCTGCAGCTCCTCTGGGCTGGGGCCCTGTGACTGCTGAGAAAATCTGCTCAGACGCGCCAGCACAGTGAACCAGAGGGCCAGAGGGTTTTGAAATAGAAAGCCAGCAACAATGTTGCTAATTCAACTGCTGTCTAATGGCTGAGTCTCATTCGTATAGCTCCCTGGAGGAGCCGGATTGGCCTGTCCGGTAACAATATTTTATCCCGTCCTCTTTTCCATTTGTCTCCTCTTCACCACTGCCATGTCCCTCTCCACCCCCCAATCTCTTCAGGGTATGGAGTGTTGGAGGAAGCAAGATGTTTGTCCTTCGTTTCTCATGTCACATTTCACTGGAGTAAATAGTACTTCATTTTCCTTCCTTCTGCCCCACAGAAGGAAAACTGCTGTGCATCGAGTTCCCGGGCTTGGTTGCTATGTGACCTGAAGCTGACATCTTTTGTGCGTGTCATGGTTTATAGCAGAGTGGTTAAAAATCCGCTCCCATTCTGGTGACTAAATTTTATTGACTTTTCCAGGGCCTGTGGTGGGACTGACATGTCCCCCATTTAATTACTTCCTCCTTTTTGACAGCAGATTGAGTTAACCAGAGGACACGCAGGTGGCTCTGGGGCCGGAGAACTTGGAGTGGCCATGGCTAGGCAGCTGAGAGGGGCTGGGGCGAGTGCGGGCTGGGGATGTAACAACCTGCTGGCAGTTGTGAGCTGTGGTTTTATGGTTGCGCTGGGGGCAATAACCAAACAGTGGGGCTTTTGGACTAATTTGAAGAATGCTTTGCATAAACCCCAGCTGCTAGCCATATGTCCGACCCTTGTAGAGGGGAGGGTGTGTTTCCCTGAGCTCTTGTTTCCTTCCCCAGAAGTCAAGACTAACCAAGCCTCTAAATGCCCAGCCCGGCTCTTTAGGGGAGGATAGTCGGCCACAAAAGCTTGAGCTGACTTAATCACAACTTAAATTTATATTATGCTTTACCAGATTTTTCCCTTCCAATAACATCGTGTCATTTTGTCCTCATAAAACCCCAAAATATAGGCCAGGTAGGAATCCTCCATTTACAGCTAAGAAGACTGAGGCCCAGGGAGGCTGTGACCAGTGAGAAAAGCAAAGATGTTGAAGCTTACTAGGCATCAGGCACTCTTCTAAACCCTCCAGAGCTCCTAATTCATTTCATGCTTGTGTCAGTCCTCCAAGGCGGGTGCCACTACTACCCCTGCTTCATGGATGAGGGAACTGAGCCCAGAGAAGTTACTTAACTTGCCCATGGTCACACAGCTAGTAAGTAGTGGAGCTGGGAGTTAAACCCAGGCAGTCTGGCTCCAGAGTCTGTATTTGTAACCAGTGTGCATGCTGCCAGATGGCTTGCCAGGGACAGAGCTGGAATTCTCATGCAGGTATTCACACACCAAGTTCAGGTTCTCCCCTGTGCCATACCGTCTTCTGAATTTTGCTCCTTAAAGATCCTTAATTCCTGGAAGCATTCGCCGCAGCAATTTAGATTTGGACTCTTTTCATCTGGTATCGCAAAGTCTTTCACTTAAATTCATTTAATTAGTCCCTCCGACCCACTTACCATGAAGTCGGAGGCATACCCAGTCCAAAGGAGCTATAACGCGTTGGGAAATTGCTCCCAAACCAACGCTTTGGAAAAATACAGGTATCTAGGTGTTGGGAGTTGTAAAGCTTGGCAGCCTAATGCCCGGAACAGGTATTTTCTCACGGCGTTTCCCCGGGAAGGAGGGGTGTGGTTGTCACAGCGCTGGCCGGGTTTGTGAGCAAGCGCACTTCCAAGTTTCACACACCCAGAGTCAGCCTCTCCCTTCAGGAAAAGATCATTCCAGCCCTGACTTCCCTGACAATTATGGGTTTCTTAGCTAAGGTGTCTCCAACAGCCTGTGGTTACGTGTGAACAAACCAGGTGGAAGGGGAGGGAGCCGTTTTAATGTCATAGTGTCTCCTGCTGTCCGGGGCCGACTCTCTCGCAAGAGAAAACTAATAACACCTTTGTTGCGCGTTCGCTGGTGTTCCCAAGAAAACCTAGGGGTGCGTCCAGATTTTTCTATTTCATAGCCCGAACCAACCACAGGCCGAATTCAGATTAGAATTCATTCATGATAATGGCCCCAAAGCAGGAGCGTGACTCCCACTTTCTGTTGGAAATGGCAATTTTCTCCCCTCATTTGGAAACTTAACTCCGCAGCCAGGCATTAGGTAACATGAAACAAGTAACAACTCAGCTTGGGCTGAGAAACCGCAGAAGGAGACTATTAGAAAGAGAGGAACAAAATGGTTTGGGTTGTAGTAATCATTAGTCATATTTATGTCATTTTTTTTTTTTTTTTGGCAACAGTCCATTTCTCTAGGCAGGATTTCCCCAGAAGCCGGCCTTGCGTCGGCGATTTGGGTGCAGGTAGCTTATTTGAGCGGTGATTCCAGGAGGTATCATTAGGGAGTGGGCACCTGAGGCTTGGCTCCACTGAGGATCTCAGGGAAGCGGTGTGGAATGTGCCTCATGGTCCTACCTGCGGAGAAGAGGAGCTAGGGTATTTATCCACCATCTCCTGTGACTCATTGGCTTAGAGCTGCCCCTGTATGTGTTAACTCCCCCGCACTCTGGCCTCTCCTGTTGGTGGCCTGAGAGCATCTCATTGGCTTACAGTAAGAAGGGATCCAGCTACATGAGGACAGCGAGTGCCAAGGGGATATGAGCAGGACCCTGACATCATCTGCTGCTCTCTGGGGGAAAAGGGGGTGAAGGGAGACAATATAATGTCATTAGGATTCTTCTGGTTGCAAGTGACAAAATCCCAACTCAACCTAGCTTGAGCCAAAAGAAAAAAAAAAGTAACATAGCTCTAGGTGCACCAATAATGCGATCAGGGCCCCCATTTCTGTCCATTTCTTGCTTGTGTTCTCTTCTGTGTTGGCTTTGTTGTCTGGCTGGCTGAGAAGACAGTGGAAAAGATGGCAACTCTAAGCTTCCATGATCTTTATTCTCCTGACATCGGAGAAGAGCAGGTTTCCTAACAGCTCTGGTTAACATCTTAAGGAAGGCTTTGATTGGCCCATTGTGGGTCACGTGCCCTGCCCTGTATCAGATGATGTGGCCAAGAGGATGGAGCACTCTGATTGACCAGACTCAGGTCATGTCTTGGGTTGGGGAGGATGGCATTACCTATGCTAATATCATGGACCAAGAAGAATCTCTGGGACCTGTGGAACTCTTGGTTCTAGCAGTATGTTAAGCCAGCTTTTACATGAATGAACAAGGGCCCTGATGTGTGGCTGATCTCCATGGTATAGATACTCCCACCATGGCTAATTTGAAGCTACCAACATGCTGTCACTAAACATGGAATTGAGGAGAGTTGAGGAGAACAGTCAGCTCTCCCGAGCCAGTATGAGCTGGCTCAGCACCCCACCGAGTGATTCCCATAAAGAGGGACCCTGGGCACGTGGTGTAGCCCTGACGGCTGTCGAAGAGAAGGCCAAGTTCTATCTTGTGGAGCCTCAGTAGCCACAAAGGCCCAAATTAAAAACTGACGAGATAACTTGCTTTGTTTGTCATGTGCGATGCCTGGGACAGATGGGTATATTAAACTAAGTGTTCTTCTTCCCCTATGGTCTTGATCTTGCAAGCACCTCCAGGATGTGCTTAACCGACAGGGTCTAGAAGAGAGCCCAGGAAAACACGTACGCATTCACAAACATGAAGTATTTGTTCGGTGAAGGCAGGAGTGCGTGGTCAGTCCGTGGAGTTAGACGTGTCCCCTGACACCACAAACGTACCCACCTCATGCATAACCAGCTCTTCACTTGTGATGCCCAAGTGGTGTAGGCTCCACTTTATATCTCTTGGCTGCCACCGCAGGCCCTGCAGACTTTCTCATCCTCATCTTGGGAGGGGCCACAGTTGGTCACCGATGCCCTCAATCCACTTGCCACACCGCTTCCTGGTGTGAGGAAAGTGCCACTTCGGTCCTTTGTCCTGTGATTGCCACTGTGTTCTCCTTGCTCCTCGGCTTCTCTAAGTCGGTGGTGCTGGTCGTTTTAGGCCAAGAGGGGCAGCTCTCCCTTCCTACCTTGGGGCTCAGCCACGTGAGCCCGCTGGGGCTTGTCTGATTCGTCTCCTTACACACTGGCACAGAGAACTTTCTGCCTTTGCAGTTCTTTTGTTTCAAAATAAAAACCATGGCTAGGAAGCTGCGAGGTTGGAAAGTTGTTACACACACACACACACACACACACACACACACACACACCAAACCAGATTTGCTGAGAACAGGAGAATGGGAAGGCCTGAAGCTCAGGGAGCGTTTCAAGGTCACAGGCAAGGAGGGGCCAGTGGTGGTGGGGCTGGAAAGGATGAATAGACAACAGTTGAATGCATTATTTAGTGTGTTCCACATCGCAAAGCCAAGAATGGTTCCTTCGCACCAGAAGATTTGATGTATCAGGCTGGCTGTCTCCTCAGAGGACACCCCCCCAGTCTCCTCTTGAGTTCATGGAGACATGGTTGTCTAGGTGACAACTGTCAGGCAAGAAGCTGCAAGCTGAAGAATAAAATCGCCTTAGCTAATAGACCGGCGTGCTATTATGTACCTGAAGGTTTAACTGCTATATTACCCTGAAAGAATCATTTGGAGGGGAGGAAGGAGCTCGCTTTTCCCTGGGCTACATCAGTGAATTCAATTTCTATTGAAGAGAGACTAGCATTTTAAAAACCACGGTGTGTGGAGCTTCGAGTCCTTTTCTTCTTTCGGTGAGAAATGATTTAATAATGAACTTACAACTGCAGGGCCTCCAGTCAGCCCCCTGGAGCCCTGGGAGAGGGAAGAGGCGGCGTAGAGGGGCTGCGGGCTGGCAGGCTCCGTCCTGTTCCATCCCTGCTCAGGCTCAAGCTCTGTGACTGAGGTTACCCCAGAGCAACTCGGTTCAGACACGTGTAGAGTCTGAGCGATAATTTTCCTCCCTCACAAGATTGCCGGGTGCCTCTAATTAACGGTTGTGAATTCCTTAGATGGGGCTGTTATCAGATGGAAAGGGGCTAATTGTACCGGTCACAATAGTTAACCTCTTCCAGAAGGAAGGGTGTGTGTGTGTGTGTGTGTGTGTGTGTGTGTGTGAGCCTTGGTTCTTTCTGCAAATGAGGCAGAAAAGCTTGAGAATCATCGAAATTCTTTGGCATCAAGACACCAGCAAATGAAAGATTGTATTCACTCAGATGTTTTCACCATGCAAATATTGGTCGCCATTTCCCAGGCCCTTTCTATGTGCCTGCCAGGGCACCGAGCGCTTTCCCGGCTTGATCATGTTTAACCCTCAGCATTCCTGGGTCTTACACGTGACTATTGTTATCTTCAGTCTCTAGATAGGGAAACCAAGTCTTGGTGAGCTTAGGGGACTGGACCAAGGCACCACCCACGCTGGCCACAAGTGAGGCCTTTTACATTCGGAAGATCCCGCCAGAAGTGGAGAGCTCGGTAGGGGAACTTAAGCTTCCTTCATTAAAAGGAAAGGAGAACCTCTCAGGCAAGGATCTGGACAACATGGCCAGTGCCGTCTCACCCTCCACACATCTGGACAACCTCTTGCCTTGCCTTCTGACCCAATGCCTGGCTCTGCCCTGTGTTTTCTTTGGCCCTTTTCCTGGACTACAAACAATATCTCTGCCCTATGCCCTTGTGGCTCAAGTATCTGGCCTTGAATTTGCCTATACCCTCTCACAGGCAGCCCCACTAAGATACACATATGTTGGTCTCTACCACGTCCTGAGTGGTGCCCTAGTGGTGCCCGGTAGCTGAAGAGGCAAAGATAAATAGCACTAAGGTACTGCCTCGAGGAAGCTCACAGTCTGGAGAGTGAAGGAGGTGTGAAACTACACAATCAACACAGCATGATTAATATAATAATAATAATAATAATAATAATGACAATAATGAACGACTGATATTAACAGCAACAATGACTGTTTTTAGAGTGCTTCCTATATGCCAGGCCTTGTCCTGAGCACTGGAATCAAGCCTGTGACATAGGTACTGTTACTATTTCCACTCTACAGGTGAGAAATTTGGCGTTCCTGGGTAGCTCAGTTGGTTAAGCATCTGACTTCAGTTCAGGTCATGATCTCATGGTTTGTGAGTTCGAGCCCCACGTCGGGCTCTGTGCTGACAGCTCAGAGCCTGGAGCCTGCTTCGGATTCTGTGTCTCTCTCTCTGCCCCTCCCCTGCTCATGCTCTGTCTCTCTCTCTCTCTCTCTCTCTCTCAAAAATAAATAAACACTAAGGGGCACGTGGATGGCTCAGTCAGTTAAGCGTCTGATTTTGGCTTAGGTCATGATCTCACGGTTCACAAGTTTGAGCCCCGCGTCAGGCTCTGTGTTGACAGTTCAGAGCTTGGAGCCTAGCTCAGATTCTGTGTCTCTTTCTCTTCCCCTCCCCTGCTCTCTCTCTCTCTCAAAAATAAATAAACATTAAATAATTAAAAAACAAAAGCTTAAAGAAATAAATAAAATAAAATAAAATAAAATAAAATAAAATAAAATAAAATAAATGTGAGAACATTTAGGGACAGGGATATTACACTATTTGCCCAAGGTCATACTGGTAGTAAATGGAGGGGCAGGAATTTAAACTAAGGCACTTTGTTTCCAGAGCTATTGGAACCAGAGCTATTGGTGCTATTAACCACCATGCTGTTATTGCACACATATAGACCAGCACAGGAGCACGTACATATTGTAAAGGAATCCCAGATGAAGCACAAAATTCCTTCTAGGTAGAGTAGTTTACTGGAAGAGAAAGAGAAACTGTGTAAAGAAGAGAGGAAGAAAGGCCATGTATCCAGAACATTTAAGACACAGACCAGACATTGGGCTCCTGGTTTTGGCCTTAGGGCCTGTGTCTAAGGTTGTAAAACAAATCACTCCAGAACTTCATGGCTTAAAATAATAATCATTATTATTTTGCATGCTTTCTATGGGTCAGGGATTCAGGAGCGGCTCAGCTGGGTGGTTTTTGACTAAGGATCCCTCATGAGGTTGTACTTATGTGTCAGTTGGTGCGGCAGCCATCCAATATGACTCACTCCATGGCTGGTAAGTTGGTGCTGGCTGCTGGCCAGGGACCTAGGCTCTTCTCCATATTGGTCATTCCACAGGCTTGCTTGAATGTCATCAGGACATGGCAGCTGCCTTTCCTAGAGCAAGGAATTCAGCAGATCAAGGCAGAAACTGTACTGCCTTTATGACCTACGTGAGAGTCACATGCCTTCATGTCTGCTTATTCTATTTGATCATGCACATCGGGTCTGATGCGACGTGGGAGAGGCATACAGAAGGACACAAATATCCGAAGGCAGAGATCATTGCAAACTCTCTTGTAGTTCACCAATCTGAGTTTAAAGTTCCCATATACTGAATGCAAAAAAACTGGCCTGAGGTTTGCTATTCCAACCTGTAGGATAGAGGCCTTTAGGATAGAGGGGCACTAAATTTTTTAAGTCTCATTTATTTTAAGAGAGAGAGAGAGAGAGAGAGAGAGAGAGAGAGAGAGAGAGAATCAGCAGGGGAGGGGCAGAGAGAGGGAGAGAAACAGAGAATCCCAAGCAGGCTCCACAGTGTCAGTCCAGAGCCCAATGCGGGGCTCGAACTCGTGAACTGTGAGATCATAACCTGAGCTTAAATCAGGAGTCAGATGATTCACTGACTGAGCCACCTAGGTGCCCCCAAAAGGGGTCCAATATTTTATGAAGAGGCATTATGTTTGATATCTTAGAAACCTTATGGTCAAGGACAAGATGGCAGCTTTGATGAGTAAGAAGGAAATGAATGCAAGGCTGATAGGGAACCTGGGTGGTGGGGCTGGAATTAGGGACAACTGTAGGTCTCTTGGTAACTAGGCCAGGGTGACAAGCACACGGGAGATGTACTATCATTTAGATCGTTGGCCAGGCCCATGTTCTGGTCCAAGAATTCCATGCAAATGAAATCTATTCAGCTAGATTGTCCTGCTTCCAGGCTGGATGGCTGCTCGTTAACCACATGCAGCAGGAAGCCACCAGCAGTGGTTTTGGTGGGAGAACTTGGATCCTGCTTTCTTCTACTTCGGTGCTTTGCACATACCTGGGGAATGTATCTATAAGAGTATTCGAAGCCATTGCTGAATAACTAGATATTCAATGGTAAGTTCAAGTATTTAATTGGAAATGAACATGGATTTAACAGACTCAGTACTTTATGGCATCCTACTATGTGCTGGGCTAGATGGCATGCTAGATCATGGGGTAAGGAAAGGAAGATGGTAAGGAAAAAAGATGTTCTTGCCCTTTTGGTGTTTATGCGAGACATATATTAATCAAATAACAATACATATGAATGTTCCATTATGAACTGAGGTAAGTGCCATAAAGGAAAGGATGTGACATGAGGAGATTAAACATAGGAAACCCTGAGGAAGTAGTGCTTGAGCTGAGATGTGAAAGATAAATAGGTTTAAAAAAATGGGAGGAAGAGCATTCAAGTGTTGGGAACAGCATATGCAAAATGTTTTTGTGGAACTGAAAGGACCCTAGTGTGGTGGAACAGAGAGAGCAAAGTGGGATATGATGTAAGACGAAGGTGGAGAGGTCATCAAGGACTAGATCATGCAGGATCTTATGGTCATTATCCTAAACAGTGGGTGGCCACTAAAAGATTTTAACACAGTACAATGACACAATCAGATTTGTGCCTTGAAAATATCACTGCCATATGAAACCTGGATTAGAAAAAAAATAAGACTGGAGGCAGGAAGACCCATTAAGAGGCCGTGTGCAGAAGACAGATATTGGGGATTTGGCCCAGGATGCTGGTGATAGAGACAGTGAGAAGAGGGCAGACTTGAAATACATTTAGGAGGCAGAACTGACAAGTCATTGTGACCTGAAAGGTCAAAACCAGCAGCAAGTCTCAATGGGTGGGTGAGAGCATGAGGGGAGGATGGGAATTCAGAATGGAGGTTTGAAGAGGAAAGAGGAAGAAGTTGATGTGTGAAAGACAGGATGGGTAGAGCAAGCTTGAGCAGTGGCATTTGTTGCTAAGAGGCCCTGGCCATTTATTTCTATATCGTGTTCTTGTGTGTACCTGTGGAGCTGTAAGCAATAAATCTGTAATGATCAATATTACTATTCTATCAAACAGCAGCCATGTGGTGTCACCAAGTGTTCCCTGGAGGCCTTTGATGAATAAAGTAATTCTTCTAGTTGCTTTTTATTGTATAGCCTGTAAAACAGGACATGTCGTGTCAAAGATGGGCGTTCAGGTGGAGGCTTTAAGAGGGACCAGTCCTCGAGAATGATTTTAGTCCGTGCGTCTGAAATTTTAACTGAGCTTAATTTAAAAATGTAGGTAGCTTATAAATAGGAAGACCCAAGACAATGGGGCGGATCAGGAAGTCTAAAGATGGAGCCAAATACCTATAGGAATTTAGTTTTAAAGGTGGCATCTCAAACGAGTGTGGGAAATGGTGGACTGACTAATCAATGGCATTGGGACAACTGGTCAGCTATTGAGTTAAAAATGAAGATGAATCCAGTCCTCGTGTCCTGTAACAGGAACATTTCCATATTTTATCCAAGATCCAAATGCAGAAAGATGAACTCTTAAAGATTATTATAGAAAACAGGAGGAAATTCTTGTATAACCTTGGGGCCAGCAAGGCCTTTGTGTGTATGATTTGGAGTCTAGAAACCGTAAAAGAAAAGGTTGACAAATTTAGTTACCTGAAAATCAGACTAAACTCTCTGCATGGCAGAAAGTACAGTTGACAAACTAAAGCAAATAAACGAATAAAGACAAGCTAGAAGAAAAGTTGCCACTCATATGATAAAGTATAGATCTCCCTGAAAAAAAATCAATGAGGGTAACAACTTAATAGAAAAATAGACAAAGAATACAAACAGTTCACAGAAAGGAAATAGAAATGGCTCTAAAAGTTATGAAAAATATCCAACTGCATTCACAAGATGAGAATTATAAAATAGAATTACACTAAGATTCCTTTTCTTTTGAGCTATCAGATTTTGAAAAAATAACAGAATACCAGCTGTTCATCGGCAAAGCCGTGGGGAACAGGCATGCTCATACCTTAATTATGGGAGGGCAAATTTGGCATGACCCCCTACGGCAGAAAATTTGGCAATAGTCATCAAAACTACAAATGCCTGCTCTGTTTTGCCCAGGCGTTCAGTTTTCACACTTTAATCCTATAGCAATCCTTGCTCTCTTGTGCAGTGGTATACACGCAAGGCTGTTCGCTGAGGCATTATTTGAAATGGCCTGAGACTGGACATGACCCAAACTTCCAACAATAGAGAACTGGTTAAGTGCATTATATCACGTCCATTCACTAGAATATGTTGCGGCCGTGAAAATGAATGAGGGCAATCTTGATGCGCCAACACGATCAGACCTCCGAGATGGACCTCAAAGTGAAAAAAGCAACAGGGAGAGCACTGGGTACTCTTTGCTCTCTTTAGGATGCAGAACTGACATCTGTATTTGCATTTGCTTGTATATGCATAAAGAAATTAGGAAATGTGCACAAGGAGACCACCATATTTCATGGATTCTCTCAGAGATATGTTTTTTCTCATTTTGACATCTGTGACGTAGAAAGGTATCTTCCATTATATGCCATTTTAGAATTATTATCAGCCATATTCTTTTCTTTCTCAATAGTACATAAAATGATGCATCTTAAAACGGATTATGTCCAGGGGCACCTGGGTGGCTCAGTTGGTTAAGCATCTGACTCATGATTCCAGCTCAGGTCGTGATCTCGTGGTTTGTGGGATCGAGCCCTGCGTCGGGCTCTGTGCTGACAGCGCAGAGCCTGCTTGGGATTCTCTCTCCCTCTCCCTCTCTTCCCCTCCCACATGTGTGCTTGCTCTCTCTCTCTCTGTCTCTCTCTCAAGATAGATAAACATTAAAAAAAAAAAACTGATCATGTCTTAGATTTGCTACAACCCAAATAACAGAGGAGGGGGAGACTGGGGGAAGGGATGAGGTGGAATTTTTAAATGGTTTTTGTTTGAGCCATGTGAGTTTGTTGCCTACTCAAAAATTGAATAAATATTTTTAAAAAGTACATGATATATATGTATATGTATTATATAACATATTTAAAATAATATTATTAAGATTGTATATGCATATACACATATACATACATACATACATACATACATGTGTATGTATATATATACACACACATATATGCAGTAGGTTTGTTTCTGGGGTTTCTATCCCCCTATAGGGATGGTCTAAGTAAGAGACCCAGTAGGCAGGACATGTGGTTTTTCTCGGTGCGACCAATACACCTTTAGTTTGGGAATCAGGAAGACACCGCCTCATCATAAAGCTTTATGAGAGGTGGAGGCATGCTGTTAAGGCTTCTCTTATGACCTCGTGGACATTTTCAGAGCTCTCAGACAAAAATCAATGCTTAGGAAAACACACAACTAAACCAGGATCTTGTTTTTTACTTTTTTCTCTCTTCAAAAGGCGAGATAAGCTCTGAATTAAATAGGTTTTTCTTTTTGGCATTTATTTTAGTAATGAAAGCAATTCCTTCTCTTCCCCTCCTCCCCCACTTTCACAGACCTTTACCAGCCTCTTCTGGGTTAAATGTAGTTTCCAGGTAAGACATTGACAAGAAGCAGGGTGACAAATGCCACGGGAAGGACCGGGTGCCGAGCATCCTGAATTGTGTTCCAAACACATATGTTTTAATGACAGATAGAACTGGGAGAAATTCCATCAGGCCTTTTCTTTTGTGAAAGGAAAGGTTCATAACCTTATGGAAAGCAAACAGATGGGTGCTTTCTGGGTATTCTTTTAGTGGCTCTTCCCCCTCAGTTTTCTTATCTGGAAAATGGGTATGGTAGTACCCCTTCTGCTTTCCTTAAAGGGCTGTGGCCAGAATAAACGAGATGATGTTTGAGAAGACACTTACACATAACGTCTCTCAAAGCACTAGGCGTAGGGGTGAGGTTCTATTTTTGGCATTATATGGAAAGGAATCGGGGTTTGTGCCAGGAGGTCATTTGACAGGCATGTCTCAGCTAGAGACTCTTCCTTTCCAACTTTCTCTGTGTGACAGTTAGGAAACATCCCTGAACAATGATAGTTGGGAGCAGGGAGGGGCTGGGCTTGTCACCACCTGAATAAGTAACAACAATACTAACTAAATTGTCCTTCCTAAAATACTCACACCCTTCGTGTTACCTCATCTTCCCCAAAGTCCTGTAAAGTAGGCACTAGCATTACTATTCCCCTATGACCTATGAAGACCTGAAATTGGGCGCTGAGCTCGAATATGGACCCAGGTTTCTCTGGCTCTAAAATCTGTGCTCCTTCCATAATACTGTCCTACTCCCACCCCTCTCAGCTCTGAACTGATCTCAGCATCATATTGCACAAAGCACAGAAAGCCGGGGGCCTGGGCTGCTCTGGGGACCAGAGATGGAAGCAGGGTGGGGAAATAGAAACTTTCTCTAGCACACGTGTACTAGGACATGTGGTGGCCATCTGGAACTGGAGTCACTTAGGTCACTGCTGAAATTCAGCCTCACAACAATGTACTTTGGGTACAGTTTGGGTAGCACTGCAGTGCCCTAGTCCCCGAAAATGTTGCCTTCGGGGAGAATGCCCTTGGCAAATGGTGGTCAAGAGTAGCTGTAATCTGTTGACATGCCAAATAAAATGTCAGTCGATGTATGGGACCATGGTACTAGTTGACCTTACATGTCTTCAGGCAGATTGTGTCCTAACTTAACCATATATGTCACTGTTAATGATCCAGCCAGCCATGCAAGATTATACAAACAAAAGGGACAGCCACAAAGGGATCCAGCTTAGTTCCAAAGGTCAGGTGCCTCTACTGAAGAGCTGGAAAACCAGTTCCAGCTGGTGATGGGTAGTGCCAGAGTAGGGATAGACCGATGACAGCCCTCAGGCCAAATCTGGCCCCTGACTTATTTTTGTAAATAAAGTTTTATTAGAGCACAACCACGTTTATTTGCTAATATATGGTTTGCTTTGTGCCACAATGGCAAAGTTGAATAGCTAAGTGGTTGACATTCACTATCTAGCTCTTTACAGAAAAAGGTTGCCAACTTTTGTTCCAGACAATGAATATGTGGATGAGTTCAGACTGTGAGTGTGGCCCAAATCCTGGCCATGCCCCTGCTGATGAAACGCAGAAAGAGAAAGGTAATAGGAATCTCTGGATAACCATGCCCAGAGAGATGTTCCAAGGGGCCTGGTTTCAGCTGAAAGAGGTAATGGTCCTGTGGATTCAAACATCCAGAAGCCATAAACACGTGCATGTAGTATATCTGTTTTAGTTGGAGTCTGCAGAGCATCAGAGACCTGGCTGGCCACTCTGTTGGTTGCCTTCTCCATCAACTTCGGTGATCTTTGAATTAAACTGAAGCAGAGTGAGCTCTTGTTAGAAGGCTACTGTGAGTGATATCCCTGGGGGCATTGGAGGCCTCTGTTGGACAGTTAAGTGACTTGATAGTCTTCAAGGGATAGTAGAGAATGCAGTGACAGCAGTGAATCAGGTTCTCATAGCCCTGGAGGAACCACTTGAACCAGGAACCTCAACCAGTAGATCTTGAGGGAACCTCAGAGATCATCTAAGTCAAAAGAATAGAATGGCTTGTTCAAGGGCTCACCTTGAATTAAGTGGTAAAGTCTTAATCCCATTCAGGGTGTTTCCCACCATCTCATGCACCGTGACTAACACCAATCTGCAGTACATTGTCTCAAGTACCCAGTGGGCTGCAGGAGTTTTATAGATTCAATATGGCCTATCCCTTGTGATCTGGACCTGCTAGAAGGAGGTGATTGGGGGAGGCTACAAATCCATGGTCATCCCTGAAGCTGAGTTTCTTACAGGGCTAAGAGAATGGGAAGGGTTGTGAGAAAGCCTTTGTGGACACATGGGGGAGGAAGGAAGGAGCTATCTGAAGTGACTGATGTATGGCTTTTTCTTAAAGGACTGGAAGAGTAATCCTGGGTCAGAGCCAATGGGGCAGGAGCCAGGACAAGTAGCCAAGAAATTGGAAAGAAAGGAAGCACATCCAAAGAACACTGCCAGGGTCTACACCCTTGGATAAGAAATCAATCAGACCAGGATCAGAATCCAAAGTCAGAGTCACTAAGTAGAAATAAGGACAATCTAGGGAAGGGAAGGAATTCCTTTCTAAATATTGGGGCTGTGTAGACAGGCTGAGGTCAACAACGCAGAGCATGTTAGATTAGAGATTCCACATACCGATAACATACCATCTCTCCTTTAATAATGATTGTAGTGTGGGCTCATGGGGTTCTAGAATGCCAATGTTGTTTTGTAGGATACTCTGTAAAAACCTAGAAAAAATGTGTGTAAAGTCAGTCTACATGATGGCCACTATTGCTACAAATATATAAAAGGAGAACCAATTAGGGGACTCCATGTTTATATTTACAGCGTCCCCTACAAAACAACATTGGCATTCTAGAACTGGCTAGTAGATGGGATGTTTGCAGAATTGATTGCCAAATTCTGTTCAGCAAGAACCGAGTGCCTGCAAATGGACACAAAGCCAGATCAGTGGAAGACTTCAGAAACATGGTGACCAAAATGTAAGAAGGTAGATTAAGAAAGACCTTGAGAAACTGGGTTTGGAGCTTCTCCACTGAATGTGGAGCTCTAACCGCCACTCTCTGGAGGGCTGCTCATCTAGAATATGGGCCTTTGAGTAAAAGAGAAAGAACATGTGTACTTGGAAATGAAATCCTGAAGAAATTGTGAAGCTGGAAATCAGTGTAGTTTGCCTTTGGCCTAGGTTCCAAGCCAGTTGAACAAATTTTGTTGCATACATGTGGACACTATATTCTGTGATAGGTACTGGGGGCATGACGATGAATCGACATAGCCACTTCTCTCTGGGGACTTCTTGCTTAATAGGGAAATACACACACACAAACAGATAATTTTGATATAATTTGGTAAGGGCCAGATTGTTAAGGGAGCCCAGAGAAGAGTCGTATAACTCAGCATAGCATAATATGGAAGTTTCTGGAAGGAGAGGACACTTGGTTCCCTAGGGGGGTCACTGATGGGATAGTCAGTGAGGCAGAAGGAGAACCAGGAAACACAGAGACCAAGAGGATGGAGTGGAGAGATTCAAGAAGCAGTGAAATGGCAGTGTGAGTAGTGTGAGATACAGCAGGTAAGGAGGGAAAAGTTTTCACTAGATTTGGAAACCAGGAGGTGATTGGTGATCTTAAAGATAGCATCTTTCTTTCTTTCTTTCTTAAATGTTTGTTTATTTTTGAGAGAGAGAGACAGAGCATGAACAGGGAAGGGGCAGAGAGAGAGGGAGACACAGAATCTGAAACAGGCTCCAGGCTCTGAGCGGTCAGCACAGAGCCCGACGCGGGGCTCAAACTCAGGGACCGCGAGGTCATGACCTGAGCTGAACTTGGACGCTCAACCAACTGAGCCACCCAGGCGCCCCTGTTTAAAAAAAAATTTTTTTTAATGTTTATTTATTTTTGAGGGGGGGAGGGCTCGAACTCGTGACCTGAGCCAAAGTTGGACACTCAACCTACTGAGTCACCCAGGAGCCCCTAAGACAGCCTCCATGTTTCAGTGGAGTGAGGGTGGGGGGCAAGAACCAGTGTTAAGGACTGAATGGAATTGAGGAAATGGATCTTCCAGCAAAGAAGGCTGACTCGTCCTCTGAGGTTAGGGGTGGGACTGAGGAGGAGTGGGTGCCACAGAGTTAAGTCAGCACACAGGAAAGGGTGGTGGAGGGGACAGCCTCCATGGCTCATGTTCTCAGTCTGTGGGAACGCCGGCATCCCCAGAGAGTCCGGGCTGTGCAGGCTGGGCAGGAGGCAGGAAGAAAGGAGCACAGACCTGAGGGAACCCTGAGAGGAATGGACAAGCTGCTGAGCAGCCACCAGCTACTGGAAGGTCACATTTACTGGGACCTCAGCCACCGTGCTGTGGAGGTGGCACTGCCTGGCATGTTTCCCTCTCTCCCTATGACAAATATCTGCATTTTTTTGGTGATAGATTTGACTTTGCAGTTATTAGCCCTGCGTCTCCCTGTGGGAGGAGGACACTCCAAAGGCCTTGGCAGTAACCGAGAGTCTGGCCAGCAGGGCAGAGGGAGGAGCTGGAGGAATATCCTGACTTCCTGCAATCAAGGTTGGGCACCTGGTCCATCCTGCCGTTCCTCAGAATGGCTCTGCCTGTCCTCGAAGAGGGCTTACCCTGGAACAGGCCACAAGCCAAGGGAGGAGTCCTGCTCAGAGTAGAAGCCTCTACTGCAGCCACTGTCCCCAACTACAGCTCAATTGTACCCCTCCCTCCCAGGCTTATAGCCCGCTCGAACTGCCCCCCACCTTCCCTGCCCACCCTGAATGCCCTCTGCCGTGACCTCAGGCTCACAGACCTCTTGACCACCCTGCACCCTTCTGCCTCATTCCTGTTAGAATGCCCTTCGCTTCAGCTCAATGCGATGACAATGTCCTTCTTTGTTTTTCCAACTCTCTTGGCATTTTGTATCCACTGCTTCGTTATTGCTAGTTTTCATGGTAGTGTGTCTTATCCGTCCCCACCCCCAACAAAGGTCGAGTGACCTCGAGGGCAGGGATGGAATGTTGCACATTTGATTTTGGCATTCCCCAGCACCAACTCCATAATCGCTGCTAAATAAATATTGTTGGTTTATTTGGCTGGCCTGGTGGATAAAGCAGGCAATCGATGCCCTCTGCCTGGGGGCAGGCTGGTCCTTTTCTGACCCATGGAATGCCAGGGTTTAAAGAGCAGCCTCAGTCCCTGGGTGGAGACGGGGGAACGTGGCCAATAAATATGACTTCCTTATTGAAAAAGGTGAGGATGGTGCCTGTTAGTGTTCCCTGGTTGTTGGAGACATGCCACCGTAGGACTGCATTTGGAGAAGGGTGTGGAGGGGAGGCCCACACCTTCCATGGCTCCCATGGCTCCTGCAATCCCCCAGCCACCTGCTCACCGGCCATCCTGCCCTGATTTCCAGACTTGCTCATTCCTGCGGGCAAGGCCTGCCAGTCACACAGGTGGCCCCACAAAGCAGAGGGCATAGCCACCCAGTGTCCCTTCTGCTCACTGTCCTGTCGCAAAGGCAAAACAAGACTTTTTCCCCCATCTGATTTATGGAGCAGGGGGAAGAAATGTGTAAATAAGAAACACAGAGAGAGCTACTATTCCTTCCTGGGCTTCGTTGGAGAGATTTCAAGGTTTGTGTTTGGAGATCTTGGGCTTCGCCTGCTGAGTCCACTTGCACCTGGTTGTAGGGCTGACCCGTGAATGTTGGGAGACCAAACTCTGTTTAAATGTTGGTCTAAAGAAAGCCCTTTCTGGGATTTTCAGAGGAGGAATATTACGGGATGAGTAATGGTCTTGAGCGTCCTTATTAGATAAGATGTTTGGATTTGGTCTTAAAACTGGAACAAATCAAAAGGCCATTTCATTGCTCCTTATGGTTAGATGTGAATTAAAATCATGGATTTTCTGATTCACCCAAGGCCAGACTATCCTTCATTTTAAGCCTTGATGTTTCCGCATTTATCTTGGTTTCTTGGGTTGTTTCTCACACTAAAAAGGACAATGTAACACTTGGGCAGTGCAAAAAAAAAAAAAAAAAAAAAAGGTTTCAAGGCATTTCATTACAAAAACTTCAAATTCCCTTCGTTCATCCTAGCTCCCTTCCAGGCCACACACCAGGGACCCTTTACAGTACACCTGGAGTAGGCTTCTTACACAACCCCTTCTAAAATAGCACTAAATGCCAGGGTAGGGCACGGGGTCATGTACTATAGATAATAATGAGGGAGCAGCTACAGGTTAGGAATGGCGATGTGCTCATCCTAGCTGCCCTAATTACTCCAGCCTTTAACATCGGATTGGCAAGTTCTGGAGCACTGGATCATTGGATTCCAAGGATCAAACTTGCTTTCCTATTCTCTCAGACATCACTGGGTCCTGAGGTCCAAGTTCTCTTTGCTTCAGGCTAAACCCAGCTGCTCGACTCAGCATGGGATCACTTGGGTAGCAATTGTTGGTCTTTCTGTAATCACAGGAAACAATTTTGCAGATGGGACGGTCTTAGTGCCAAGTATCCCGTCCTATCATCTTCATAAATACGCTCATACTCGTCGGTTCACATGCCCCACGTTGGGCGCTGAGATCTGGCCATTGATAGCATAAGACAGCAACAAAACAACATTTTTGGTCAACTCTAGCATAGAACACTGATTGTCAAATTCTAATGCACCTGTGAACCACCTGGGGCTCTCCTTAAAATGAAGGTTCTGGTTCAGTAAGTCTGGAGAGGGGCTTGAGGACTCTGCATTTCTTTTTTTTTTTTTTTAATTTTATTTATTTGAGAGCGAGAAAAAGCATGAGTGGGGGAGGGGCAGAGAGCGAGGAAGAGGGAGAGAATCCCAAGCAGGCTCCACACTGGCAGTGCAGAGCCCGACACGGGGCTTGAACCGGTGAACTGCAAGATCATGACCTGAGCCAAAGTACGGCGCTTAACCGACTGAGCCGCCCAGGTGCCCCGAGACTCTGCATTTCTAACAAGCGCTTAGGGGATGCCCCACAGAAAACCAGTCTCCTTTAAGGTTTAAAACCCAAGATTCCAAGTATGTTTTTCATATTTGGTGGAACAAAACCATCTGAAGGTATTTGGGTTCTGATTTAGTCCCACGGCCCCTCCTCTTGAACTCTGAGTTTACCTGCTTCTGACCCTAGAGGACTTGAGTTATTTGGCTTTTAATTCCAAGAGACAGGAACCTTTGGGACCTGCCTATTATTAGTGCTTGATGAATGCTGTTTGTTCTTATTGGAACTGATTATGAGTGTCCTTTGAATGTTAGGTTCTAAATCAGCCTTGCAAACTTAGTGGCACCTAACTAATTTTGGTCCTGGCTCATCTCCATTCTATCTGGCCCCCAAAGCCTTTCATCAGGTCATGCTATTTCCTTGGCTTCAGATACAGCTGGTATCTGTATATGCCAAAACTTCATTCTGTAATTCACCGGCTTCCTGAATTCAGACAGGCTGTACCGAATTAACCTAAGGTGGAATCATAGCATATCAGGACCATAAGGGACTTCAGAGGCCAGGGCCTGCACTGACCCTTGGAGATCATTCTTGAGCTTCTTTTGGGCTTCCTAAGGTGAGTAGGGATGCTCCTGCCTCATAAAGTGGCCTATTTGGTAGCTGTGATGTTCCAAGAGAGGGTCCTTAAGTATCCTCAGCTACACATTACCTATCCGTGATTTCTGCTGTGGTACTGCCTTCTAAAACTAACTCCTCATCAGAATAGTATGGCTCTTCAACCAATTTAAAGTTACTCTCGTGACTCCCTGTTTCTTATCTCCAGGCACAAATATCCCCTTTCTTCAACTATTTCTTATATACTAAAGTTTCCAGATCCCTCACCTTCCTGGTCATCAGGCTCTGACATGCTCTAGTTTACCAATGTCCTCCTTTGCCTAGCCTTCTCTGATATGGCCTGTCCAAGCCTGATTCTGAATGTCTACATTGGCAGCCATGTTTTGCTGTTGATTCATATTGAATAAAAAAACTTCTCCAGGGGATTTTCAAGGGGAGATGAATTTCCCGAACGGGGCATTGACCCCTTGAATCCAGTGCAGATGTTTACATTGATCTTTATTGAATTTCATCTTGTTTCTTTCACCCATTCTGTCCATCCATCCAATTGAGATCTTGCATCCTGATTCTGTCATCTAGTACGTTATGGATTCCTCCCAGCTCTGGTTGCCACAAATTTGCTATATCCAGCCCTTTTAGCTTCATTGTTGGGGATAAAACTTGAAATAGAGGAGTGCAAATGCTGATCCCTGTGCCTTTTACTAAGTCCATTTGCCCGTTCATTTATTCATTCACTTGCTCATCCTTCCAACAAACTTAGGTTAAGGGCTACTGTGCTCTGGGCACTGTGCTTGCTGCTAGAGACCCTGCAGCAAATAAGACATGGTTTCTATTCTTGAAGGCTCAGTATCCAGCAGGATGACCGTCTCCTTCCAAACCCTTATCCGTGATAGCCTACTTGTTACCAGGATACTCACAGCCTGTGGGACCTTTTAGATTCTATCACCTCCCAGGCCAGCCTCCAATTCCCCGACTACCTGCTTTCCTTATAAAGTAAGGACCAGGATCCTGGGATTTGGAGAAGGACCCAGACGCCAAGAGTATCCAAGTGCCGCAGGCTCTACAGAGAGAGGTGAAAAGGGAATAGGAGAGAGAGGGGGAGAGAAGTGAAAAGCAGAAGGAAAGCCCAGAGGACGCTGGGAGGGAAGGAAACCCTTTGCCCTGTTGGTTGGTTGGAAGGCCAGTGTGGTTGGCTGGATGTGACTGAATGCACGTGTGAGGTGAACATGCATGGGGCAGGACATGCCTGTGTAACCAGTGTGCAGACAAGCATGGCCTCTGCCGTGAACAAAGCAGCACTTGATTGCTTGACTTGATTCAGGGAGGGTAATCTTCCCCAAAAGCTGGATGCAAACTGACCAGGTCTTATTTCTATTTATTGCTAGGTAATAGATTATTACCATCACTTCGATTCACAAGTGAGCAATTTCAATGTCCCATCCACGATGTAAAAGTCAAAACTCCAAGCATGGATTGACATTACATTTTTCCCCTGCGCACC
Source organism: Prionailurus bengalensis (assembly GCF_016509475.1). Lineage (NCBI taxonomy): Eukaryota > Metazoa > Chordata > Mammalia > Carnivora > Felidae > Prionailurus > Prionailurus bengalensis. The sequence goes on from NC_057361.1 coordinate 34,596,268, forward strand.
TCAGGCCTCCTATAGGCAGAGAGGCTGGGGAGCGGAACCTCTCCTCTACGCCTGCTCACTGCCTCCATTTGTTGGAGGCCTTTTCGCCGCAGCTACTGTTGGCAGCGGGAGAGGGAGGAGAGGCCAGGAAGCAGACAGCTCCCGCTTGGCGGTGGCATTGCTCTTCCTGGGTCTCATTTTCAGATGGTCAGGGCTGGGGTCCTAGCTGGTGTCTCTGGATGGGCATGAGAGATGAAGAAAGCCAGCTCTTTCCCTCCGGAGGGGTTCTCTTGGGCCCTTCAGACGTTGTCACGGCCGGAGACCTCTCTCCAGTTCTTTTGACCTTGGGCTGCTATTTCACCATAAAGGGTGGTGGCTGAGGCCTGCTCCTGAGCTAGAAATCTGGAGAAATCTGGCGGGATCCCCTCCGGCCTCTTTGAGCTGAGATTGCCTTTTGCACTGCTGCTCAGGACCCATGTTGGCTCCACGTCAGCTCTCTCTCGTCTGTGGCTACTTCGGGCCTGTGGGTCACAGTTCTCCATCTCTTGTCCCAGCATACTCTGGGAGTCCAGGGTCACCCCAAAGTGCTAGTCTCTACGGACTTGGCCATGAAAGCCCTTAAGGGCCTTTTTCTCCCTGCTCCATGGCCCCAGGCTGGAGGCAAAACCCAGCCCACAGCCTGCTTTAGCATTCAGGGCCATAGGTGAAGTGCCCAGGGGCTCCCACCTGCAGGGAACATTCTGCAAAGCGTCTTGAAGGTCCCTCACCAGGCTTGGGGATAACAACCCCAACCTCTGCCTTAAAAGGAAGAGAAGGTGGCCTTCACTGTGGAGCTACGGCTCTTCACCCATCTCCTCACATACAATCCTGTCTTCCCACACTCTGACCCTTTTTCGAATCTTAAAATAGGAGATGGGGCTTAAGAATTGAGAGCTGCCATTTAAGAAAGTGGTTTGGTGTTACCCGCTAAGTTGAGATGCTCATACCTAGGTATAGACCCAAGAGAAACCTCGACATGTCCAATGGGAGACATGTACAAAACTGTTCAGAGCAGGGGCACCTGGGTGGCTCAGTCACTTGAGCGTCTGACTTTGGCTCAGGTCGTGATCTTGCAGTTAGTGAGTTCCAGCCCCGCGTCGGGCTCTGTGCTAACAACTCAGAGCCTGGAGCCTGCTTCGGATTCCGTGTCTCCCTCTCTCTCTGCTCCTCCCCCACTCATGCTTGCTCTCTCTCTCTCTCTCAAAAATAAAAATTAAAAAAATAAAAAAAAAGAAATGTTCACAGCAGCTTTGTTTCCCAAGTAGGGCTGCCAGATAAAATCTAGGATACCCAGGTCAATTTGAATTTTGGACAATGAATATGTTGGTGATAAGCATGTCTCAAATATTTCATGGGACATACTTATACTAAAAAAATTATCTAAAAATCAAATTTAACTGGGCGTTCTGTATTTTTCACTTGCTAAATCTGGAAACCCTATACCAAGCCAAATGCCCACCAAAAGGCAAGTGGAAGAATAAATTGTGGTATACACACACAGTGGAAAATCACACAGGAGTCTAAATGAATGACAGTTATGTAGGAGAATTTGGATGAATCTTAGCCATACAAAATCTGAAAATATAAGCTCCGAAAGATTACACACAGAATGTTCTTTTTTGTTGAAGTTAGAAACAACTAAAATATTTTAATTTTCAGAGAATGTATGTAGCCGCAGTAAAGCTATATAAAAAGGGAAGAATTGGGATGATGGATAAATGATTCAAAAGCGTGAGAAACTATGTCAAATGGGGAGTCAAAGGCCTAGTTTAATGGGGGTGGGGAACGATGCGTAGGCCATGATCAGGGTCCTGGCTTTTGTTTCGGGTAGCAGCTTTGCTGGTGCTCATGGAACGTGCATGAACTAATGACAAGAGAAAGTCACTCCCCAGTAATTATGAGTAATCTGATGATGGCACTTGATATCTGAAAATTAAATTTAAAATATAGAAAAGAAAAAAAAAACAGAGGTAGGGAGAATGGCATCATGAAAACATACTCCTAGTGCTTTTCCACGCAGGAGGGAAGAGTATTGGCAGGGAAGATGCCTCTGCGTCCGAAGAGGCAACAGCTGAAATGGACCTTGAAAAATGGCTAGAAGTTCACCAGATGGAGGAGGAAGGAGGGGCATTCCAGGAACGGTGTGCCGGAGAGCCAAGCAGCACAGTAGAGCCTGGCCTGCTCCCAGGACAGCAGTGAAGCTCAGGGTGTTCCCAGCCAGAGGTGGGTGGCAGCGGTGAGAAGAGAAGGTGGAGGTAGGGGTCGCGGGGGACAAAGTAAGGATGTGGAAGAGCTTATGTCCCCTGCCGAGGAGTGTGGAACTTACCCTTGGGCTTCGGGGCAAGGAAGAGCAGAAAGGGTTATGCAGGAAGCTGTGATTATGAGCCCTCAGAAAATTCTTGTACTGAAATGGGGAGTCTCTTGACCTTACGTACGCACACTATTGATAATAAGGCTGTCACATATGGCGGAGGGTCGAGAGGGCTGGCAAGGCAAATGCTAAAAAAGACAGGGCCTCGTGAGCTTCGTGGCTGCTGAGTAAAAAACGGTCAAGGGAAGGGTTGTAACTATGGTTTAAAATCATAAATACGGGATGTCCCACAGCTCTGAGAACAGAGATGGTCAGCGATTTGGTGGAAAGGGGAGTAGCCGAGAAGGTTGGCTGATTCTCCAGAGGCGATCCTACGAAAAAATATAAAACCATTAATGAAGGAATTGGGAGAGAATCCCTTGATGGCGCCTCTGGACTTCTTGCGTCTCGCCTGCATCGGCCACTCCTCCCCTGCCACACCCATGGGATTTGTTCTCTGAATTTATTCTATTCTAGTAGTAAAGCACACAGGCTACCCCATGTGGGGTAATGTGTCGAGTGTTACAGATACCCAAACGAATAAGCTATAGCTCATGCCCTTATTGAGGCTACAAGCCAAACACAAACCATCTACAACTAGTTATACTAATGTTTGGAAAGTGCTAGAACAGAGTGACGTACACTCTGAAATCAACAAGAGGGGGCGATCGGTACTGTCCGAAGTGGGGGTGTCAAAAACAGGGTAGCGTTTGAGCTAGAGGTTGACAGGTGAGGTTGGAAGTTGGACAAGCTCAAGATGGAGGTGGGCGGCACGCGAGCAGAGAGGGCGGCACGGGCACGGGCCCGAAGGTGAGGCTGCCACGGTAGGCTGGCGCCAGGTAGGGACAGGCCTTCGAGATCCTGCTAGGGAGTGTGAACTTTGTTCTACATGTCCTGGCTGTTGAGCAGGGTGGTGTCAGGAGCAGATCTGGGTCATTGGAACAAGCCTCCTGGCCACGTGCAGAAGATGGAATGAAGGGGGCCGAGGTTAAGGTCACAGGGAACAGCTGGGAGGCAGCTGCCCGAGTTCCTGTGAGTCCTGACAAGGCTACAGAGGGGCCGTGGGGCCGGACAGCCAGGGATTCTGGGGCCAGAAGAGGCCTTGGTTGTGAGGTAAGTCATTCCCGTCTCTGCCAGCCGCATGGGTGGACTGTGTGTGAGAGCTATCGGTGTGCGAGGGACTTTGGCCTGCGGGGAGGCTGGAGCCCGGGCCCGGAGAGGCAGTGGATTTGGGAAGGGCTGCAGCGACAGGAAGGGTGTTTCCTCTGTACACCTGCCAAAAGAAACCTGTGATTCAGTAGATGGCATTGTCTGATTACCCAGAAGGCTTTACAGTCTTGACTTATCTTGACTCCTATCTACTTCCGTAATTCCACACTGCCTCAGAGGCGGGATGGCGGCCGAGGGGTGGGGTCCACCACAGTGCCTTTTCTCGAATGTGAATGATGTCTATACCAGCTGGGAGCCCATTGGGAGCTTCTCCGTAGAAGGCACATACAACGGGAACGTTGATAAAGAGAAAGAAAAGCATCTTTTTTAAGGACCGCAATTCTCACCCCGAATTGGAGTGATCTTTGTGTAAGAATTGAGTTCTGTTGTCAGTCATTGATAATACCAAGTTACCTCCTATTTAGAAAGCACCCACCATGTGCTGAGAGCTGGGCTACCTACATTACCTGATTTACTCTGCAGGGCACCTACCTACATGTGGTAAACATCACTAGCTCCATCTTACAGGTGGGGAAGTAAGGCCGAGAGGGTTCTAATGCGTTGCTCATCAGGTGCAGTCTAGAGATGTTCTCCCTATTTGAAGGGGTGACGGTATTGCTTCTAATCTGACCCACATATCATGCTTTTTGTTAACGATCAGAACACTGGCCCCATTTTTGATGAAAAAGCTGTCTCTTCCTCCCACATGACAAAGTACTTCTTTCCAGCAGTCGTTCCGAGTGCCGTGTTTATTTAGTCGCAAGGTCTTTAAAAACGCAGCCACCGTGGGAATCACGTTAGCGAAGGGCTCGGGCCGCAATGGCATTCAGCCATGCCTGGTATTCTGTTTGCTTCGGATGATACTTAACAGTCCAGCGGTTAGGAGATAGAAAATAATTAGTCCGTCTAGCCGGGAGATTGGGTGATAAAAGGAAACTGGGCTGCTGATTAAATTGTTTATTTAAGCTCAAGTTTAGCTATGTTTTTCGGCATAATGTGCTGTAGGAAGAAGATAGGGATCTGTCCTCATGGAGAGACACCCCCAGAGTGGCCGTCATCCCCACCCTCGCCCACTCCCACAGCTGCCTCGCCTCGGCTCTGCCATGCCTTCCTTTCCTGCCTGGCTCTAGATTGTGAGGGTTTGGTGACTGGGCAGAATGACAGAAGGGCACACAAGGCCTGGAGCCTGAGTCCCTTGAGCTCTGGTCTTGTGTTCTCTGTTTGTCTTGTGCTCCTCCAAGCGCATGTTACCCTGGCAAGACGTGTTCTCCCTGTTCCTCCTCCTGGCTCTTCTCTGCATTCTTCTCCCCCTGGCTTATAAAACAGAAATCGGCTTCCTTTCTTCTCTTTTGTCACTGTTTTCCTTAATTCCTCCTTCTGTGTGTGAGGACTCGTATGATTGATACGTGATGCATAATGTCAATGCTCAGTTTGCCCATAGTTTGAGCATAGGCAAGCCCAACTTTCTAGGAAAGTGCCAGACCAGAAAATTACGGCCCACAGGGCAAGTCCAGCCTGTGCCTGTTTTTGTAAATAAAGTTTTATTGGGCACATCCACGCTACAGTGGCAGAGCTGAGTAGTTGAAGCAGAGACTGTGTGGCCCGCAAAGCCAAAAATATTTACTATCTGGCCCTTTACAGAAAAAGTTTGCCAACCCCTGCACTAGACAAAGATATTGCAAGCTAAATTCTACTTCGGGTCATTCCTGCCCCTAGAGATCCCTGGGCCCGACTTTTGTACCTGCACAATAATGGGAGACCTGTGCTATGTTTGCACTGAACTGACCAGTGGATGAGAATTCGGGAAGCATGCTGTGATTGACTAACCAAAGTGTGATATAGTCTCTAAACTTTCATTTTTAAAAAAATGTTTGTTTGTTTGTTTGTTTGTTTGTTTAGAGAGACAGCGCAAGCAGGGGAGGGGCAGAGAGAGGGGGAGAGAGAATCCCAAGCCGGCTCCACGTGGTCAGCACAGAGCCCAGTGTGGGGCTCGATCTCACGAACCACGAGATCATGACCTGAGCCAAAATCTAGAGTCAGATGTTCAACCAACTGAGCCACCCAGGTGCCCCTCTAAACTTTCATTTTTGATATGCCAAACATTAAGAAACCCCAGATTCAGTTTCCTCTCTCACATTTTTAAAAAGAGTGTAATTTAAAAAAAATTAATGTTCATTTATTTGAGAGAGAGAGTGGGGCGGGGAGGGGCAGAGAGAGGGAGGCACAGAATCCGAAGCGGGCTCCAGGCTCTGAGCTGTCAGCCCAGAGCCCGACACGGGGCTCGAACCCGTGAACCGTGAGATCATGACCTGAGCCGAAGTCAGACGCTCAACTGACTGAGCCACCCAGGTGCCCTAAAAGACTGTAGTTTTTTTAGAGCGGTTTTAGATTCACAGCAAAATGGAGAGGAAGCTACAGCAATTTCCCAAATACCCCCTGCCCCAACACCTGGACAGCCTCCTCCTTATCAACATCCCCAGCAGAGTGTGCACTTGTTATGACTGATGACCTACACAGACACATCATTATTACCTGGAGTCCATAGATTACATAGGGTTCACCCTTGCTGTTGGACATTCTATGGGTTTGGACAAATGTACAGTGACATGTATCCACCATCATAATATCATGCATTTATTTTCACTGCCCTAAAAATCTTCTGTATTTCACCTGTACTTCCCTCCCATACCTCCCCAGCTGTCCAGAACCCACTGATTTTTTTCACTGTCGCCAGAGTTCTGCCTTTCCCAGAACGCCCTGTGGTTGGAATCATGCAGTATGTAGCCTTTTCAGATTGACTTCTTTCACTTCGTAACATGCCTCTAAGGTTCCTACGTGTCTTTTCATGGTTTGATAGCTCATTTCTTTTTAGTGCTGAATCATAGTCCATCGTCTGCATTGACCATGGTTGATTTATCCATTCACCTACCAAAGACACCTTGGTTGCTTCCAAGCTTTGGCAAGTATGAAGAATGCTGCTATAAACGTCCACGTGCAGGTTTTTGTGTGGACATAAGTCCTTTGCCACTTTTAAGCCTTCAACGTCTCCTCTTCCCCAGGTCAGACCATTACAGCCGTGCCGGCCCCTCCTGCTGGCCGGCCTTTGCACCTTGGAGGCTCCCTGGCTGAGATCCAAACAGCCTTGCTCCACTAGAGACATACACATGCTCCAGCTGAAGGGGAGCCAGAATTTGTCACCCCAAACTACACCTCTTTGGCATAAGGATTACTTTAGGCTGATTATCTTTAAGGAACAGCAAAGATGGGAAAAACTCTGAAAACTGAGTAGAAGTTACCCTTTTGGTGGAGAAAATTATACATATAAGGGAACTCACCATTTATAAGGGTATCTCCCTCTCTGTACCAGGAAGTGAAGGATGACACGTTTCTAGAAACCCTGTTCAGTGGAGAAGGCAATGACCTGAATCTGCTCAACAACCTTACTCTTGACTACCGCGCTTTTCTCGATGATAACCTCCCATGACTGGCCTCCCCCTCCCCCAACATCTTTTGTCTTTAGCTAGAGATGGTATTTAAGGGGGTGGCTTGGGCCATTTTGGAGTTACTCAGTTTTCCTGGGTCTCTCCCATGTCTACAGGAGGTATGCATGTTATTAAACATCTACTTGTCTTTCTCCTGTTAGTCTTTTATTACAGGGAGATCTCAACCAAGAACCTAGAAGGGTAGAGGGAAAGTGACTTTTCCTCTCCCTGCAGACGTACATCTCACAAGGCACAAGCCTTCAGGACACTAGCCTCATTCAGTGTTATAGCAACTCTGTCCCACAATAAATAAAAGTTTGTTCTCTTAAGAGGTACTCTGAATTAGGGCATTCCCTCTGGTGTTTTCCTTCCCTTCCTTTCTTTGCACTTCACATGTGCTGACATGGGAGCCTCTAGCTGTAAAGTGTAAATTTTGTTGATGATCTCCTAAACCCAAGGAATTTCACAGAAGACCCATCCAGCCCCCCTTCTGTTTAACTGCTGTGTTTTTACCCCTCTTCATTTCTTTGGTCACAAATGAGTCTTTCTATACACTTTTTTTTTTCAATTTCTTTCCTGCAATTATATCTCTTTGTCTTTCTTGTGTATGGGTCTCCTCCCACTCCCTGCAGTACCTAAGAACAGAGTCTGCAAAGAGCATATTTTTCAGAGAGCTCTTCGTGGGTTACAGTGCTCACATCTATTTACTGAGAGAGACTTTCATTAGGTTCTGTTGGAGTTTTCTGGAATCACCTGGAAGCTGAACTCCTAGAGAAAATGTTTGGGTCCAAATTGTTAATTGAACTGTGTGCAGCCTAAAAATCTTTCTGCAAGCTTCTGGGACTTCTCAGCCTGATTACTAGAGACAGAGCGGGGGCTTTGTCACCTGCTGCCACCACCTCAGCAGGTGACTGGTGTGAGTCCAGCAGCATGTTGGATCTGAGGTTCACTACCTGCGAAGACAGATGATAATGTCTCACTCCTACAGATCTACGATAAGGTGGCAAATGAGACAGTGTGTGCCCATAGAACGTGGAGTTCCTCTGAGGATTAAGGCTGAGACCTCGGCTTGTGAGGGTTTTGTGATTGGGAGAATGACCAAAGGGCACACAAGGCTTGGAGCCGTGCCTTCCTTTCCTGCCTGTGGGGACTCCCGATGTTGGAATCGCATCCGGGCTCTCTTGGCACCTCGTCCAGTGACGGGAGAAAAGAATCTGTAACTGTAACATGGATGCTCCCTAGATGCTGGGAGTGAGGGAGCTGAGGCCAGAGGTCAAAGTCACCGTGGCTGGCTTTGTACTCTAGTAGCTGAGCCGGAACTATGTTTCGCAGAATTCTTGTCTTTTCCTTCTATGGTCAGGGTTGGCCACAGGAGACGTTCGTGCGAGATTTGGAAGGCGGAAGCGCAGGAGCTGCCGTTTTCATGGTCCGACCATCGGAGTAGGGCAGGGGCTGTGGCAGCTCACGCGTGTCACCGTCCGCTCTCTCGCCACGTTGGTGAGGGTGGCAGCCGGGCCCGCAGCCCCTCCAGTGCCCCCACAGCTCCCCACTCGGCTTCTCAGAGCGCCGGGGCTGTGGGTGTGCCACCGCGCGCTGGAGGGCACCCACCTGGCCTGCATGTCCCCTGCATCGGTGAAGTTGGAGGCTGCGAGAAACTGAGAAGGTTCCCATCGGTCCAGCTGGACTCCAGTTTGTCCTTGGTCTCCCCCACGTCATGTCCATCTCTCCCTCCAGACTGCCTGCCCTGCTGTCTTCAGGCTCCATACAGCCGCCCCACATGCTGCTTAACAGGTCCCCGAACCGTGGAGCATTCTGCCCCATCACAGGTCCCTCACTCTATAGCCTCGGACCTTCTGACCTGCTCCCTGCTTAGAGGCTCTGACTGCATGTTGCAGGGCCTGTGCTGATAAATGGGGAAAACCAAACAGAGAGGTTCCGACCAAGGAAATCCTCAGGGCGTCGAGCCAAGAATTTGCCATCAGAATGCTTGGGCTACCCCTGAGCCACATCGTACCCTGTGGAGGGTAGACCCTGACTGTATCACTGTTTGAGCCAGGACGGAGTACAAAACTATGATAGACACTGAATCCTGGGTGCTTGGGCAAGAGATTCCAAGCGAAATCGGATGAGTCTGGGACACAACTAAGTCTTCCCAGAGGCTTCTCCACTCTTTGTGCAGGAAAGGTGGTGGGGAAGTGTCAGCCACACATTTATGGAATCACTCAGTGTATGGTGACACATTTTGCAAGGGACCTAGGAAGGTGAGGGACACTTTCAAATCACCCTCCCTCTTTCTACTCGTCTGTCCCCAGGATGCCTCCATCCACAAATGGAAGCGTTGGGAGGTTTGAATGGCAGGAAGTCAGGGGGTGGGGCTTCACCCCTAGTTGGTTGGTAATTAAACAGGACCATATCAGGGACTAGTTGTTAGTTAATGGAGAACCAAGGGATCCCCTAGATCCCCCAGAGGCGGCTATTGAGATGGCAGCCCAGCAGAGCAGGCTGATGAGGTGGCTGGGGCACTGGCTATCATGTTCTGTGACTCTCTATGGCACTCAGGGTCCACAGAGCCACCCTTCATGTTTCCATTTCAGCTCCACTGACCCCCATGGTGCACTTTGCCTCTGCCAGGCCTGCTCCTACCTCAGGACATTTGTACCCTCTGCCCCCTCTACCTGGGTCCCTCTACCCTCAGAGCCCTTCCTGGAAGGGATCACTCCTTCACCCCTTCTCATCTTTGCTCAAAAGTCACTTCATCTCTGTGAGGCCTGGCCTGACCACCCCACTGTAAAACCGCAGGCCTCCCTCATTCTCCACCCCACTCCGGGATGTATTCTTGCTCTGGTATGTATCACCTACTCGCATGTGGCTGAACTTACTAATCAGGGTGGAAGCTTCAGGACAGGGACGTGCCCTGTTTGGACAGTGGCATATCCCAAATGGTGGCTCACCGTGGGCACTCACTACAGTGTTCATCTGGCCTCACTCCACAGGGTGCTGTCAGCCTTGGATTGGCACCAACACCTCCCTAAACACAACTCCAGGGACACCGGTGGGAATAGCCCCCCCCCCCCCCCACCGGGGACGTGCAGTTCAGCGGTATGGAGCCCAGTATTTGTCGAAAGGAGGCCACTGGTGGCTTCCTCTCCCTGTTAACCTTCACCACCCACTGGCCTCTCTCAAATCTTTCCAGTGGCTTCGAATTCTGCAGCTCTGTTTCAACCTTCCCCGTGTCAGGATGGGGCAGCTGGCATGAAGAAGCGGGCTGATTTTGTTTGTTCATGGTTTATGTTCCAACTTTGACATCTTATTTCAGAGCGATGTGAGAAAGGCACTTGATAAGCTGCCTGCAGCAGTTTCTCCTAAGGGGTCTGCCAAAAACTGCGTGGGATTTCAGGGTCTGGTTTTCTTCGCCTTCTTCAGGTAAGCTTGTTTATAAGGAGGAAACATTTGTGCTGCTCAGCAGGTTTGAGAGACCCAGTGGGAATGGCTGTTTATTTGTCTTTTGATCACAAAGCCTGGGGTTTGGCTCCAAGGCTGAAAGATCTTGAGGCCTCTTTATCTCCTCCCCTGGAGACTTGAATCTCTCCTCTGACATTCCTTGGGCCCAGGAGTGGCTGGGGACCGCGGGAGGGGCTGTTGCAGGTGGACAAAGATTCCCCAGCTGGCCTCCTCCCCGTAGCTGTCCTCAGTCTGACCTCCCACAAGGGACTGTGATTCCTTCAGAGACTGGCTGCAGGGCCTAACCTCTCCCTCCCCTTTTGTCTTACAAACAACCACAAGGAAGGGAAAAGAAAGCTGCCCACCCTGCAAAAACAAAAACAAAACAAAACAAAAACAGTAAACATTAATTTTGGGGAGCGCGCCTTTTGTGTATTATGCCACATCTTGTCACTTGCCTTTATGGAATCTGGGGACCCAAGCGAGGGGAAGGGTAGCAGTGTGCAATTCACTCATCATATACGTGACCTAGAACTCCACAGGGGGTTGGCGGCCTGTCCTTAAAGGTCGACCCAACCAGGCCCGGGTTGTGTGATCCCCCAGGTTTCAGGGCGCCCCACAGGCCGGTGCAGCGTGAGCTACCCCTGACTGGCCTGAAACCCCAACGAGCAGACAGAGTTTTGGTGTGTTTTTTTGTTTTTTAATTTTCCTTTTGTTTTTATTTTTGCAATGGAGAGAAAGCACGAGCTGGGGAGGGGCAGAGAGTGAGGGAGACAGGAACCGCAGTGGGCTCGGCGCTGACAGCACAGGGCCCGATGCGGGGCTCGAACTCACGAGTGATGAGATCATGACCTGAGCTGAAGTCAGATGGAGCCACCTAGGCACTGAGAGGGAGGTGCGGGGCGGGGAGAGTTTTCTTTGAATCAGGATGCAGCACCACACAGCATTCCCCACAGGGGCACGTATCGAGAAAATGAAATTCAAATCACCCCTCTGGTACGCTTTCCATTCCCTTTCCTGATAACGCGCAGAGAAGCCGATTCTGTAGGTGAGCAGGCAGGTGTACCGAGGGCCACTGGGGCCTTTCTCCTGTCCCCAGGTGCTTCCGGTGGGCGTGACAGCCAGCAGCCTTGGCTGAGGACACAGCACCTCCAGGATCTTGCTCCTTGCCTCGAGGCTTGCTTCTCTAAGGAGCCGAATGACGTTTTGGGGTCCCTGGCCGTACCCACATCCCACCCCCTCATTTGGCACAAGGCTGAGCGAACACCTGGGTGTCTGGCGACCTCGAGATGGTGAACCGATTTTGAACTTGCTTTCTCAAGTCATCCTACTTCACAGTAGACGGCCTCACGTCTTTCTTTGAAAAAAATAAATAAAAATCAGCGAAACGTTCTTAGCTTGGTGCAGTGATTTTACTCATGCAGAAAAATGTAAAGGTAAAGAGGAAACTACGAGAGCAAACCTTTGTGCTCCCCGGGTCTCCTGGGAAAGCAGGGCAGGCAGGGCTCGTGCGCGCGAGGCAAGAGCTGCTTTTGCAGAAATGGAAACGCTCCCCCGTCTTTGCTTCCTCATGAAGCTGCTTCATTATATTTTCAGGCGAGCGAGTCATGGGTTCCTGGTGCGCTGTGCTGTCTTTTTCAATTAATGCTTTTCACAGAAGTTCAGGTTTTAAACATCTCCCCCTCTCTTCCCAGGTCGGTTACATTTCCCAGAATGGTTCCCAGCGCTGGAGATAATTCCTTTTCGGAGAACCTACATTTCTCACCTGCTGATTGCAATTAGCCACTGCCAGCTGGGGCCTGGTGTGCAGCTGAAAAGCTAACAAGAAGTGGAGACCACGCGGAACCCAGACAGGGCAGAGGATGTGAATAAATACGGAATGGTGCCCGTGTTTATGAGTCGCTCCGCTGAATTCCAGGTTTCCCGACCCTCTGGATGGCCCTCCCTCTTCCGGCTCTGTGCTCCCCGCCCCTCCCCTACCAATTTTTTTTTTTTTTTTGTCTCTGGGTCTGTAGCCTACGTTTAACATCACAGTCACGAATTTACCACTAAGTACATTTTGTTAGGCAATAAACAGCCTCGGAAGAAAAATGAAATCGGACTAGGGCTTCTGTTCCAATCATGTTTGTGAGCTGTGCTGGAATCAGGCAGGCCCTGCACGCAGGTCTTAGAGCTAACCTTGAATATGAGGACTGGCAGGGCCTGGAGAGGCCTTCAGGATCACCTAATCTGAACCCCTCATTTTATGCATGACAACATGAAGTCCCAGAGGGACAGCATGACTTTTCCAAAGTCTTAGAGGAAGTCACAGGGCTGGATGAAGTCCATGTCTCCTGATGGCCAGCTCGGGACTCTAACCACTGAGCTGTCTTGGCTTTGATCATCGTGGACAGACAACTTCTAGAGTTTGTGAGGAAAGCATCAAGGACGTTGCCAAGAGTTGGAAGGTAAGTCTCTGTTGGGCAGTGTGGTCTCCAACCCAAGGACACACTTGTTTCTTTCCTCGTGGGCCGGGCCTGGCCCCAGTACCAAGGTTATGCCCCTGGCCAGTGTCATCCAGGGTGGTACCCACGTTCCCATGGCTCACCTGATGCCCTGCCTGGTCCCTAAGGAGAGAGCGCTCGGCCTTTGTGGTTGTTTTGGGTTTGTACCGCAGGCAACCCAGACAACAGACCATCAACCGGCGGGAGATTAGCCGCTGTCTCTGCTAGCTTCACACTGTAAATGGAGGAGGCTGGCCTGGTGCAGCTGTATCTGCTTGGTGGGAGCAAGCCAAGTCCTTCCCGGCCCTCCCCCGCTACTTCCACTCAGGGGGTCAGGCATTCTTGCCCAACTCACTTTCCGCTGTGAGAGGCTGCCTTGTGGGGTTTAGGGCCAGACAGCGAATAGGCTTCCAGGCAGCAGGCAGTAACCAAAAATGCCTGGACTGTGGACTCGAACCCCAGCTCTGGTCTACGGTGGGCACGTCTCCCAGCCCGTTTCATCATCTGAAACTTGGAGAGTCATAACGCATGGCTCACTGGGCTGGCTGAGAGGATGAGGGAAGGTAATGCAGGTGGAAGTAGGTTCTCCAGAAGCGTTCACTTTCCTTTGCTCTAGCGCTGTCTCTAGTTTACAGAGCAGGAAAACTGAAGTCAAGGAAGGTAAAGTCCCTTCCGTTGCCTCCAGCCACCTACTCTGTCTCCTGTGAGGCACTCGGGGAAGAAACCACGACTTTTACTAACACAAAGTCCATTCCCCAAAGAGAAGTGATTCTCTGTGCTGGTAAACGTTCAACGACTAGCTGGAGAGAACGGGAAGGGGGAGGGAGGAAGTCCTGACTTGCAGGGTGGTTGATTTTTATTCGGAGATAATCGCAGATTCACATGCAGTTGTAAGAAATAATGTAGAAAGATCCCCTGTACCTTTTATCCACTTCCCCCCAACGATAACATCTCGAAAAACTGCCGGACAATATTGCAACCAGGATATTGACATGATATAATCCACCAGTCTTTGTATTTCGCCAGTCTGACTTGCACTCATTTGCCTGTGTGTGTACTTAGACCTGCTCAGTTTCATCACACGTGTGGGTGTGTGTATGCATCACTCAGTCAAGACACAGGGCCGTGCTGCCCCCACAGGGTCCCTCTGTTGCCCTCTTTACTCCCTCCTGCTCTACCGCCATCCTTGGCCCCTGACAACCTCGAGTCCGTCCTCCATTTCTAAAGTTTTGTCATTTCCCAACATTATATAAATGGAATCCAATGGTATGTAGCCTTTGAGATTGGCTTTTTTTCCCCCACTTGACACAATTCTATCAAATTTGATCCAAGTTTTTACATATATTGGTACTTCATTCTGTTTTACTGCTGAGCAATATTGTATGGTATGCATGCGTGACAGTTGGTTCAACGAGTCACCTGTTAAGGGACGTCTAGGTCGTTCACCCGTTTTGGCCTTTACGTAGAAAGCTACTATATCCATATTCAGGCACTGGTTTTTGTGTGAACATCACTTTTCCATTTCTTTGGAAATTCTGCACTCTGCCCAAGAGTGCGATTGCTGGCTTGTATGGTAGTTGCATGCTTACTTTTATAAGAAACTGCCAAATCATTTTCCAGAGTAACTGTACCATTTTATATTCTCCGCAGCAATATATGACTGATTCATTCTCACTGCATCCTGGCCACTGTTTGGTGTTGTCACTATTCTTTATATTAGTCATTCTGCTAGATGTGTCATCATATCTCATTGTGGTTGTTTGTTTGCATTTTCCTAATGGCTAAGGAAGCGGAACATAGACTCACGTGCCTCTTTTCCGTCTGCATATCCTCTGTAGTGAAATATCTTTGTGTCTTTTTTTTAATTAAATATAATTTATTGTCAAACTGGTTCCCATACAACACTCAGTGCTCATCCCAACAGGTGTCCTCCTCAATGCCCATCACCCGCTTTCCCCTCTCCCCCACCCCCCATCAACCCTCAGTTTGTTCTCAGTATTTAAGAGCCTCTTATAGTTTTCCTCCCTCCCTCTCTGTAACTTTTTTCCCCTTCCTTTACCCCATGGTCTTCTGTTAACTTTCTCAAGATCCACATATGAGTTTTGCTCCTTTTCTAATTGGGACTGTTAGGTTTTGTTACTGTTGAGTTTTGCAAGTTCCTTGTATATTCCACATACTAGTCCTTTGACTATGATACATGGTTTGCAAATATCTCTCCCCAGTATGTACCTTGTCTTTTCATCCTGGTAATAGGGTGTTTTTCAGAGCAAACATTTTTAATTTTGATGAGGTACAATTTGTTAATTTTCTCTTTTACTGATTCTGCATCTAGTGTCAAGCCTAAAATCTCTTTGCCTAGCCCTAGATCACAAAGATTTTTCTTCTTTTTTCCTCCTAAATTTCTCAAAGTTTTATGTTTTACAGTTGATTCATGATCCATTTTGAGTTAATTTTTATATAAATTGTAAAGTCTGGGTTAAGGTTCTTTTTTTTCCCCCCTATGGATGTCTAATTGCTCTGGCACTGTTTGTTGGAAAGGCCATTTTTCTCCATTGAATTACCTTTGGACCTTTGTCAAAAATTAGCTGGGCATATTTGTGTAGGACTATTTCTGGGCTCTCTATTCTGTTCCATCAACCAATATGTCTACTTATCCACCAATACCACTGCCTTGATTACTATAGCTAAATAAAAACTGTAATATTCAGTAGAATGATTCCTCCCTCTATCGTTCTTTTTCTAGATTCTTTGCCTATTCAAGGGCTTATGCTTTTCCACATACATTTTGGAATATAATTGCCTGTGTCCACAAAAACCTTGCTGGGATTTTAATAGGAATTGCATTATACATGTATATCAAATTGGAGAGAATTGATGCTTTTACTACGTTGAGTCTTCAAATCCATTTTTTGGAATGTCTCTCCATTTATTAGAGGTCTTCCTTGACTTCTTTTACCAGTTTTGATTTTTTTTAATGTTTATGTATTTTTGAAGGGGGGAGGAGAGAGAGGGAGAGAGAGAGAGAGCAAGCATGAGTGGGGGAAGGACGGAGAGAGAGGGAGACCCAGAATCCGAAGCAGGCTCCAGGCTCTGAGCTGTCAGCACAGTGCCTGACGTGGGGCTCAAACTCATGAACCTTGAGATCATGACCTGAGCCGAAGTTGGACACTTAACCAACTGAGCTACCCAGGTGCCCCTCTTTTACCAGTGTTTTATAATTTTCAGCATACAAACCTTGTGCATGTTTTGTGAAGTGTATACCAAAATATTTCACTTTCTCTGATGTGAATGTAAATTGTATTGTGCCTTTTTGAAATTTTCCACATGCTCATGATTAGTATATAAAATGCGATTGATTTTTGTGAGTGGATCTTATATTCCCTAATCTTGCTGAACTCACTTATTGATTCCAGGAATGTTTTTTTTTTCTTTTTTCTTAGATTCCTTGGGATTTTTTACATAGACAATCTGAAAATGGGGACGATTTTATTTGTTTCTTCTCTTTGTGTCCTTTATTTCTTTTTCTTGCCCAGGGCACTGGCTAGAACTTCCTGGACTCTGGTAAAAATGAGGAGTGTGAGTGACCATCCTCACTTGGTTCCTGATCTTAGGGGAGGGCATCCATTTGCCCACCATTTAAGTACAATGCTGGCTGTGGTTTCTTTATTTTCTTTCTTAAGTTTCTTTATTTATTTTGAGGGGGTGGGGAGAGGGGCACAGTGAGAAGGAATCCCAAGCAGGTTCTGAGCTGGTGGTGCGGTGCCTGATGCAGGGTTCGAACCCAAGAGTTGCTTAATTGACTGAGCCACCCAAGCGCCCCTGGCTGCGGCTTCTCGTAAGGGCTCTTGTGAGGCTGAGGTAGTTCCTTCTATTTCTTATTTGCTGAGAGTTTTTATCATGAAGAGTGTTGCATTTTCAAATGTTTTTTTTTCTGTTTCCATTGATATGATCATATAATTTTTCTTATTTAACTTATTAATACGCTGGTTTACATTGAATAAGTTTTGAATTTTGAACCACCTTTGCATTCTTGGAATAAATCCTACTTCATCGTGGTATAGAATTTTTTGTATACGTTGTTGGATGGTGTTTGGTGATGTTTTGTTGAGGGCTTTTGTTTTTAAGTTCCTGAGACATTGTAGATATGTAGTTATCTTTTTCTCTTGTACTGTCTTTTCCTGGTTTTGGTATCAATATAATACATGCCTCCCAAAATGAGTTGACATGTGTTACTTCCTCTTCTATTTTCTGGAAGCTATGGGGTAAAATTTGGTGTTAATCTTCTTTTAAGGTTTCGTAAAATTCTCCAGTGAATCCACCTGGACCAGTGAACTTCTTTTTGAGTTTAAGTTATAAATTCTATGTGTTTAATGGTTTAATGGTCTATTTCATCTCCATTGAACTTTGCTAATTCAGGTTTTTGGGGGAAATTGGTCTATTTATTCTAAGTTGTCAAACTTATGAGAGTAACGTTGTTTGTTGTATTCCTCTATTATCCTTTTAATGGTTGCAGGATCTATACCAATATCCACTCTTGCATTCCCGATATTAGTGATTTGTGTCATTTTATACGTCAGTCTTGCTGGAGCTTTATTGATTTTTTTTTCAGAGAACTGGCTTTTTGTTTCATTGATTTTTTTTCTGTTGTCCTGTTTCCAATTTTGTTTACGTCTGCCCTTATTTTTATTATTTCCTTCCATCTTCCTGCTTTGGCTCTACTTTGTTCTTTTCCTAGCCTTTCAGAGTAGGAACTTGGATTATTGATTTGAGATCTTTCTTCTTTTTTAATGGAAACACTTAGTGCTATACATTTCCCTCTCAGTAATGCTTTAGCTGAATCCTACAAACTGTGCTATGTTGTATTTTAATGTGATTTGTTTCTATGTTTTTAAATCATTTGGAGACTTCCCACGGGGCCCATGGGGATTGCTCAGTAGTGTGTTGTTTAATTTCTAATTGTTTTATTTTCATTGTTCTGTTATTGATGTCTACTGTGATTCCCTTATGTTTGGACAACATATTCTAGGTTGAGGTTTATTTCATGGCCCTTTAGCCATTCTTTAAATGTAGGTTTACCAGCAGCTCATTCTCTTAGTTTTCCCTTGTCTAAGAAATGTCTTTATTTCCTCTTCATTCCTAAGGGATAGTTTCACCAGCTACAGAATTCATGGTTGATAACTCTTATCTTTCAGCACTTGAAAGGACATGAGCCCCTTCCTTTTGGCGGACCTTGTTTCTGATGAGAAATCCACTATCCCTTGAATTGTCATTCCCTCTAGTTAATGCATAATTTTCCCTTGGTGGCTTAAGAAAATTGTTTTGGGGGTGCCTGAGTGGCTCAGTTGGTTGAGCATCTGACTCTTGATTTTGGCTCAGGTCATGATCCCAGGGTCGTGGGACTGAGCTCTGAATGGAGCTCTGTGCTGAGCATGGAGCCTACTTGGATTCTCTCTCTCTCTGTCTGTCTCTCTTTCTCTCTCTCTCTCTCTCTCTCTCCCTCTCCCTTCCTCTCCCCTTCTCCCTCTCCCTCTCCCTCTCCCTCTCCTCCTTTCCTCCCTCTGCCTCTTCTGGATTCTGTAGGTTTAGGTCTTCTGCCAATTTGAGAATTTTTCAGCCATTCTTTCTCCAAAACGTTTTTAGTTCTACATTCTTTTTTCTTTCTGAGATGCTGATGAGACAAATGTAAGATTTTTTTTATTATTCATATTGTCCCTGGAGTGTTCTTTTTTTTCAGTCTGTTACTCTGTTGGTCAGATTGAGTAAATGTTATTGATCTTTTATCAAGTTCACCAATTCTCTCTTCTGTCATCTCCACTCTACCATGAGCCCGTCTAGCAAGCGTTTTGTTCAGCTGTTGTCTTTTTTCAGTTCTGTAATTTCTATTTAGTACTTTTTATTTTTTTTTAATTTTTAATGTTTATTTATTTTTGAGAGACACAGAGACAGAATGCAAGTGGGTTGGGGCAGAGAGAGAGGGAGGCACAGAATCCGAAGCAGGCTGCAGGCTCTGAGCTGTCAGCACAGAGCCTGACACGGGGCTTGAACTCACAAACTGTGAGATCATGACCTCAGCCAAAGTCAGACGCTCAACCAACTGAGCCACCCAGGCGCCCCTATTTAGTACTTTTTAAATAATTACTGCTTCTTTGCTGTGGTTTTATATTTTTATTTGTTTCAAGAGAATTCATAATGATTTGTTGGCACCATTTTATGGTGGCTGCTTTAAAATCTTTGTCTGATATTCCAAAATCTGATTCATCTTGTTGGTATCAGCTGATTATCTTTCTAATCCACCTTGTGATTTTTCCCGGGTATGAGTATGATGAGTAATTTTTTTTTCCTTTATTTTGGACACGTGGGGTTTTATCTAAGAGACTGTATTTAAATCTTTTATATTAGCAGACATCTGCCCTGTTTGGGTTTAGCTTGCTAGTTCTGTCCTACTTTTTTGGCTTTTAGGTCCAATGACAGTCTAGTTTTCTGAGCCCTTGCAATGAATGATATTCTGGTATGTTTCATTCATCTGGCTCTGTTTGAGCTGCTGTTAGATCCCTGCTAGGGCCATTCATGATGATGGACAACATTTCCCTGGGCCTGTCAGTATTCTTAGGTGGGATGTCAGGGATTCCAGACCTATGAGAAGGAGAGTGTTACCATTGGCCTGTTCACTGGCCACCTGTGTCATTTGGCTTCCTGTTCTATTCTTGTAGGTGCCTCTGGGGGAGTGAAGAGCCAGCCTTTTAGAGCCGGCCTTTTAGATCCTGAGTAGAGGATCAGGAGCCATACATCTGGGTGACTCTTTACCATTAGGTGGAGGGTGAGGTGACATTAACCTTGGATCACCTTGCCTCTGAGTGGATGGCTGGAAAACATGGAGCATGCTAGCCCCATTGACACCTGTGTAAATGTTTCTCTGTTGCTGGCTGGTATGGGGTGTGGTATTGGTCTGCTAGGGACCCACTCTTGTCCCTCTGGTGGACAGAATGGGCCCTCTTCTGTTGTTGGATGTGGTCAGCCTCCCAAGCTCTGCTGATGCCACTGCTTTGAGTAGATGGGCCTGCCACCGCCTCTGGGTGTGGGTCTCCCAGCTAAGTATTTGGTGGGCCTCCCTTCTCCTGGAAAGAAAGAAAGAGAGAAAGAAAGAAAGAAAGAAAGAAAGAAAGAAAGAAAGAAAGAAAGAAAGAAAGAAAGAAAGGGAGGGAGGGAGGAAGAAAACCCAGGGATTTACCACAATATTGTTCTTCAAGTCCTAAGGTCCCTAACTATTCTGTCTTCTACCCAACATTCAGAGTTGTTTTATTATTGTCTGTTGAATTATGTCCAGGGTATTTAGTTGTACTTAGAGGAAAAACAGGGAAAATTGAGTCTATGCTATCTTGTCTTAGAACCAGAAACCAATTTAAAAAAAATTAAAGTTATTGCTCAGAAAAGGAATCTTTTCAGTGTGGTGGGTCTACAGGTGTTCATTTTATATTATTATTTATACATTCCTGTGGGTTTGAAATATCAAAAATAGCTGAATTGTAAGGCTCTATCAGGTATAAATAAGGAATCTCTCACTGACCTCACACTGTGTCTCCTATTGGGGTCTATTATATTTTGTTTGATGAACAAAATATGTGTTTGATCAAGATGCATTGACCAGAAATTATTTCAATCAATGCTAACTTTGGATGAGCATCTGACAGAATAGATTTAAAAATTAGGCAAAGGGGCGCCTGGGTAGCTCAGTCGGTTGAGCGTCCGACTTTGGCTCAGGTCATGATCTCACAGTTCGTAGGTTCGAGCCCCGCGTCGGGCTCTGTGCTGACAGCTCAGAGCTTGGAGCCTGCTTCAGATTCTGTGTCTCCCTCTCTCTCTTTTTCCCCCCGCCCTGCTTGTCCTCTGTCTCTGTCTGCCTGTCTGTCTGTCTGTCTCAAAAAATAAATAAACATTAAAAATTATTAAAAAAAATTTTTTTTTAATGTTTATTTATTTTTGAGACAGAGAGAGACAGAGCATGAACGGGGGAGGGCCAGAGAGAGAGGGAGACACAGAATCTGAAGCAGGCTCCAGGCTCTGAGCTGCCAGCACAGAGCCCGACGCGAGGCTCGAACTCACGGACCGTGAGATCATGACCTGAGCCGAAGTCGGACGCTTAACCGACTGAGCCACCCAGGTGCCCCTAAAAATTATTTTAAATTAGGCAAAGAAACGTAGTCCTCAGGCCTAGGAGCAGGGCCGCACAATCACGAGTTCGATGTAGAAGTAACCACACCTTTTAAGGATCACTTTAAAAAGCAATGTAGTAAGTGGTTACCTTCAGAGATAGTAAACCAGACTTATAGAGTGAATTAAAAGAACAAACAAACAATTGTCCTAATATGAGGATGCAAACTTGATGCTTCCAGTGACACCATTATACATCGACTATCTCAACTTTGAGGGAAATGAGGATAATGTGACCTTAAGAACTACATTCAGGGGCACCTAGGTGGCTCAGTCAGTTAAGCGTCCAACTCTTGATTTCTGCTCAGAGCACGATCCCGGGGTTCCTGAGTTCAAGCCCCACATTGGGCTCCGTGCTGACAGTACAGATCCTGCTTGAGATTCTCTCCCTCTCTCCCCCTGCCCCTCCCCCACGAGTGTGCTCTCTCTCCCTCCCTCCCCCTCTCTCTCAAAATTAATAAACTTTAAAAATAAAAAAACTACATTCGATGCCTCAAATGTATCCCTAAGTAATTTCTTTTTTGTAAATGTTTATTTATTTATTTTTGAGAGAGAGAGTGTGAGAGTGAGTGGGAGAGGGGCAGAGAGAGAGAGAGAGAGAGAGAGAGAATCCCAAGTAGGCTCCCCACAGCCAGAACACAGCCCGACTCAGGGCTTGAACTCACAAACTGTGAGATTGTGACCTGAGCCGAAATCCAGAGTTGGATGTTCAATGGAGGAACCCAGGTGCCCCCCTCAGTGATTTATAAGAAAGTCACTGACATCAAAGATGCATGATCAGTATAAATGCAATTGTTTCACAGGGAGAAAGGGCAGTGTTTTCAATTAATACTTCATTTTATGTAAAACATGTTTGTCCATATGAATATGTAATGTTATTAGAAAATTAAATAGCATAAGTAAACCTTTCACTATTCCATCTGTATCTTTGAAAGTTTGTGTATTCAAGGTGATCAAAACATTGTTTTTAATTTATTTTGAGAGGAAGAGAGAGAGCATGCGAGCAAGTGGGGGAGGGCCAGAGAGAGAGAGAGGGAGAGAGAGAATCCCAAGCAGGCTCTGCACTGTCAGCACAGAGCCCAATGCAGAGCTCGAACTCACAAACCCTGAGATCATGACCTGAGCTGAAGTCAAGAGTCAGATGCTTAACTGACTGAGCCACCCAGGCACCTCAATCTTTACAAAAAAAATTTTTTTAATCTTTATTTTTGAGAGAGAGAGAGAGAGAAAGAGAGAGAGAGAAAATGAGTGGGGGAGGGGCAGAGAGAAGGACACACAAAATCTGAAGCGAGCTCCAGGCTCTGACCTGTCAGCACAGAGCCCGACGTGGGGCTTGAACTCACGAACCACAAGATCGTGACCTGAGCTGAAATCGGACGCTTAACCAACTGAGCCACCCAGGTGCCCCAATCAAAAAATCTTTTTAAATGGTCTTTCCACTTGGAAATTTGGAGGTTACATTGTATTTGGTATAGACTTATATATAATTATTTTGGTATTTCAAATGCTCAGAAAACTACAGTTGTGAGCCCACTACCCAGATTATGAAATATTAACCTCTTGTCATATTCACCACATAATTTTTAAATTTTTTTTAACGTTTATTTATTTTTGAGACAGAGAGAGACAGAGCATGAACAGGGGAGGGGCAGAGAGAGAGGGAGACACAGAGTCTGAAACAGGCTCCAGGCTCCGAGCTGTCAGCACAGAGCCCGACACGGGGCTCGAACTCACGGACCGTGAGATCATGACCTGAGCCGAAGTCGGACGCTTAACAGACCAAGCCACCCAGGCAGCCCCACCACATAATTTTTAAAAAGAAAGTCCACAGTACAAGCCCTCTGTGTGCCCTATTTCTGTCCCATTCCCTCCTTCCTTTCCCCAGAGACAGGTGTTCATTTACATGAATGTTTAATATGATTGCACACGGATATGAATCTGAGAACAACACTTAGAATTGTCTTGTGAATTTTAAAACATTACACAAACAAAATCATGCTGCATATATCATTCTGCAATACTGATATATTTGAAGTTATTTTTATTATCTTACTTTGTGTTTTCTGCTCCCCACACTTTTTTTCTCCTTTCCAACTGTCTAATAGACTGGAAAAAATAATTCTGTGTTTTATTCATTGCCAGTTTGGAAACTATGTGTTGTATTTCTATCTAATTTCGCTAGTTATTCTTACATTTTAAACATGCATATTTAATTATAAATGTTTTTTCAAAGTCCAAAGCTATTTAATGTATCTATTCTTCTCCCCCTACCTTTAACTACCCTCCATAGCCTCCTGAATTTCTGTTATTTTGTCTAGAATCTTAATCCCATCCTTTTTAAAACACAATTCATGGCTCACTCTTTCTTTCTTTCTTTCTTTCTTTCTTTCTTTCTTTCTTTCTTTCTTTCTTCTTGAGAGAGAGAGAGAGAGAGAGAGAGAGAGAGAGAGAATGCAAGCAGGGGAGGGACAGAGAAAGAGGGAGAAAGAATCGTAAGCAGCCTCCATGCCCAGCATGGAGCTAGATGTGGGGCTCAATCTCACGACCATGAGATCGTGAACTGAGCCGAAATCAAGAGTCAGACGCTTAACTGACTGAGCCACCCAGGCACCCTTATGGCTCTTATTTTTTAAGAGTTAATTAAGGAGTTTAATAGTTAATTAAATTTACTATTCTATATTATTATTATTTTATTTCTTTGTTTACCACTGTTTCTGGTAGCCTACTTCTTCTGGTTTCACTTTTCTGCTTATTAAAGGATATACTTTAATTGTTCACTTAGTAAATATCTGAAGGTCTTTTATTTTTGAAAATGTCTTTATTTGTCCTCACCTTTAAATGGTATTTTTACTGCAGTTGAAGACCTAGGTTGACAATGATTTTTCCTTAGCAGTTGGAAGATGCCATTGTCTTCTATCATCTGTCACTGTATGTTTAATACTTTTTCTTTTGACAATAGTTTGTCTTTTCATTCTTGTAGCTTTTAACATTTTCTCTTTGCCCTTGATATTCTGAAGTTTCAATATGGTAAATTTAGATTTGTTTTTATTCCTAGTGTTTAGAACTTGGTGTAAATTTTCATCTGAGTCCTCTCTATCTTTCTCTAACCAGCATAATTCTGGAATATGATGTTCCTTCATTTTGAACTACAATAAGATGTATTATTAGAGCCCCCACTCAGTCTCTCAACTCTTTTCATTATATCCTTTTATCTCTTGGTTGTGTACTTTATAAATTATGCAAGACTATCTTCCAATTCCCTAATTTTCTCTTTGATTAAGTTCCTAGTTCATTCAACAACCATTTCCTGGGTGGCTTACTATGTGTCAGGTACTATAGCGGGCGCTGTAGTGTGGTTATAGATGAAGGAGGTAGAACCCTACCTTTGATGAACTCGTCTCGTCAGGAAGAGATGCAAGTCAAGAAACAGTATCGTGTGATGTCTTAGTGTTATGGCAAAACCATGGTGTTCCCTGAGTACCGAGGGTGGCTACCCAGAAATCAGAAAGGGCCACCTTAGGGAAAAGCTGTCCATGCTGAAGCTGGCAGGCCAGGTAGAATTTTGCCAGGTGCATAAAGGGATGGAGGCACGTGGCTGTCGAAGAGAACAAGCGTACACAGAAGAGACGGAACTTCTGTGGCTGTTAGAAGCTGGAGAAGTGGCAGGGAGAGATCTAGGGGAAGGGTGAGAGATTATGCTGGGGAGGAGAGGTAGGCAGGGGGCAGATCATGAAGCGCCTTGTGCACTCTGTTCTTGACAGTGACTTTGTCCTGAAAGTGGGAGGGAGTAATTCAGACGCGTTAAGCAGAGGAGTGGCGTGGTTAGATTTGGATTTTAGGAATACCACTCCAGATTGCAGGAACTTGGGGCTGGATGCAGGAAATGAGGAGCATACGGATTCGGGCAGTAACTAGAGACACCAGACAGGATGGCATGTGGGGGAGAGACGCTCGGAGAGCAGACGTGATCGAGAGAGAGGTGATGGAGAGGCTGAGGGCTCTGAGGAAAGGCAGGAGGCAACGACAATGAACAAGTGTGGGGATTTTGTGATTTGGGTGGACGGGAAGTGGCCTCCGGAAATATGAAGGAGGAGGCGATAGACCGGGAGGATAGTAGGGGGTGATAATAAATAGAGGTTGAACCATGTTAAATTCTAGGAGCTTGAGGGTTTCGCAGATGAAGGTGTGAACAGTAAGTAGATGTGAAACTCACGAGAGAGCTGTTACAGGTGTATGGAGAAGGCTGTCACTAACACGGGCTTCTTGCATATATGTGTGTTGTTCGAATCGCCCCATCGATAAAAGCAAATGTGGAATGTTTGTCCATTTCCCATATATCATCCTTCTCACAAAGAAAGGCCCTAGATTGCCACCAGTACTGAGGAAAGAAGGTGATAGGGCATGGAATCATTGCTTCCAGGAAGAGAAGACTCGAGACGGTCTTCCCCCCACCCTCTCTCTTGGAATGCAGTGTGATTCCATTATTCCACAGTCCCTGTCTACGGTCGCATGGGGCCCCTCCTCCTTCACACTACCACGTGTGGCAAAATGCCTGCCATCAACCCAGTTAACTTATAACACAGGGCCCTGCCTTATTCCCTAAGCGCGTCCTACTGCATGTGAAAAGCACAGAGAATGGTAACCAATGCGTTTGAGGTCCACTAAACAACAAAAAAGAAACATACTTTGATTAAGGAATGAGCTTCAGGTTAGGCAACAAGAGAACCTTCCCTGAAGATCTTGGTTAAGTGGCAGACATGATTTACCTTCAGTGTCAGGGAATCTCCTCCCTCAAATGCTTCCAAGAATGGGACAAACATTTGTTTTATTGGAAAAAATTTTAGGATAACTTAGTAAAAGCATCAGAATTGTGTAGTGGTTCTCTCGCTGCCTTCAGCCTGAAACAAAATCCTGACATAGCTCACGCAGCCTGTCATGATCTTGTCTCCACTTGACTCTCGCCTCCTACTTCCCTCCACCTTCAAGTGCGTTGAAGGTGTGCGCTCTCCCCCAAGCCCCCATGCCCTCTCCCTTTGGGGCCCCTCTCCATTACAACCCTTTCCCTCCTGCCCTCTGTTGCCTCTGATTCATCCTTCCGGTCTCACCTGAGATGCTTCTTCCTTCAGGAAACCTCTACTGATCCTCTAAATTGTAGCCTTCCCCCCTCAGTGCTCATATTTATTCATTAAAGCATTTAATATGTGTTTTTAAGGGCCTTCGATAGGTCAGGCACTGTGATACATTAGGACAAAATAAGCCTGCCCCGATAGAATCTGCTGGTGAAAAGAGAGAATCAACAAGTCATCCGATGGGATTAGTGTGAAAGGTGAGTGAACTGCTGTACCAAAATATTCAGCAATAATGTAGCGTGAAGAACAAAGACACATGTTCTCTTTCAACACTCGGAGGTGAGTGTTCCAGGTCAATGAGAAGCCCGGTTACAAGCAGTTGTGCAGGAACCCAACCAAGAGTGGCTCTGCCATCTCCATTGCATGGCTTCCAAAGTCGCTCTAGTCCAGTGCTCTCCCGATAGAATATTCTATGACGATGGAAATGTTCTATCAATATCTGTGTTGTCCAGTATAGTAACCACTAGCTACACATGGCTATCGAATACTTGAATTGTGGCTGGTATAAGCAAGGAACAGAACTGTACATGTTAATAAAAATTTGAATTTAAATAACTACATGTGGCTAATTAGTGGCTACTCTATTGGACAGTGTGGCCATATTGGGCACTCCAGCCAGGGGAATGGGAGAAAAAGTGGAATTCTGAGACCTGGGGTCTCCTCTTAAAGCAGGTGAGGCTGAGTTGTACCCACAGCTTCAGCTCACATTCCATGGGACCTACTGTGTTTCACCGCATCTAAGTTGACATCAGTTGTAAGATGGATCATGGTCTTATATGCTGCCAATTAAACGGTTACAAATGCATTTTTAAATGTTTTTTAATGTTTATTTATTTTTGAGACATAGAGAGACAGAGCATGAACAGGGGAGGGGCAGAGAGAGAGGGAGACACAGGATCTGAAACAGGCTCCAGGCTCTGAGCTGTCAGCACAGAGCCTGACGCGGGGCTCGAACTCACTGACTGTGAGATCATGACCTGAGCCGAAGTCGGACGCTCAACTGACCAAGCCACCCAGGCGCCCCTACAAATGCACTTTTAAAATAGCATACACTTTTAATTTTATATGTATTGAAAGAGCCTTTTAGATAGATGTACTGAGTACACACAGAGAGGAAAATATAATTAAGGTAAGTTCCTAAAACTTCCTCACATTGAGAATCTAACTCTCCTGAAACACTTTTCAGCTCAGACTTGCTGGTGTCTGTGCTTTTCCACAGACGATTTTTCTCCATGTCCCCAAAACATCAGTGATGTGGCATTTCTTCAAAGTGGGCTCTACTATTGTGTCCAGGATTTCCTTCCGAGAAGCTAACAGCCATTTGGGCAACTTTTGATTCTGGTGCTTTACCTTTTGATCCAATGAATAGTATTATTTTTCCCTTGGCTGAAACAAATGGTGTCACAAGCTGACCAATTTGTGACAAGTGGATATTCATCGTCGTAACGATGATCTTGTTTCACATGCGAATTGGTGAATTGGTCACATCGGCCTCTCATGTCTTTGAAGTTTCTTTTGTTGGTTCTGAAGGATTTGGCAATTTCTTCTGCATTTGATTGCGTTACTCGACAGGAGATAGGCAATCCTTTTGCTTGTATCTCAGAAGCGAAATGTAACACAGCTTCATCTACTTGTAGATGTCTTCCTTACTGAGGTCTTGTAAACACTTGGTTGTTGCTTTTTGCAAAAAAAAAAAAAAAAATGAAATTGCTACCATTCCTCCAATGATGAATATTTGCTTCGCTAATATCAAATTTATGCCCCATCGCTCTGTTTACATGCCTTTCTGTGTACACGATACCTTTTCATCTCAATGCTAAATCATAGTATAATCTTTCTGAAGACATTTTAAACAGCAATTCAATTTAGCATGTGTAGCACCAGCAATGCACAGATCTCAACTGAAGTGATGACAATATGAATAGCTATGACCAGCGTTGCATGTACAAGGGCAATGACAACCATTTCACAATTGCCATCTAGCCTACAGTAATGGTAACATGCCATTGGTGGGGGGAGGGAGGGTTGGACAGGAGTGCGCCAGGAGAAACCAAAGTGAAAGTCAAGCCAGTTACGGGTGAGCTAAGAGGATTGTGGCCTGTGGGGAAATAGAAGAAAAACCCACATGTGGGCAGAGAGGCAGAGAGGGAGGGAGGGAGAGAGGGAAGGAGGGAAGGAAGGAAGGCGAGTTCCTTTCTGAAGACTCCTTGGCTTGAAGTTAGTGATATATACATATCTGTATCCATATCCATCTATGTCTACAACTACGTATATGTGTACACACCCCCACGCACACGCTCATACACATGCATATACATACACACACATTTCTGGTTTTTTCTTACCTGAGCTAGCTCAAGTGGGTTTCTGTACTTACAAAGACTAGAACATTGGCCTTTTAAGGTCTGTTTCAGTTCAAGGGGTGACCTTCAGAAAAAGGCCGAAGAAGCTGATCTGACCACAAAGGGAACTGCACCGGTTGGGTCAGTTTGAGGGATTCTGACTAAAGAAGAAACATGAATTTCATGCAGCTTTAATATGCGCTGACGCCGAAGCACATCCCCTCTATAGGATTTCACCCATGACTAACAAGCCTTTTAATCATGGCAAGAAGACACGGGGATTTTGCAAACACGCTTTCGCAGAACCCACATTTAGTGTTCCTGACCCTGTTTTCTTGCCAGATTGTGAGACGCACCTGCTCCTTTTCAAGCAGTTGTCAGATCAATATTTAATCAATTGCCTTTTGATATTTGGTAGCGCTGAATAAATGGGATGCCGATATTTCTGCTCAGAGCTGTTCCTCCGGTGTGCCTCATTCCGTTTCTGTGAAAGCCTTCAGGAACCTCTGAACACTAAGTGGCATGTCCTCCGAGTTCTCTGATATCCCCCCCACCTCTGCTGCAGAGGGGCTCTGTGGCTCGAGGAGACGGGGGATGCTGGTGCCGGGGCCACTCTTATTAAAGCGACGTCCAAACTGAGTCATGAAAGCGGGAGAGGGGAGCTGCATTCGGGACACTGGGGGGCTTTGCCAGGTGAGGGCTATTTAATAGACCGGCCACATTAAAGAAAAGCAATGATGTAGTGAAAGGAGCCTAATGAGCAGAAGTGAGGCTACCGTATCTAAAGAGAAAAAATAATGAGCTGCGAAATATCCCCCAAGGCGAGATTGCCAGTGTTCCGCAAGGAGGTCTCAGCCTATAGGTAAAAAAGGCTCATGTGGTCCCTTTTCCTTGCATGGTAAACAGAAGTTCTGTGGGCAATTAGGGGCTGAGCTGAATGTGAGATTTGAAGACCGGGAATTATGTCGCCAACTCTTTGGAGATTTCCACACCCAAGACCCCAGCTTTAATTCCCAAAGGAAACAGGGAACATACATAACCTGTGAATAGAAATTAGGAACATCACATCATCAAAAACAACCCTCACAATGTCTGTGCAGCAGATGGACATCTGGATGTTAGTTCTAGAAATCTCAGGGACTGGCACGACAGGATCTTTCTAAAGCTGTCCTCAGGGGCCATGCCATGGGGCTGCCTTGAGGGCAAAGCCACCTCCTAATGAGACCCTCGTGGTCTTTCAGTAATGACCCCTCCTAAAATGAGATCCAAGCTGGGCATGCCCTACCCATGCACGGTTTTGTTTTACAGTTTTTGTGGGAATGCCAGGCCAGATTTGGTACACATGGGTGGGGAAAAATTATTAGACACAAAGCATTACTACATCACTAATGTGAAGAAACAGAGAAGATTCTGATCCTGCCCTTAAGAAATGTACAAATGTATGCCACGTAGACAATGGATCATTTACAGAGCAACTTCTCAAGTTCACACAGTGGGAAAGAGGTTGAAATCTGTGCTTCCAGACGAAGAAGGAGACAGGATGATGAAAGATACATAATGAAACTGGAAAAAGAATACAGCTTTATGATAACAAATCCTTATTAGTTATAAGTGCTTCTCCAGCATTTTCTAAATAGGTGCTCACGGCAACCCTATGAGACAGGCAGGGTTAATATTATTCTGCCACATTACGTGTGGGAAACTGAAGCTTCCCGGAGATTGAGTCAGGAATTTCTAATCTTTAAGCTACTGGGGGTTCAAGGACTAGAAGAGTTCACATGCATGATGCACTCTCCAGGTCATGACCAAGTTTAGAAGAAATTCATGTTTCCAGGGTAAATAGTACTATAAACATTTTGGGGGGGGGTGAGGCAGAAATAGGCATTATATTCACCCAAAATTTAGAAATACGTGAATATGAAATCAACATTAAAAAAATAACAAATTAAAAAAAATTCAGTGTTTAGTTTTGAGAGAGAGAGAGACAGAGCATGAGCAGGGGAGAGGCAGAGAGAGACGGAGACAGAATTTGAAGCAGGTTCCAGGCTCTGAGCTGTCAGCACAGGGCCCGATGCAGAGCTCGAACCCGTGACCCGAACTGAAGTTGGACGCTTAGCCCACTGAGCCACCCAGGTGCCCCTAAATAATACCAAATTTTATCAAGAAAAAAATCCAGAGAGATGGTCAATCGGGGCTCATAAGAGTACCACATTATTTTGAATCCCTCAAGCAATCCACGGAACCATTCATGGATCAATGGCAATAGTGTATGCTCCATTAACATTGTTCTTTAACAAATTACCCCCAAACTTACTAGCTTGCTACACCAGCGATTATCATTACTGTTTCTAGGGTGACTCTGGCTTGGGATCTCTCATGTGATTGCAATCAGATAGTGGTTGGGACTACTGCCAGCTGAGGTCTCTCTCTTCATGTATTCTCAGGACTTCCCCGTGTGGTCTCACCCTGGGGGCTAGTTTGGGCTTCCTTACAGCATGGCAGCTCAGGGTTCCAGCTTAGTGTTCCAGAAGGCAGGAGACCTAGCCTACTCTATGGTCACAAACAAGTCACAGGTCCTGCCCAGTTTCAAGGGGAGAGGACAGACAGCTTCCCACTCTGTGGGAGGAGTGTCTAGGTCACATTGTTGATGAGCACATGAGAGGGAGGTATGGTGACAGCCATCTTTGGCAAATAAAATCTGGCAGAGCATATGTTGAACTAAGGATTATGATGATGAATCCAATTCTGTGCCTTTGAGGTCCACACAAGGACAAAAGTGTATCCAATCAAATTTTCCTGAAGGGAACTTATTTTTGAAAACACGAGTCTTAAATTTTTCCAGACTCCCATTCCATAACTAAATTTAATAAAGCAATGAGCATGCAAATTGAAAGAAAGATATAAATAATTCTTACTTTATTGTTTGAGATCACAAAAGGTACAATTTATAGAGCCTTAACATCTTATTATAAACATGAAGAGTGTTTACAATTGCACTTGTGTTATCACTCTGTCCTCCCTTTATTTGGAAGTTGACTGTTGTATCACAGACGAAAATGTTACTAAGACCCTTCTCAATCATGTGCAATATAGAAGCCCAAGCACCGCTTTTTCTCCTCTTGTCTTTCCTTGCAGTTTTGTTATTAAAAATTTATCACTGGGTGAAATTTAAAGAGAAATGGAAGCAATTGTAGAATCACAACTCATGGGTACTGTAAAATCTATAATCATTATAACTAATACTGATGGAATAGTAACTGTCTGATCTGGCTGAGGCATGGTTTAAGAGTTTCAGAAACCTCCCACCTCAAGACCCATGTTGGCCAAGGAGAAAGAATATATAACCCCAAGTTCCCGGGTACATAGCCCCAAGCAGCCCCAAGTCGATGGGTGATCTTGAAAATTCATGCACATTTCACTTTCTCTTTTGGAAGGGATTGGTGTTTTTATTTTAATATATAAAAGATGTTTTAGATACCATCAGTTAATTCAGATGGCCATGTCTGTCACGGGGCTTCAAGCTCCTCTGTGCATCCCCTACTGGTTTGACAGGCAGTGGAAGGTTATGTTTGGTCCCCATGATGCTGGCTATAATTTCCCTGACGCTTTCTCTCTTCTTTGAGAAGACGCATAATAACCCAGGTAAATTAGAATGATGGAATTATTGGCATTACTTTGGACTCACTCTTAATACTTTAAGTTGCTTTCAAACCTCACTACTGGGCTATTATTGTTAGCTAATTACTTGAGGTACACCTCACAGTGATAATAACACCCTTGAATGTTTCCAGACACTTCTGCTAAGAATTTCTGGGATTAGTGACTAACCCAAGGTCATGTGGTTAATTAGTAACAATGCTGGTATTCAGACCCTGTCTTTGGACTCCTTATCTTGTGTGTTCTCTGATACAGTTCAGAGTCATAAAAACTACTAACAGAAATTCACATTCCTAAAGAAGGCTGGGGACCCAAGGGAGATATAAAATAATATTTGGTAAAGTAACTTATGCTGTATTATTTATACATTCAATGACTTATTTATTCCTGAGAGGATGAGAGATGAAACGTGTGGTATGGAAGAGTCTCTGTTTTTAAGCCAAGCCAGACTTTCCTGTCCCCCACACTTCTAACAGCAATGTCACTCTGTCTGTCCCCCACACTTCTGTCCCCCACACTTCTAACAGCAATGTCACTCCATGCTGGCCCTCCCACCCTATGCCCCAGGGGCTACGCAGGTGCCGGGAATGCTGGGACTCCACTGAGCCTTGAGATGATGAAGCAGAAATGCCACATCATGGGTCTTGCAAAGTAAAGAGTGTTATCATCAGTTGGGGCGAGGGTCCCATGGCAACGTTGCTTGAGCCACAGAGTGCTCTAGAGTTGAGTGTTACCGTTGTTTCGGTTGGTCATGGCAGGGGGTGGGGGGCACTCACATCTACAGGGTGGCAGGGTCCTACCACTGTTTGCCCTCATGTTTTTATCCAGAAAGCACTGTTTGCCTTGGAGATTTAGGTCTTGTTCTTGAATGGTCTTCACTTCTTTCCTTATGGGGATTTCCCTCCCAGGGGCTCTGTTGCCTTCTAGGAGATCATGTTTCTATCAGAGAGCTTCTAGATAAATATCAGATATTATACATGTGTCTGAACCCCAAGACTCTTTTTACCCAGGAATCTTCTTATCCCCTAAGAAGGGGCTATTCAAACAGTGGAGAGATATATAGTGTGTGGGGGGGAATGTCGCCTGACTTCATTCACTATAAGCATCCAAGTCCCAGCTTTGTACCCTCTAGTAGAGCTCGTTGCACTGGCTGTAGGGAGATGGTTGGTGAAGGGTCTGAGAGAGAGAGAGAGAGAGAGAGAGGCAGACAGACTGGCGCTAGTACAGAAGAGCTAAAGCAGCTCATTTGCATGCACTTGAATCCGTCACAAAATACCAAACAAAAAGTGTGGAATACATGCCACTTGGGTATCATAGTTATTGTTTTCTTCCTCCCTCCTCCCTCCCTCCCTTCCTTCCCAAATCTTTTTAGGCTTGAGATGCTAGAAAAATCCTAGAAGCCAGCAGGCCTGGATTTCAATCCTCATTCTCCTTTACTGATCTGGCTAATCCCTCCCCCTTCCTGAGCCTCGGTCCCTCGTGTCTCCTGGAGGGTTAGACGAGATGGTCTCAGACTCTGCAGCACTAACGTGCCCTGCTTGCATGTACTTGTGGATTATGCAAAGCGATCAGAGTTGCCAGGTGCCAGCACAATCACCTCCAGCACAGTCTCCTGTGGACTTCACCGGAGGGGAGTCGTCCAATTGCTGAACTGACTCACGTGGCAAGTGCACTAAGTTCCGAGTCTCTAATGGGGGACCCCTGCAGAATCCTGGAACTTGGACCCATTGGTTGCATGCCCCTTCATACCTCGGAATAGATAAAGCTAGAAAGAAATAGGTAGGTTTGTGCTACCTTTAAAAAAGTCCGAAGCAAAGAGAATGCAGGCAAGCCGTAATAAGGAGGCAAGAGCTCATACGCCAGAAACAAAAGTCCCTGAAAGTTTGAATTAAATAGTGGGTGATTTGAACCTTCCGCAAAGTTAATAACCTGAGTAAAATGCCTTTGTGGCAGAGGTTTTATTGAAACTGTCAACAAGACAAGAGAGTAACGCAGTGAATTGCTTAGGGGAAGACCCCAATGAGGCAAGTGGCCACTCACCTTGCACCTGGATCCCAAGTGCTCAGAGGGTCAGGGGCAGGGGGTGGAGGTGAAGGACAAAGGGCTCACCTGGTGTTGAGTGATTCAATTCTGGGTTTAGAGGGCTTCAGAAACACTCTCCGAGCACAATCCAGGGATCGGCTCTTTCTTCAGGAAGTCCAGGGTTTTACCTCAGCAAAGGGTCTTGCTCAAGAAAAGGTCTTATTTCCTAACTAGCACCCAAATCACGGGGTCTTCCAGGTCCTACATAAAAAACGTATTGTATTTGTAAGAGCCCTCTGCTTATTCTTCTTCTGCTAGATCACTTCCCGTTCATCCACCGATACCCAGCTCGACGTCACACCCCCTGAAGTTCCCCAGTTCCCCAGAGAGGAGGAGGAAATTCCAAGAGATAGTCTTTTCTCCCAGAGTGCTGAAAATTCACCAGAACCCACCCCTCAGGACAGGTCACGTTATATGGTAACTATTTGCTCCTGTTTTTGTATCAATTAGGCTGTTTTGACTGCATGTATCCAAAAAAAAAAAACAAACCCAAAATTAAAAACCGGGCTGAAACCACAATGAGAATTTATTGGTTCCAGTCACTAAAAAACCCACCTTCCGTTGCAGCTTAGTTCAGTTGTCTGACAAGGTCTCCAGGATCTTTCTGGGTGAGCTCCATTCTCCTGTGCTCTCTGGCTTTATATGTTGTTCCTCCAGAAGTTCAAATTTAAATAATCTCAGAACTCCCGCCAAAACGAGAAAGAGCCTTCTTTTCCCCGAAGCTACAGTAAAAATCTGAGACATGAGTCTTCTTGATCCTGATTGGCCTGGCTCGTATCATGTGCCCATCTCTCACCAATCACAGTGGTCTGGAGGATGGAAGTGTCTAATTGGTTTGGAAGCGGTCACGTGTCCTACTCATAGAGTCTAGTAATGGAGGCGAATTTCTTGAGCCTTGTAGGCTGAGAGTGGCAGAGGGATAATTGTTACTACAAATGAAGGATCCCCTGATGCTGGACCACAAAAATAACAAGTGTCCATCCCTGTACCGTGAGCTTCTCAGGGCATAGCACTGCGTCTCGCACACAGTGAGCACTTAGCAAACACTGGGTTCCTGAATGAGGAAGAGAGTGTATATGCCCTGGCCCTACATCCTTCTCTCCCCCGCCCCCCCAGGCTCATCCATTGCCCACCATGGCCATTGCAAGCCATCAGCCTTTTAGGGATTGGGGTTTAAACAGTTGGCATCTTCCTATACTTTTCTTCCTCCTACAGTTCTAGCCAATATAACTTTCATGGGTCGTGATGGCTTTTGTTCAAGAAGCCACAGAAAGAAATGATTTCTTGAAGGATTTTCCACAATGGGATTAGATGATCGCTAATCTAATAAGACACCATACTAATGGTGATATTAATAATATTATGTGATTGCTGCAAAAATCACATTGCTCACTGAATGAAAATTTTTGAAAATTTTCATGCTGAAAAGTTTGGGATGACCAACATACAGTTGCCTGTGTTACTCTGTAGCTACCTTATAGCACATTCATAAAAACAAGCAAACAAATCAATAACAGCTTGATGTTCCTATCAAGGTAGTGGAATTATGAGTGTTTTATTTCCTTCTTTAAGCCCATGTGTATTTTCTCTTTCTCCACAATGAACAGTCTTTGATTCATACTTTGGATGCTTTTTTATTGAGAGGGGGAACTTTATAGAAGATTCCATTCTCATCTACTTAATTATCACTTTGGGGCAGATTCCTCAAGACCGAGGTAGATTGGATTCATGAGCTCTTTGGTGAGACGCAGAAACACCATCCCCAGGCCCGGGCCTACCCCTAACATGTGCAAAACTCAGAGCAAGTACAAATGGAGGCCTGCCTACCATATGTCTGACTATTTACAAAGTATAATTAAGCTTATAAATTGTTAAGTAAAAGCCATCCATTCTCCTGCCTTGACAAATATAACTTCATAGTGATCTGGAAATTCAGCTTTGATTTTAGAGTCTTTGGACTCCTCGGAGTTGTTCACTGGATCGTGGTGGCATGGAAGGGTGGGCCTGTGTCCTTCTCCTTCCACCCTTGGCTCCAGCCCACATTGCAAGAGGCCCCATGAGCCTCCCTCCGTGTCTAAGCTCCATCACCCCGCTTTGGAAATAGCCATTCCTTGGCCACTTTGGGGGCTAAGGATACACATCAGTGGTCATCCACTCTCAGGGGGAAGGCCATGTGCAAGTCTTAAGTACATTTCCTTGCCCCTCAAAACTCCCCACCCCATGAGGAAGGCCGGAGTGGATCCTCTAAAGCACAGGGCCCAGGGCAGGAGAGGGACTGCCAGTGACAGAGGGTGCTGGGTCACAGATAAGTTGGGGTGGCCTCTGTCATTATGACTGCTGCTCCAGGGGTCCCCATTCACCACACACACCATGGTCTATGTCTTGGAAATAATCTCTATACTAAAAAGAAATCTGTCCTCACGTGGAGCCATTGTTGAATGTCGAAGCTTCTTGTCAGGAAGCGCCATAGATGTGGGTGCTTTCCGGTCCTGGGCCCCAACTCCTTAAAGGACCTGCTAAGGGGCCAGCCCATGGTGACCAAGACAGGCATCAAGTGAGGCTTCAGAGTTGTTTCAACAGATGTTGTCACCACGCTGCCCAGATTCCTCCAACACTTTCCATTATAGTCCTTGCCACCAATGTCATCTTGTGAGGAACCCAAACGCCCCGCCTGATGGAATTTCTTCAGTGGAGCACGGGCAGGCCAGAAGTGCCGAGGGGTTGATGCCTTCAGGAGCAGCCGCCGAGGGGCGAGCTGCAGGGCGAAAACGCCAGCTTCCTCTTCCCTCTAGTGGAATCATTCTGAGGCATTAGCTCTACAGCGTCTCCCAGAGGTGCCTGGCAAGATTGAATCTCAATTGTCTACAATGTTAGCCTGATCATCAATGTCCCCTTTGTCAGTGTCCTTCCATCCTCCCTCACACTTCTCCACTCTATCACTATTTCCTGGCATATTTTCCTTGGACATTTCCCTAGCGAACTCCTTGTACCCAAATCCTTCTCTTGGGGGTCTGCTGCTGGGGCACCCGCCCTAAGGCAGTTGCCTGTTTCCGATTCTACTGACTTCAGTTGCTTCTGTCATGTCAGGTGCCGTTCTCTGCATTTGACCGTTACCATCTTCAGTTTAACGGATGAGGAAACCAGTGCTCAGTGAGATCAAACAATCTTCCTGAGCAGTCACAACGATAAAGCAGCAGAGAGAGGATTTGAACCAAGTGCTCAGACTCCAGCATGCAAACGGTTCATTACTGAGCTCTAAATGCACAGAACGTGACACAGATGCCCGTGCTTAGCTTGGGCGTGGATTCGAACAGAAGAGCAGTGCAGGGTTTTTGGAATCAGTACAGCGTTTTTGAGACCCCGAGGTATCGTTTTCTTGTTGTCTGGCCCTCCATGCTCTTCCTTATATATT
This sequence comes from Prionailurus bengalensis, assembly GCF_016509475.1. Lineage (NCBI taxonomy): Eukaryota > Metazoa > Chordata > Mammalia > Carnivora > Felidae > Prionailurus > Prionailurus bengalensis. Next base: position 34,634,081 of record NC_057361.1, read on the forward strand.
GGCCTTAACATGAGTAGCTCCCTGCCAGACTGGTTGGGGCAATTAAATGACGTGGTGCGTTCATGGTGCTTTGCACCAGGCCAGGCACACGGGATGTGCCCTGCGCGTGTGTCAGTGAGCTTCCCCGTTGTCCTCTCCTCCTCTCGATCATGCCTGTTGCCTGGGCTGCCGGGAAGGTGGGTAATGGCGGAGGAGAACGCAGCCTCAAAAGCCTGTTGTTTCCAGCAAGTATCTGGCTAATTTATTTCAAAAGGTTTTGCTTCTATGAAGTTTAATAGAGTTGATGAGTATTAAAGGAATCATTTAATCTTTATTTGAATGTGAGCAGTAAATGTGTTTTGGAGATTATATTCATTCCCCAGTGACTCCAAGTGCTTTCCCATTCCAAAGCTGATTTTCATCCATCAGAGCAAAGGGTTTGCAGCGCCGTGGAGTTGTCTGAATGAGAAGCAGGCGTTCCAAACAGAGGGTGCCGCTTGGCCTCATCTCGAGCAAGGTGGCAGAGCTTCCTTCTGGGCGCAGGGACACACCCGCGGGCGTGCGGCCATGTGGCTCCACCCCGGCCCCGTCTATTCCTGTCCTGAGCTGTTCCCGAATCGGAACGAGGCTTTGCGTCTCTGTAAAGCAGCCTTCAGAAGCCCAGGACTTAGAGACAGGTCTGTCTCCCCTCCGCAGCCTGCTGGCTCTTCCACTTTACTGCACCAAATGGAAGGTCAGCCACATTCGCTAAAGGTGAAGCTGCTAAGATCTGTCTGGGGAGGCATTTCACCAAATGAATTTTAATAGCTTGGAATCAGGTTAAACTCATGAAGAAGGAAGGAAGGGAAGGCTTACTTGGTATCGAATGTGTAATACTACATTTTTACAGCCTGTAAGCACTTGGGATGTGCATGTTGCTTCGAGGGCGGGAGGAATCTGTGCTTCCTGCCAAGAGCAATTCGGTCTTTGGCCCAGCAGCAGCCAAGGGAAGCCCCTCTGGGTGGGCAAAACATTCCCAAGTCGGGGCAGAACACTGATGGGCTGGTGACACAATTAAGTATATCTTGAGTCCAATAGCGGGGTGTGAAGGGCAAGTTGAGGAGGAGGAAAGGCGGTCAGAGGTTTCCGAGGGAGTTAGGTGGGCCTCACACCTTCCCACACTGGGTCTCTCATGCTCACAGAACCCTCTAAAGTGTGCCCCACGCACACAGTGAGCCTTGTCTTCTCAAATGGGAACACGTAGAGAGGAGAAAAAACTGGCCAAATTCCAGTCCCAGTTGGGATCAGAACCCAAACCTTTCTGTTACCCAACATGTGCTCTTTCTCAGACATGGCACCACCTGTTGACCAGAAGTGAGACCTAAATTCAAGGTCAGCTCCAGCACTAGGTGGTCTTGACCAAGTCACTTACTCCGTTGGACACCAGGTCCATCAGTGCAATGGGAATGATAACGCTGCTTTATACACATGGTAAGATTGTCATGAGGAGCAAATACACGTGAACGTGCTTTAAAGGCAACTAAGTGCTATTCAGATATAATTATTTGTCATTTATTGATAATGGTGATCGTGAAGACAACCATGATGGTGACCACTGTGTCACCAGAGACACCTAATCTATGAACACTTCCAGGAGGGATGCCAACAGCACAAAGGTCTCTGTGGAGAAAGCCACGGGGCAAAGTATTTGGCAACTGCTGCTAATCGAGTACAAGGAAACGCAGACATGTTCGAGCATTCTAGCGGTGAATTCGGACCAAGAAGCAAGAAAGAAGGCTGTCGTGGAGGGGTCAGGTGGGTCAGAGGCCAGCAAAGCAGCGAAGGAGGGGGGCAGGGGAGAAGCGGGACGGGCCCCGGGCCCTGAGCAGCAATGAGATCACAGTGTCTTTGTGAACTGTCAGTTGCAGGTCGTATTTCTGAATGACGAGCCAGTAGCTTTCTGCTGAAACCACGGGGGCCTGCTCTGGGACGAGCCCCCGGCTGCCGGAGTACGTGCAGGTGGGGTCTTACAATATTTATGGACTTCAGACGCATGCCCTCCGGAGCTCCAGGAGGCGAAAGCACATTCCAGATGCATAAAGGCTGAGTATCCCTGCGTGAAACGCCACGGGAGGCCCGGGTCTCGGCGGAGGCCAGGTGGGTGCCGGTGGAGATGAGGAGTCCAGAGCCTGAGGCCAACCGGCTTCGGGGCAGGCACCCTCTGGGGCGACTCCTCCTGTGGCTCTTGGCAGAAAAACCGCAGAGAGACCCTTCCCTGAGGGGGTTATTTAATTTTCTCGTCACATTATTTAACGCGACCACTCTCGCGTACTCCTGTGGGAGCACGAGTATAGCTGTCTGCTGGCTCTTTCCCTCCCCCGTTAAAGGCTGAACTCCTTCGGGTGACAGAAATAGGTTACCCTTGTTTCGGAAGGTGCTAGAAGTAAATCCAGCACTTCATCGGTGTTCGTTATACAAAAGGCGGCTTATTCTCCATGGCTGGGGTGACTGCAGTGCCTTTGGCCCCAGACCTTGGTCCCGGGCCTTTTGGCAAAGAGGGTTTACAAAGGAGTGACTGTAATGAAGGATAAAAGGCCACAGTCTGCTGAAGGTGAAGGGGTAGAGAACAGCAACTTTTGTGTCCTCGGGGCCAGGAAGAACCACCTGGGGCTTCTCGGGTGTGAGTTTAATCTGCCAGTGACTGTGATAAGGCATCCTTTTTCTGGACACATTATCTGTCGCCACACCACACGGACCCTCACCAGTTGACAGGATAGCAGGGGCCATGCAGAGGCTGGGAGGGGGACGCCGGGAGAGCAGAAATCAGGCATTTTGCCAGTTAAGACAACGTCGGCTTCTGGTGGGTAAACCAGAGGTGAAAGCGGGGCACTGGGGCGGCTGGTTCGCCGTGAATGAGGTTCCTGCTCACCTCAGAAGTGGGCAGAACACCCCAGGCGGCACTTCTCACGGAGGAGGGAGGCAAGAGACAGTCCTAGCAGATGTGAGGACAGCCTTTTTCCTGTGAATTCAAGCTATTTGGCGCTCTCAATGGCAGACCCCAAAGAAACAAATGATACTTTGAAGCCTCGACACTGAAAATATTTATTCTGCAACCACGGAACGGAACAACAGGTGATCTTAGGAGGCCCTTAAGAGTCATTGAGCTCAACGTCTGTGTCTGAACAACTTGGAGAGTGAGGGGCAGAGACCCCAGCTCTCAGCTTCTGGAATCCAGGCCATCTTTCTACTGCACCCTTGCGTCTGCTCTACGCTGTAGGGCGCTTTTGAGGATACACGTAGAAAACCAAACCGCAGCCGTGGTTTCATTGTGTAATAATAATCGTATTAGCGGAGTTCTTCCAATGGCTGTGACTTTGAGAAACTCCTGACAATGTTCTGCTCCTCAAGGTCGGGAATCTGTGCATATTTTTTCCTCCCGAGATCTGTTGCTCAGGTCCCATGTATACAATATGGATCATCCTTCTAGTGAATTCCTCTTTCTGCCCCAGTTCATTCCTGTGGCTTCTACTTGAAGAACCCTAACTGATACCCTCGCGTATGTCGCATTTATTCATTCGTTCATTCACTCACCGTTTATTTAGCACCACCACCTGCCAGGCACAGATATCAGTACCGATGAAACATGACTCCTGTCTTCAAGGACTTCAAGTTTAATGGGGAAGAGATACAAGTAAGAAGAAAGGCAGCAGCGCAGTTTGTAAGTGCATGCCAGGGAACAGGAAGTGAAAGCAGCTGAGACTCCATGGAGTCAGGGAAGGCTTCCAGAAGAAAGGTTGCTTACGTTAGGCTCTGATGGGCAGGTAGAGGTGGCCCAAGCAGAGAGAAGGGCAGAGATGCACTCCCTTTGGTGTGGAAAGCATTGTACAAAGGTCCAAGGGTGTGCAGAAGCAGGGCACATCTGAGGCTTAGCTCGCAGGTTAGCGGGACATAGGACAGGCATGGGGACGTGGCAGAAGGGGCAGCTGGAGAGGTTGGCAGGCAGCCACCGGGCCAGGATGTCTACTGGTGATTAGCCAACGACACTGAACATTCCCCCGGAGGAGCCGCTGAAAAGTTTTCAACAGGGAATGCTCTGGTCATGCTCGTGTGTTAGAAAAACGGCTCCAGCCTCAGCTGCACACTGATTTGGGAGAGCCTCGGTAGAGACCAGTCATCCGAGGGACAAGGACAGGGGTCTGAACCAAGTCACTTGTCATGGGACTCCACGTGCTAAGGCTCAGACTGAGGAGAGAGGCCTCTATTTGGAAAGTAGACTCTTTAGAGCATATTCATCTAGATGGACGGATGAGAACAAAGAAAAACCCAGAAGATGGAGTCCCACTGTGCCCTTCCTTCTCTGTCGCCTCCTGCATCTAATCGGATCGTGTCATGTTTCTGGCTCAACTCTTTCCATGATTTTCCTTAGCTTTCAGGAAAAAGTTCATACCCTTGGGTTAATCAAATAAAGTGTTTTCTAATCTGGTCCCTGATAACCTTTGTGTTAGGAGCAGGGACAAAGTTTGTTTGCTCATTTCCCCATGTTGTACTTTGAAAATTTTTAAACTGCAGAAAAGCTGAAAGAATAGTATGTGAATAACTCTCTACGCTTCATCTAGATGGACCAGTTGTTAACATATGCTGCATCTGCCTTCTCTCCCCCTCTCCCTCCCTCTCTGGTTTGCAATGTGTCCACATTCACATGCAGAAACGTGTCTTAACTGAACCATTTGTAAGATGCAGACGTTGTGATACCTTACAGCTAGATACATCAGCACGTATCTCATAAGAGCAATGACATTCTCCTACAAAACTGCAATTCTCAAGAAATGCAACCTCAAACCAATCATATACTCTAATACACAGCCCATATTTAAATTTCCCCAGATGTCCCCATGTGCTTAATAGCTTTAAAAAAAATCTAGAACTCAAAGATTGTGAATTGCACGCAGTAGTCACATCTCTTTAGTCTCCTGTCATTTACAACAGTCCTCTCTGCCTTTTTGTGTCTTTCATGCATGACCTTTTCTAAGAGCCTAGGCCAGTTGCCTTGTACAACGAGCCACAGTCTGAGTACGGCTGATTGTTTCCTCAGGGTAGGATTCAGGTTGTGCATTGTGGGCGAGCATTCTACATGGGTAGTGTTATATCTTTCTTGCTGTGTCTCATCAGGAGGCACCTAATGGCTGTTTGTCTCATTATTAATGATGCTACGTTTTTTTTAATGATGCTAAGTTTGATCTCTCCCCGAAAAAAGCACCTTTCCCCCTTTGTAATTAATCAGTAATTTGGAGGGGTGATGCTATGTGACTGTGTAAATATCTGGTTGTGAACAATGTCTTACCAGTTGTCACCCGTTAATGATCCTTGCCTGAATCAGTTACCCTGTTGTCAGTTACAACATATTGATTTCCTAAATTTTTCATACCTCATACATTTATTAGCTAGCCTTCATCTATGAAGAAGAGCTTTCCCTCTCTACTTCTCCACCTCCTCACCATTTTTAAAAAAGAATTACTATGGACTCCTTGATTCCTCTAAAATATATATATATATATATATAGATAGATATAGATATATGTGTGTGTATGTATATGTATATATATACACACACACACATATATAAATATATAGATATAGATATAGATATAGATATATATTTGATGTTCTAGTCATCCCAAATCTTCCTAGTGGGAGCCCCTTTAAGCCAATTATTGTGTCCTTTTGGCATATCTCCCGTAGCCTTTGAGTACTTCTCTGCTTTCTGACATATTATTTTCCAGCATCATCTGGTACTCTCCTGAAGGACAGAGTTTTGGGAAGAAAGATGATGAGTTTAGTTTTGTGCATGCTGCATTTAAATTTGGCGTACCTCTATGATAACAAGTATCTGGTAGGCAATTGTGTATGCCAACTAGTAGTCTGTGAGAAGGATGTATAGCAAGATAATCCTTTCGATGGGAGAAGAAATGATTAGAGCTTCTATTTAGATTTATTTGTATCCGTTTCCCACACTTCTATTATAAATGTTTTATAACATACAGAGTAAATAAGTACAAGAATTCATGCATGTCACCTATAAATAAATAGCTATACACACAGAGGGGTCTATGCTGAATACTTAAAATAATAGCATGAACAAAAATATTTGGAGAACCTTGGTATAATTGTAGTTGAAGCTATAGGTTGAAAGAAGTCACCTGGAAGGTGTTTCTAGAATAAGAGGAGCAGAGGGTCTCGAATGGAAGCACAGGGAAGCCTCAACCCTCAGGACACAAGGAAAGGACTAAAGTAGACCCCTAGAAAGGGCACTAAGAGAAAGGCAGCCAAGAAGTAGGAGATAAACTTGGGAGAGTGGTGTTATCAAAACACACAGAGTGGTGGAAATGTCAGCAGTTCCAAATACTGAAGAGAAGCTAAGGAAGAGAGGCCCGGAATGTGTCCACTTGACTTGGCAATATGGAGACCATCACGCTGCTGACTGATTGCAGTGTAGAAAGTGAGGACGACTCCAGAGCTGTGCCTGTGAAGGGAAGGAGAGAGATCAGAGAGGTCCTGGAAGAGTGTGCGGGACCGGCTACTGCAATAGTCGTGTCAGCTGCTGCAACAAATAGCCCCAGCTGTGAAGTGAGGATGATGCTAGAATACTGTGTGGACTCTTGAGGGGCGTGTGAAATAGTCTAAAGGGCTCGAGAGAAAGGGGCTGTGGGAGTCTGACTTGACACGGCTGATGGCAGAGGGCGGCACAAACACACAGTGGGCACGTATTTTGACAGCACGGTGCCGGGCACAGAGTACGTGCTCAATCAGTGTTCGCTGAATAACGATGGCCTTCAATTTTCCCCCACTGTGGCTGGACCCAGTCTGAAGTATTCCGGTGCTGCCCGAGGTAAGCCCAGACTGGTCTGCAGCAAAGCTGTAATGGACGTGTCTGTCTTTAACACAGCCCGTCGTCCATCTGGGGTCCTCTCCAGTCCTGCTGGAGTGTCACTTCCATTCCAGGGCACACGGTCCCGTTCTGTGCCCCACCTGGCCCTTTCCCCGATTCCCCACCTGAGCAGAACCTTTCACTCTGAACCTCTCCATCTATTTCATCCATCAGCATCAGCTACTCTTGGGAGCCTCATTCTTTGCCAGGTAAAAATAGGAAAATAATCTGTGTTAGGGGGTGAGCGCGCTAATGCGCTCATAGGAAATCAGCTTTGGTCCCGTCTCGGGTGAGGAGTCAGGAAAAGGGACCATGTGCAGGGGCCAAAGAGGCTTTACTTGTTATCTGGGCTCTGCTGTCTCCTATAGGTGAGGCCTGGGGCAGGTGCCTACGTCTGCCGGGTGCCGTTTCCTCACCCATAAAACGCTGATAATCATATCTAGCCTGTAGGTCATGATGAGAATTAATCGAAAGAATTCTCACAAAGTTCTTAGCATGTAATAGTAAACATGTTAATCAACCTTTTCATTCCCTATGTATTGAGCGTGTACTTGGGGCCAGGCATTGTCCCAGGCACTGGGGATCTGGCGGTGGGGGTGGTGGTGGTGGGGAGAAAGAATCCAGTCCTTGCCCCCACGGAGCCCGCACTCTAGTGAGGGAGGGAAGAGCAAACAGGTAAGTGTGTAACATGCTGTCAGATAATGAGTTCTGTGAAGGGAAAGAAAGGAAGGTGGGGCCTAGGGAATGTGTGGGAGGGTGAATTGAGGTGGGGGCTTGGCAAGACCCCTCTGAGGCCAGACGGTGAGCCCACCGCAATGGAGGTGGGAGCGCTCTAGGCACAGGGACGAGCAAGTTCCGGGGGACCTCGGCTGGGAGCACACTAGGAGAGCACCGTGAGAGTCTGTGCGCGTGCGTGCATGAGTGCCCATGCGCGTGCGTATGTATGGGTAAAAGGGGACGAGATCAGAGGGGTGAGCAGAGGCTAGATCATTTGAGTCTTGGCGGCCACGGTAGGAACTTTTGATTCGGTTTTATTCTGAAGCCGTTAGAAACCATTGGACAGTGAGAACAGAGAGAGAGGACTTGTTTTGAAGTGAGCCCTTTGGCCGCTGTACGGAGAGTGGATGGCAGGGTGGGTACGAATGGAGCAGGGCGACCTATTAGGCGGCTCTCCCAGGGTCAGGCAGGAGAGGCGGTGGCATGTGCCAGGGTGAGAAGCGGTCAGGCTCAGGGTCTGTTTTACAGTTAGAGCTGGCAACATTTGCTGACGGACGGAGAGTAGAACAGAGAGAACAGAATCGAGGATGGCGCGCAGGCTTTCTGCCTGAGCAACTAGGTCTGTGGTGGTATCATTTTTTATATTGGGCATATTAGATGTTAGCAGCGGCAGCAGGAGCAGAAGCACCTTGACCGTCGAACCTGTTTAACGACTATCTGGAACACAGCCTGGAGAACAGAAGGGTCGCAAGGCCATGATCAGGGTTAGTAGACTAGTGAATGTTGACTGATTAGTAACACCGTGGGCATAGAAGCAGGGCAAGGTGGCTTAAATACTCAGTAGTGATCAACTCGGGCCTACACCAGCAGCAGCGGCACCCGAGAACTTGTTGGAAATGCAAATTCTTGGGTCCTGCCCCTGACTTACTGAATCAGAAACTGTGCAGCCGGGCTCCGTGTTCTGTTCCAGGGGATTCTCATGCGCGCTGCAGTGTGACAACCACTGGCCTAAGGTATTTCTTTGCTGCTGGGAATCTGAAGAAGGCTGCAGAGGTCCCCAGGAATGGATCATCAAGCCCCAGAAGGTCTGGGTGACAGGAGACCTACACTTGGGAAAGGAAAAGGAAGTCAAGAAGGTGGGAGGGGGGTGGTGGGCGGGGAGGCAAAAGGAGGAATTGAAAAAGGGTACTGCTTGGGGGTGTTGAAGCCCCTGGAAATGGGCCCAAGGGCTGCGTGAAGAATCAGCTAGAAGCTTAGTAAACATAGCTTGTTGATACTTGTGTGTATATTCATTTAACTTGGTTGGCCCTTGGCATTTTAGGAGATTTTACTTTGAGAATTTGTAACCTTCCCAGCAGTCTGAATAGTTTAAAAGAAAAGGCCTTTTGAGTTGCCTGGGCGGCTCAGTTGATTAAGCAGCTGCCTCCTGATTTCAGTTCAGGTCAAGACCTCATGGTTTGTGAGTTCGAGCCCCACGTCAGGCTCTGTATTGATGGCGTGGAACCTGCTTAGGATTCTCTCTCTCTCCCTCTCTCTCTGACCCTCCCCTGCTCTCTCTCTCTCTCTCTCTCTCTCTCTCCCTCTCTCAAAATAAATAAGCATTTAAAAAAGAAAGGAGAAGGCATTTTTGGCACTCTTATGCATGCCGGTGCTAGAGTTTTAAAGGGACACCACCTCCAAGACTAGCTGCTGAGGTAAAGATAAAGGATCACTCCCCCATCCCCAAACCTATTCTACAGATGTTCCTCCTAGACGGTGGACTGACTTTGAACTTTGGAGGGGCAGAGGCCTTATTTTTATAAGAGAGGCCTCTTTTCCTCCCCCACCCCCCGAGACAAAAAGCCAAAAAAGGCACCTCTCTAAAAGAAGGTCTTAAAATTGGGAAGTTTGAAGTGTTCCGGGCAATGTCAGGCCTAGCACTGTCGGCTTCCCCTTCGTGCCACGGCCTCCTGGCCGGGGGTGGGGAGGGCTCTCTGATCCCTTACCCCGCCTGGGCAGGCAGCTGCGGGCCTTGTGATCGGCTGACCCATTAGTTCCCGTTCCCTGAGAGTGCTCACCAGATGACTGGATACATGTGCGTCCCAAGGTGCCGAGGAACACCTGGGGACGCACAAGGCCCGCATCGTCTCTTGGACCGGAATTGAGTTCAGTGTCAGGGAAACGGCTTTCCAGTCGAAAGCTTCCGGCGTGCGTTGCCGTGGACCGGGTTGCCTTCTGTGCTCTGGGCAGGGTCTCTGTGCCTGGCTCGTTGGCCCCCACGGGCCCCTGCTTTGCTTCAAGACTTTCTGCCGCTCCCGCCTTTGAGGTCGGCCACATGCCATCGGCCCTACCAGGGTCACTTTCCATTTCTCTGCCCATGTGATCCACCCCTGACCTCCCTGGCTGCTAGCAGGCTCCTCCCACTCTGGCTGTTTCTTAAGAGTTAACACTCCAGATTCTGCCCCCGGGCCCTCTTGTCTCGGTGGTCTTATCCGTTCCCGGGATTTCAACCGCTATCTGCCTATATTCTCATGTGTCCCAATCTCCACCGCCAGCCCAGACCTCTTTCCTGAATTTTAGACCCTGTGCTCCCCTGGAGTCCCATGGCCCTTTCCACTGCAGCCTGTTGAAAGTGTGTTCCTCCCCTGCCCCTGGAGGCCTGCTCCCGGCCCTTGTCCCTAATAACAATGAATTGCTCCTGACCTTGAATTGCTGCACCATCCTCAGGTCCCTCAAGCCTGACACCTGCGCACCGTCCTTACCTGCCTCTCCCTCCTCCCTCCCCATAGCCAGTCACTCACCGAGTCTGCTTCTGTGAAATATCTCCAGATTCATGACTTCTCTTGCCTCCAGCTCTAAAATCATTCAGATCACTGTGCCGCCTCCTCTCTTGGTAACCCTTGGATCTTCGCCACCTCACCACCGGCCCCCTGTGTCGGCTCACCCGTCAGCCTTCTCGGACAGAGAAGCTCTTCTCAGCAGACCCTTCCACCAGGTCTGGAGCTGGTCTGGGGTTGAGAGCCGGGCGGGTTCACACGGGGCCCCTCAGCAGAAACTCCAGGCGTACCTGCACACTCCCCACCCTGGAGCCGATGACCCCCGCGAGCTGGTGGACTGTACGTCGACCCCCATTAGCCAGCATATTATAAATGAACGTGCACTGATGAGACACGGTCCCATCTGGCTCGGTAATCTTCAGCCGTGAGCAAAGTGAGAAAATAGCACCTGTTTCCAAACCCTTATCTGTGGAGCCTGGAACCTCCTCCCTCCATCGAGTCCCTTGGGCAGCGGGTCTTGCTGCAATGGATCAGAGTGTGTTGCAAGGGCCGCTCTGAGACACGGGGCAAGGATGAAGTGGCACGAGTGGACACAGGGAGGATGCCCCTGGCCGGGGTCGAGGACTTTAAGGCGTGTGTGCTTCGGGGAGTCTATGTCAGTGTCGTGTGAGCGTCCCAAACCTGCGTGTCCTGTCTGGAAAGGAAGGAATTCAGACGCGCCACAGTATTGGGACAGTGGTAAAACTGGACTCAACGGATTGTCCCTTCACTTTGCCAGAAGGTAACTGCCTAAGCTGTGGGCATTCGGGAAGGAAACTGTTCCCCGTCCATTGAGCACGGTTCCTTTACCTAGGGATGCAGTCTTTCTGGTCGGTCCCTAAAAGAAATGAGGTATCTTAGTTTGGGTTTCCTGGGAGAGACACTTTGAGTCAGAGAGGCGCGTGTGGAAAGTCTATCGGGAGCACCCTTTGCCCTCTGCCCTCAGGAGCAACACCTATAGGGAGGGAGGGAAGCAGGATGAGGCAGAGGGATAGCCTTATAGAACTGTCCTGAATAGAGGTAAAGGGGCTGGGTCTCTGTACCGCCTCCCGCTCACCCTGCAAGGCCGTGTGACCTTGGCCAAAGAGGCCTCCCCATCAGCCAAGAGCAGTCTCCAGAGTGGGACTCGGCCTCTGCCAGTCCCGGTGGCTGAAGGCCAGAGTGCCTGGGGGGGGCGGGGGGGGCGGGGGGCGGGGAATGTGGACACCATGGTACCCGCCACGTATGGCTGAAAATGCAAACCCACCCGAGAAAAGCAACAGACTGTATTTTTCACGGCTACCAAGGAGTAAATGACTGATACCACAGTGTCTTTTGGTAAGGTTTGGATAAGGGTCATGGAAGTGGATTTGAGGTTGAGAGGAACAGGGACCAGGGTCGGGGAAGAGCAGAAGAGATCGTGAGGAAGGACAAGGAAGGGGAATCTGGATGGCTGGGGGCTTCTTGCTCATGCAGTTCTGCTAGCAGGGAAGCCCCCATCCCCTGCCCAAGGATTGGTGACGACCCAGAGTTTCAGCTTGCCTGGAGAGAGACCCTGGGCGGGAGAAGATCTCTCTGTTCCTGCTCTCCCACTTGGCAAGCGGGGACTAGTGACGGCCACCTAATCTGGGGGCTTCAGTCTTTAGGGGAAAAAAGGGGAAAATACACATCGATGGCTGCTGCGAGGGATGCACCGATAAAAACGAGCGCTTCAGTAATTGGAAGTGAGATGTAAATTATCATGAGAATCGCGGTGCTCAGGGGTGGGAGAGGTGATTCAAGGCACTCCCTTTACAGATGAGGCAACGGGTTCAGGGAGCAGAAGTGACTTGCCCGAGGTCCCCAGCTTGTCAGTGGCAAAATCAAAACTAGGCGCAAGGTCTCTCTGACTTGTGGTTCAGTGCTCATTCAGAACACCCAGCTTCTGTAGTCTTTGTGGGCTGCCTGCCTTCAAAGCAGCCCCAGGGCCCGGCAGACTTGGGGTTTTGGAAGCTCCTGTACTATGCAGAGTTCTGGTGCTGGTGCTCCTGCCAGCCGGAAGGCTGGCCAGCCAGAGAGGCCTCGAAGACATTTGCATTTGGGTGAAAGGGGCCGATGGTCTTGGACTCACAGCTGAAGGTTTTCTGGGGTGGAAATTAAAGTGGCAGCAGGAAGCAGAATGCGACCTAATTAGCAGTTTGGTCTCCGAGGCTGACCTCCTTTCGGGAAAGCTGGCACTCGTAGGAGCATAAAGCAGCTGTCGCCTCTTCCCTGCCTGGCCAGGTGGGCTCAGAGCAGTGCCAGCCCAGCCGTCACCCCACGCCAGATGCCCTCCTGGAAAGAAGTCTCACCTCGCCCCCTAGAGCTCTCCATCCTATGGCTCCAAGGGGCTATGAAAACAAGCCACACTCCCAGCACGAAACCCCTTTAAAAGGCGGGAAGGAAGAGAGGGAACAAAAGCCTTTCATGTCTCTGGGGGCAGGGGGGAGGCTGGAGGACTTGAACTGTGCTCAGGAGGCGAAGGGGTGGGGGGGGAGGAGAGAGGGGGCAGAGGGCGGCGCCATGCGTTCACCAGCGTCTCGCACCTGTTGTCTGCTGTGACCACACGTGCGGGCGACCCCGGGAGCTGCAGCTAAACAGGCGAGCAGTGTAATTAATCCATTGTTTAGCATTATTGGAGCTCACTGCTGCGCGGATTCTTCCTGGCAGTTCTCCCAGCCCCACACGGGAGGTTGGGAGGTTCGTCAGCCTGACGGTGGTGGTGGTGGTGGTGGCGGAGGCGGTGGAAGGAGCAGCAGGGAGGGAGCAGGGAGGGAGCTTGGAAGGATTGAGACGTCAGGTCCAGGGAAAGAATCCCCCCCCTTCCCCCAAGGAGGGACACTGCGTAGCTCTCCTCACCCCGCCCCCCACTTCCGACAGCTAGGAAGTCGGTTGTCTGCCTCCTGCTGAGAAAGCTGGTTTCCACCTTGGTCCTTGGAGGCCGGCTGAGCTGTGGATACTGAGTGGTTGAGGTTTGCCCAGAGGCCGGGCCGCTTCCTGCTGCCTGGCTTCTCCGCTGGTGTGTGGTCAGCGGCTTTCCCTGACATAAGTGCCCCAAGCATCATGACACGATCTTAATGGCCTCACCTGGGGGTAAGAGGCACCATTTTCACAGTTCTTACTAAGCACCAGGCACTGGTGTAAGCGCGAGGCTTCTATTATATCATTGAATCTTTACAACATCCCTACTTAGGTAGGCGCTCTCTGCATCCCCAGTTTACAGATGGGGTCAGACACACAGAGACACTAAGTCACTTCCCCAAAGTAGCACAGCTAATAAGCAGTAGAGGCAGGATTCAAACACAGAGTCTGGCTTCAGAGCCTGTGCACCCAACCTCTACAGGTACCATCCCTGCCTGGGACCGTGGTTCCTGGGTCATACGCCTAGCAGCAGTGGGGCATGAACAGTTTTTCTTGGTATCTTGATCCTTGCATCCACCCGCCACAGGACATTTCCATTTCTGTCCCATGGATTCAGGTTACCTTTAGAGGGGCCTGGGAGTTTGCATTTTTTTTAATGTTTGTTTATTTTGAGAGAGAGAGAGAGAGAGTGTGTGTGTGTGTGTGTGTGTGTGTGTGTGTGCCAGCAGGGGAGAGGCAGAGAGAGAGGGAGAGAAAGAATCCCAAGCAGGCTCTGCACTGAGGGTACAGAACCTGACTCGGGGCTCAAACTCACAAACCGTGCAATCATGACCTGAGCTGAAATCAAGTGTCAGACGCTTAGGCAACTGAGCCGCCCAGGCAACCCTAAGAGTTTGCATTTTTTTTTTAATTTTTTTTTTACAACGTTTATTCATTTTTGGGACAGAGAGATACAGAGCATGAACGGGCGAGGGGCAGAGAGAGAGGGAGACACAGATTCGGAAACAGGCTCCAGGCTCTGAGCCATCAGCCCAGAGCCTGACGCGGGGCTCGAACTCACGGACCGCGAGATCGTGACCTGGCTGAAGTCGGACGCTTAACCGACTGCGCCACCCAGGCGCCCCAAGAGTTTGCATTTTTAACCAGCACTCGGCATACCTTTCGTGAGTTAGTCTGTTTAGGAGGTCCTGGAGATACGGGATTACTTCACCGCAGTGGTTCTCAAACAGGTGTGAAGAATAAACCACCACCATGGAGGTTACTGACGGCACTGATTGCCAACCCCTCCAGCCCCCACATTTCTGGTTTTAGACCCACTGGTTGGGTTTTCTCACCCCCTTACTTTCGTGGGTAAGGTAAGACTGCAGACCTCTTCATTCCATCCTGGTGCCTATCTGTCCTGATGTGCAGCTCTGGGCTGAGGCAGCCCCACAGGGCTCACCGACCCTCAGAGGCACGGAACGGAGGGAGGCGCCCCGAAGTCCTTGCTGACGGAGCAGGGATCACAAAGCAGCTCCAGCGATTACTGCTCCTTAATCAGATGGTTATTGCATTGCCGGGGCTGGCTCTTGCTGGCTCTTAGCAGCGTGCAGCCGCCCCAGTCAGTACAGCGAAGGAGGCTTTTTTGCTTCCGTGAACCCATGGGGACAGTGGATGGTGCCTTCCTTTCTCTCCCAACTCTGGCACACTGAGAGGAGGAAAGCACATTCCTGGAACTGGACATCATCAGAGAATAAAACAGATGACCCAAGTTGGAAACCTATATACGGTCAAACCTTGGATTGTGAGTAACTTGTTCTGCGAGGATTCCGCAAGACGAGCAAACATTTCTAATAAATTTTAACTTGATAAACAAGCGATGTCTTGCAACGCGAGTGGTGTGTGATGACGAATGTCACATGATCACAACTGAGCCAATGTTGTCTCTCTTTCTCTCTCTCTCTCGCTGCAGGAGTGCGGGCGATTGTCTCCTATGCTCGGATGCTCCATCTCAGGCCGCGGCATTTGGCAGAAATCAGTGATTTTTCAGAACGTTGGAAGGTACCCACAATGGCACTAGTATATTTCTTGTCACTTCAAAGCACCTATGGACAGTCCTTTGCTTTTCCAGACAAGAGTAAGCTTAGGAATGCTCTGCTTCATTCCAGGTCAGGCTGCCTGCAGATACAGACCCTTTCCTCGGCTGCCTTATTGCCAGTTACATTAAATACAGTCTGTGACAACAGTTTATTAATACTGTACTGTGGTCAATATCTATGCGAGCGTATACGGTGACCCCATGCAGAAAAGTATTCCGTGGAGCCTACAGACAGCAGTGACTCCGTTAGTGATAGTGGAAGTCATCCTACACATTAACCCTCCTCTCCCATGTCTCCCTCACACCAGTCATGAAGGTTTTCAGAGGTAAGTGCAGGTTAATGTGTTCATTTTTCTTTACGTTTTGTATTTTCTTTACGATTCTGTATTATATTACAGTACTGTACTCATTTTTATATGAATATCTTTGGGTGGTGGAGCACACATCTGAGTCTCCATTATTTCTTATGGGGAAATTCGCTTTGATATACAAGTGCTTTGGATTACAAGCATGTCTTTGGAACAAATTATGCTGTCAAACCAAGTTTTTAACATATGTGTATGTTACCTATATATACATATATGTACGTATATACTTGCAAAGCCGTGACTCTTAGCTTGGGAGGCCAGGCCAATGAGTTGTTTTCTGAGTTAAGTGCCAGAAAGGGAAGTCCTTGGTGGTAATGCTAATTAAAACTAGCCCTTGGGATAGGACGGAGGAGTCCAAGCCCCTGTATACAATTGGTTAAAACAAGTCCCATTGTTTGTTGGTTAGGAAGGTGTCTTCAGTTAGGTCGAGTGATGGGGCTGGCATCCCGGCTTCAGTTCTGATACCTCCTGGGCAAATACAAGTATAGATCAAAAATCATCCTTTTACAACTTGCTGGGGCTGCTGGAACGACCCAAGTCTGCTCCCTGAGGTCACTTTGCGCCCTTCCTGGGCTGCGTGGCTCAGCCACCAGCAGCACATTGGAAGGAAGGGCAGCCGATCCCAGGTCTTTGCAGGCCCGGCCTGGGGGTGATCCTTCCCTAGCTACAGGCAGACCAAAGCACACTTTCCGGGTGCAAAATTTAAGGAGGCACACAGTCTCAGGGTTCTGCAAGTACAGGGTCAAGCCTTGAGAATAAGTTCCTCCTTAAGTTTTGTACTGGCCTCTAAGTCCCACTGTCTTCCAGGCTGTAAGGGAGGATGTTTTCAGTGTGTGGGTCCAGCTAGAAACGTTCTCACTGGATGAACTATGGTTTCACTCCCTCCGGATCCATGCGATTTCCAGTTGTTCTTGGTTCCTCCGTGGTAGAAATGAATAGGGGGTGTTTCCTGGGACCAAGAGAAGAGAGTGGGAAGGCATGCATCTCAGAGTGTGTCAGATTTTGTTTTTAATTTTTTAAGTTTATTTATTTGTTTTGAGCGGGGGCAGGGAGAAGCAGAGAGAGAATCCCAAACAGGTTTCCCACTGTCCACACAGAGCTTGACACGGGGCTTGAACTCACAAACCGTGAGATCATGACGTGAGCCAAAGCCGAGAGCTAGACGCTCAACCAGCCGAGCCACCCAGGCACCCCAAGGTGTGTCAGCTTTTGACCACGATCTACCTAGTTCCATGGATTTTACTCATGGCCAGGCCACAGCGGTAGAGGAAGTCTGTCCCATTATAGGGCTGACCTGAGGATTCTCTTGCTGTTCCCTCTGGGCAGAAACATTTTGTTTCAGGAGATGTTTATTTGAAGTCTCGGGCCACGCGGAAATTAGTCCTATCAGAACTTACCTATAGGATTCTCCTGGCCAGTTTCCTGACTCCAGTTTCCTCAGTTTCCAGAAAAGCACTTGAGCCCAATCCCAGGTACGCTAATTCGCAGGTAAACACGGGCCTCTGACGGTCTCCACGAGCCACCGAATCATGCATGCCCCTGACTCTGCATTGAATTGAGCCCCCATCATCCTGTTCTATTTTTTTTTTATTTTTGAATGCTTATTTTTGAGAGAGAGAGAGAGACAGAGCGCAAGCGGGGGAGGGGCAGAGAGAGAGGGAGACACAGAATGCGAAGCAGGCTCCAGGCTCCGAGCTGTCAGCACAGAGGCCCATGTGGGGCTTGAACTCATGAACTGTGAGATCAGGACCTGAGCTGAACTCGGATGCTTAACCCACAGAGAGGCACCCAGGCGCCCCCATCCCGTTCTATTTTGAATGGCCTGTCATGAAGGCCAGCTGGTATGGACAAACGTCATGGTCCCAGTGGTTATGCCTCTCACCCAACACATTGAGCCAGGGCTGACTCATGATCTTATCTTCATCCGGAGAAGAAGCAGTCATTCCTGTGTAATTGAAATTGTCCTTGTTGGTCTACCTGGCAATTTTCAGCTGTTTCTTCTTGTTCCATCCTTCAAAGACACAGGGAGGAGCCAGCCACCAGCCGCTCAGTAATAAGCCTTCTTGTGGGGCATCTGAAAGACACCCGGGAAAGTGCAGGGTTAATGTGAGAGCCTCATTCCGATTCATTCATGCAAGGACCTCAGGAAGTTTTGTTGTTGAATTTTTTCCCGAACACCAACTATGCATAATGAAGTCAGTGCAGGATGGGCTTTAAGCCCAAATTCACTTGCTTTGGGATTCGTCACTCAGGCTCCTATATTAAATTCACCTTGGGGTCTATGGTAAATTTTATTAAATGTGACTTTCCTCTTTACGGCTAGCATAAACATTTATTATACATCCTGTGATATATGTTTCCAGGAAGTAAGGAAATGCAGTTGTGGAAAGATATGATTCCCAACTGATTTGAAATATAGACGAATAGCATGTTTTAGAAAGGGGCCGGAACTTTAATGGAAAAAAGTAGTTATCAGATTTTTTTCCTTGGCTTTCTCTGTCTTCTCTTCTGGCACCAGTTAAAGGAACATTTCTCAGCCCTTCTCCCCATGCACACAAAAGATGATACCTGATATGAAATGCTGTGAAATCCTGCTTCATTAAAGCCCACAAAAGCTAATGCACAGCTCCCCTCACACTGCCCTAAAATGGGAACAAAGAGGCAGAATAATGTCAAAATAGAACACAAAGGAAAAGAGTTTGTCCTCCGGGCCCGGGAGATGAAAGATATCAGGAATCATCCGTGAATGTTGGGCTGGGCCGATGTTTCTAGGGCTCATTTCGTGGATGATGGGGGATTGTCAGACCGGGCAGCCCGTGTAAACACAGCAAGGGTGCGGGCAAGGCGCTCCAACAAGGGCCCAGGCAGTGTTCCTGTTAACAGTTCGGTCACCGGCAACAAGAAGGACTATGTGTGTCAGGATAGGGACAGATGACCAATCAGGGCAGACAGACTTCCACTCACTTGCTGCGCGACAGAATGCCCCCCGAACAGCAGTGTCGTCTAGGGAGCTTGCTTGGGGGACCAAGGAAACAGGCAGTTTCGGGCCGTGTTCTGGGTTCTTCAAGGGAAGTGGCTGTAAGAGAAAGCACATCCTCTAAGAAGCCGTGTCGCTGCTGGTAGCATAAACAACCCTGAAGACCAAGCCACTTGGCTTCGTGGCTTGACTAACGGTGGGTGGTAGATCACGGATGGGGTTGGTGCATTCCATCAGGTCAGAACACGACCCCTGGAAAGGTGAGCGGGCAGATTCCGAGTAACCTCGTCGGCACCACCAAGGAATGGTAGAGCTACGGTTTGACATCGAGCGCGATGGGACACAGTTATACGATACTGTCCGTAAAAGCAGTGACAGAACACAGCCTGGACCCTTTCCACCAGCCTGTATTGCCGCTTCACTTAGACTCCTGGACGCCCCTTCAACCTTCTTCCTCTTGCAGTATCCTACCATCCACAGCTAAAGGCAGTTCCTGGGTGCTGGCCCTGGACCCCGTGAGGAGAGAAACGATGAGGGCTGGACAGCCACTGGGATCCTAGCTTCTCTGCTTGGCAAGTGAGGCCGTGTCTTCCTTGGATTACTCAACGCCGAGCCAGAAACAAGTATTTGAGAAAGGGTAGTTCTGGAGTGGGGGGGGGGGGGGAGTGATTCCAGAGGGCAAGAGTGGGGGAGGGGGAGAGTGGAGACAGGGATGGAGAGAAAGTCAATACAAGGGAGCATTATCAGGGCCTAGATCTTCCCGCGCTTCCTAAGAAGCATATAGAATGCCTCCCAAAAATGTCTCCTAAAAGATGGGAGGCAGGAACATTAGTTCCCTGGCTCCCATCAGGCCGAGGGCTAGCCCTGAACTTCTGAGCTGTGCCTGCAGTGGCCTGGGACTCATAAGTGCCTTGGGGCAGAGAGCAAAGGCACGGTGCTCATTCTTGGTGACGCTCATGAGCCTCAGCTGACCTTGAACTGTCCACCCCGGTCACCGTTAGAATCAGAGACTGCGACCAATAGGACGTGTGACAGGGCACCAGGCACATGGACTACAGGAAGTGTGTCTGCAGCACGAGGAGATAATATGCTACCACAGGGGAGCCAAAAACTGAAGGGAGCTTGGACAAAAGTCCTCTCGGCAAATAAGCTGATCTGGGAGGATTCAAACTGACAGAAATAAGAAGGGCTAGGGAGGGTTGCTGGGAGTTGGGTGGGGGATACTGTCAGGGAAAAGGGCAGAAGTCCTTCTGGATACCCAGCATCCTGTGCATTATAATGCACTTGAGCCCTGACCCAACAGAGTCCTCAACATGAGGTCATAAAGGAGGTGAGACCATACTTTAATGAGATTTTCTGGTTCCAACCTTAATAAACCTCTGTGGGTAGGGACCAGGATGGCCTACATAGTATTGATTTGGGGGCTACGGCAGGGTCATGCCTTTGTGAGAGTATTTAGAAAGCTTGCAGTGCAAGGAATGGGGTGTCGGGAAACAGGGAAGGCTTGGACCAGAATCCTGATTAGACTTTTGGAGCTATTTGCCCTACAAAGCCAGAGTCTAGACATTGCTGCTTCTCCCTGCCACAGAGCACGTTGGGAACAGTTGAGGGTCTGTGAGGCGCTGCAAACTCAAACTTGCAAAAAGAAAGGAAACGTCCCTCGTGCATGTATATGGTAAACGCTTCGAGAGAGAATCTGAAGATTACAAGCCTCTGAGATGAGTAGGATGAAGTCTGTCTGGTTGAGCTGATTAAATATTATGAAAGGACCACAGAAGATACACACGGCCAAGACCCATTAAGTCGTCCCTCAGCAATGCACTCGTGCCTCCAAATACCACAGGCTTGGAAGTTACAGTGGCCGTATATTATTGGCCTTTTCAGTGTCCCTCCTCTGGAGAACCGATTTCACCTCCATTCTAGGTGGTTCTGGTAGGATATTAATCACACCTGCCCACCTCCACCATCACCTGCTCCAGCCGCAGAGGGGTCGTGGAAGGACTGGCCAATCAAACACTTCCATTACTCTGATCACAGCAATGCCTTCCACGATGGGTGTGTGACTTACACAGGAACAGTCGAAGTGTTCACTGAGATTTGATATATGAATGCTGGCAGAATGAGGGCTTCTCATCTGCTTGACGGTGAAGCTTCTTGAAAATAAAGCAACACCAAGACGGAAGAAAAGTTGAAAGGTGGAGAGACTGAAAGATACCGTGGAGTCCAGGATCCAACCGTGTGTGATGCCACTGTCTCTTCCAACCTCCCGGTTACGTGAACAAATAAATTCCCTTTGTGCTTAAGCTAGTCTGGCTTGAATTTCTATCATTTGCAATGGAGAGACTATCTCATACGGTGTTTACTGAGCACATAAGGTGGTCCCTGCTAGATATAGTGAGTTGAATATTGGTTCCCAAAGGCTATATCCCTGTCCCGAAGCTGTGAATATGGTTTATTTGGAAAGCGAGTCTTTGCAGACTTAATTCCTTTAGGGATCTCAAGATGAGATCTCTTGGATTATCGGGATGGGCCCTAAATCCAATGATGAGTGTCCTTATAAGAAACACAGATTGGAGACCCATAGACATAAGAGGAGAAGATACAGACACACAGAAGAGGAAGCCGTATGAAGACAGAGGCCGAGATTGGAGTGATATACCCACAAAAAATGCTGGCAGCCCCCAAACGCTGGAAGAGGTGACGAAGGATTGTTCTCTAGAGCCTCCAGAGGGAGTGCACACCTGCTGATACCTTGATTTCATACTTCTGGCCTGCAGGACTGTAAGAGGATAAATTTCTCATTATTTGAAGCCACCTAATTTTTGATAATTTGTTATGGCAGCCACAGGGAACTAACACACTTGGTGCTTGCCAACAATTCAAATTTGAAAAGAAAGCATTGCTGCTCTGGAGATAGGGGCATACCTTTATTTATTATTTATTTTAAATAACTATTATACAATAACCGTGTTAGTGAACTTACAGGCGAAGAAGAATGGCTCATGCAATGGGGTCATATTATAGATGCAGAACTCTCTGATAGTTAAGATTTGATAATATGTGTTCAAATCCTGGCCCACTACTTGCTCCACCATATATAGCTGTGCAACCTTGGGTAAGTTGCTTAACCATTCTGGGCCTCAGTTTCCCAATCTGTAAAACAGGAATGGCAATAATACTTTATTCATAGCATGGTCATGATAGTTAAATGAGATACATTAATTTCTTGGAACAGAGCTTCACACATGGTAGGCACCTAATAAATGTTATTCTGGAGGAACTACCTTGTAACGTAACGGCCCCAGGGAAATAGAAAAAATGTGGGGAAATCACAGAGAAGGAGAAGCTTGTGAACGTGACCCCATAAAGTTGTTTATGAATTTCTGTGATCATCCCATACCTGTGCATGCACGGATGTGATCCTGAACAGTGTACTAAAGATATCGAGAACTGAACAAAGAAATAGACCAATGTGCAGGTCAAAGACTGGCCTATGGGTCAGGCACACATGAGACAGGTCCACATCGTATAGCAAAAGCTTTGAAAACAGAACTGACATTGAAACCACAGCCCAGGGGCACCTGGGTCACCCAGTCGGTTAAGCGTCCAACTCTTGATTTCGGCTCAGGTCATGATCTTGCAGTTCTGAGATCGAGCCCCGTGTGCTGTCAGCACAGAGCCTGATTGGGATTCTGTCTCTTCGTCTCTCTCTACCCCTCCCCTGCTCTCACATGTGTTCTCTCTCTCTCTTAAAATAAATAAATGAATGTTTAAAAACAAAAAAGAAACCACAACCCACGGGAGGCTGGTCAAAATCGGCAGCCGGAATGCAACTAGGTTTATTGTCTACTAAAACAAAACACAGCAACATTCTCCACAAGATTTAAACAAGAACCAGAATCTGATAACATTCAAAACGTCTAGATGCAATCCAAAAATGACTCAGTATACAGAGAACCAGGATATAATGGTAAGATGATACAAATGCTGGAATTGCCAAACTGAGATTTGAAAATAGCCATTGTAAAAAGACTTCAGGAAGTAAGGGCAAACACTATCGAAATGAATGGAAAGGTAGAAAATCTCAACAACATCAAAAATAGAAGATATATATAAAAAAAAACAGTGGGAGTTTTAGAACAAGAAAATACAATAACTCAAATAAGAAAAAAAAAAACCCGCCTCACTGGATAGGCTCAATAATACAATGTAGATGGTGGCAGAAACGATCAATAGAAATTAACCAATCTGAGTAATAGATAAAAAGACTGAGAAAAAAATGAACAAAGCCTCGGGAACTCTGGGGAAATACCAAAAGGCTTTATAATTGTGCCATCAGAATCCCAGAAGAAGAGGAGAAAGAACTCTATGTTGAAGAAATATCTGAAAAAATAATGGTTGAAAATTACCGTTTGATAAAATACATAAACCTATAGATTCAAGAAGATGAGTGAACTCCAAATAAGATAAACGCAAATAAATCTATAGCCAGACACAGCATAATCAAACTACTGGAAATTAAAAACCAAGAAAAAACTGTCAAAATCAGTCAGAGAAAAACAATGCTTTATTTATAAGAGAACAATTATTCCAACGACTGTGAATTTCTCCGCAGAAGCCACAGAGGCCGAAAGAAAATGACACAGTACTTCTCAAGTGCTGGAAAAACAAGAATAGTTAACTGAGAATTCTATATCCAGTGAAAAGTATTCTTCGGGAGTAAAGGTGAACTAAAGATATTCTTAGATGAAGGAAAAGTAAGAGAATTCATAGCCAGCACACCTGTGCTGAAATAATTGCTAAAGGAATTTCTTCAGACAAGTGAAATGATACCAAGACGAAGCTCGGGACATTAGGAATGTGGGGCGAGCAACAGAAATAGTAATGTAAATAGTAAATAATTATTTACTATTACTAAAGGATTTACTGAGTAGGTAACATTGACTATTTCTCTCCTCTTGAGTTTTTAAAGATATGTTTGACAGTTGAAAGGAAATGTATAGTGTTGTCTAATGGGGTTTCCAGTTTTTTTTGGATGCAATATATAAGACAATTACGACATAAATGTAAGAGGGTACAGGGACCTATTCAGTGTTAAATTTCTTCATTCCACTTGAAATAGTCAAATATTGATTCTAAATAGAATGGGGAAAGCCAAATACGTATATTCTAATACCTCGAGCAACCAAAGATCTCCCAAAAGAGATATAGTAAACAACAAGAGATGAATTAAAACATATATTTAAAAATGTTCAAATAACCAAGAGAAGGCAGGCAAGGAGAAGCAAAATAGTGAAAAACAGAGGGAACAAACAGAAAATGACATTGTAGAAGTCAAAACGTTTTCATAATTATATTAAATACAAATGGTCTAAACATATCAATTGAAAGAGACGGTCAGCATGGATTCTTTTTAATGACTGAACTGTATGCTATTTACAGGACACTCACTTCAAACATAATGATATAGCTAGGTTAAAAGTAGAAGGATGGAAAAATACATGGACTGATCAAGAGAAAGCTGGAGTGGCTACACTAATACTGATAGACTTCAGAGCAAAGAAAATTACCAAGGGTGAGGGAGGGAAGCACATACTGATAAAAGAGTCAGTTGCCGAGAAGACAGGGCAACACCGTATGAGTATGTGTCTAATGACAGAACACCATAGTACGTGAGCAAAAACTGACGAAAAGGAGAACGAGACGAATCCGCAACTATAGTTGGAGACTTTGACACTCCTGTCTCAGAAATTGACAGGCCTAGTATACAGAAAATAAGGCTATACAGGAAGTGAGCAGCACCATCAACCAACTGAATCTAATAGACATTTTTAGAAAATGTTACCGAAAACCATCGGAATACAGATTTTCAAGTAAACGTGGAACATTCACCGACAGAGACCATGTCCTAGGTCATAAGATAAATTTTAACAAATGTAAAAGATTTACAATCAGAGTATGCTCTCCAACCATAATGGAATGAAACCATAACTCAACAGAAAGGTAACAGGAAATTTTCAAACATTTGAAAATTAAACACACACTTCTAAACAATCCTATCAACCCCAAAAGGAAGTCCCAAAGGGAAATTAGAAAATCTTTTAACTGAACATAAGTGAAAATAAAATGTTCAAAACAAACAGTGCTTCAAAGGAAATTTCTAGCATTAAATGCTTATATTCGATAAGAAAAGGGGCCTAATTAAATCTAAGCTTAAACCTTAAGAAGCTAGGAAAAGAACAAAATAAGGGCAATGTAAATGGACAGAAGAAGATAATAAAGGTAAGACAAAATAATGAAAATGAGAACAGAAAAACAATAGAGAAAATCTGCGAAACCAAAAGATGTTCTTTGAAAAGATTTCCACAATGATAAATCGCTACCAATATTGACAAGGAAGGACAAAAAGAAACCAATTGCCAATGTGGGGAATGGATGAAGGGTTATTGCTATACACCCCATGGCCATTGAAAGGATAATAAGGCGATATTATGACCCGTCCCACCCACGTGGATTTGACAAGTTAGTTGAAATGGGCCAATTCCTTACAAACCACGAATGACCAAAATTCACCTAAGATGAAGTAAATAACTTGTATAGTCCTGTAACACATTAAAATATTAGTGGAAAATCTTTCAGAAAAGAAATACAGAGGCCTAGATGGTTTCACTGGAGAATTCTACTAAACACTTAAGTAAGAAATAGCACCAATTCTATGCAATCTCTTCTGAAAATATAGAAGTGGGGATTTGGAACACTTCCAAATTCATTTTGTGAGGCCAGCATCACCCGATACCAAAATCAGACAGAAGCAATGTAAGAATAGACAACTACAGACCAATATCTCACATAAACAAACACACAAAGAACCCTCAACAAAATATTAGAAAGTTGAATCCAGTAGTACTGACTGCAATCCTTCCAAGAGCCCCAAAGAACTGGTGGGTGCTTCCTCCATATTCTCCCTCTGACTCACCCCAATAGTAAAATCAAGTTGGCAGAATTTCCCTGGAAGGAGCTTTTCTACGCATCTAGCTGCCACCGGAGGGATGGGCCCCCAAATCACCTACTTTTTGATAGCCATTGGGACTTGTGTTCATGAGTCCTACAGGATCACAGCAAACAAAGAAGCAGTTTCTAAATGAGCACAGAAACACCCTCTGTGGCTACGTACCCAGATTCAGCACAGAGGAAGGAGAAGATATGCCCATGTCTTAGCTGCTGCCTGAGGGTCCAGCTTCTAATCACCACCCATCTAGGTGCTGATGACGAGCCACCTGTTTGGGACACTAATGAGTCTCGGCACATCCTCAACTACCAGATGCCACTAAGAGCAAAGACGGCAGATTGGACAATCACAAAGGTTTGAGGAGCAACCAGGAACTCGGGCCAGGCAGACTGATAAGGTTCACGTCCAACACGAGACCAGTCTGTCAAGACTGGGAGAGGTGGCTATTTTATCTAATGCGCAGAAACCAACATAGAGAATCAAGGAAAATGAAGAAGAATATGTTCTAAACAAAAGAACAGAATGAATCTCCAGATATTGATCTTAATGAAATGGAGATGAATGATTTACCCAATAAAGAGTTCACAATAACGACCATGAAGATGGTCACTGAGGTCATGAGAACAATGCATGAACAAAGCGAGAATTTCAACAAAGAGGAAGAAAATACAAGAAAGTACCAAACAGGAATCATAGAACTGCAGAGCACAATAACAAATGAGAAATTCGGTAGAGGGGTTCAGCAGAAGACCAGATTCAACAGAGAAAAGAATCAGTGAACTCAAAGATACGGCAGTAGAATTCATCCAATCAGAGGGACAAAAAGAAAAAGAATGAAAAAGTGAAGAAACCTAAAGGAATTAGGGGATGCCATCAAGGCGACCAATATATGCATTACAACACAATAGCAGTAGCCACGATATGGAAACAACCTACATATCCATGGATGGATGAATGAATAAAGCAAATGTTATACACACACACACACACACACACACACACACACACACACATACACACACACACTGGAGTATTATTCAGCCTTGAAAACGAAGGAAATCCAGTCATTTCCTTCCTAGATGAACTTGGATGAACTTGGGGCCATTATGCTAGGTGAAATAAGTCAAACAGAGAAAGACAAATACTGCATGGTATCACTTATATATGGAATCTAAAAAAAAGTGAAACTTATGGAAACAGAGTAGAATAGTGAGTGCCAGGGGCTAGAGGGTGGGGGAAATATGGGAAGGTTGGTAAAAGGGTATAAACTTTTGGTTATAGATGAATAAGTTACAAGGATCTAATGTATAACTTGGTGACTGCAACTGGTAATATTGTATTGTATAATTGAAGTTTGCAAAGAGAACGGAGCTAAGTGCTCTCACACAAAATCTAAATATATGAGGCCATGAATGTGTTAATTATCTCGATGGTAGGAATCTTTTCATAATATGTACATGCATCAAACCACCATATGCTTTAACTATATTATCATTTTTTAAAGTTTATTTATTTATTTTGAGAGAGAGCACGAGTTGGGGAGGGGCAGAGAGAGAGGGAGAGAGAGAATCCCAAGTAGGCTCTGCACTGTCAGCGCAGAGCCTGATGTGGGGCTTGAACCCACAACCTGAGCCGAAATCAAGAGTCGGATGCTTAACTGACCGAGCCACCCTGGCACCTCTATATTACCCTATGTCAATTATACTCTATAAAGCTGAAAAGAAACACAAGAAATGGATAAGCAAACTGTTACTTGCATACAGTAGAACATTACTCAGGAATAAAAAGGAATAAAAACACAATTTGTATGACTCAGAGGGTGAGTGAAAGAATCCAGTCTCAAAAAGTAACACACTGCATGATTTCATTTATATGACATCCTCTAAGAGATAAGACTGTAGTGGCAGGGAACAGACCAGCGGTTGCCAGGGGCTAGAGGTAGGGACAAGGAATAGCTAGCTACAAAGGGATTTGGTGAGAGATGTTTTTCTGGCCATGGAAATACTCTGTATCATGATATGGGTGGCAGTTACATAAAAATAGGTGTTAAAATTCATGGAAATGTATGCCTTCCCCCTAAAAATCGATTTTGCTTTATGTTAGTCTAAAAAACAAAATCAGGGTGCCTGGGTGGCTCAGTCGTTAAGCGTCTGACTTCGGCTCAGGTCATGATCTCACGGTTTGTGAGTTTGAGTCCCATGTCGGATGAGCTCCAGCCCCGCATTGGGTGAGCTCGAGCCCCGCTTCAGGTGGACACGAGCCCCGCTTTGGGTAAAACACGAGCCCCGGGTGAGCCCCACTTCTCTCTCTCTGCCCCTCCTGGGATTCTCTCTCTTTCTCTCTCTCTCTCTCAGCCCCTCACTTACTTGTGCCCTCTCTAAATAAGTAAGTAAATAATAATAATAAAAAAAAACAAGATAAAAAAAAGAACAATCTACTAATCATGAACGCAGTGTTAGCATCCCTTGAGATAGAACTTACTGTCGCTCTGTCTTTTTTTTTTTTTTTTTCCAACGTTTATTTATTTTTGGGACAGAGAGAGACAGAGCATGAACAGGGGAGGGGCAGAGAGAGAGGGAGACACAGAATCGGAAACAGGCTCCAGGCTCTGAGCCGTCAGCACAGAGCCCGACGCGGGGCTCGAACTCACGGACCGCGAGATCGTGACCTGACTGAAGTCGGACGCTTCACCGACTGCGCCACCCAGGCGCCCCACTGTCGCTCTGTCTTAACGCGCATGTGGAAAAGAAGATGCAGTGATTTGCTTAAGTCCGTGTTTCTCAAACTTCACCTGGGGATCGTGTTAAGATGCAGACTCGAATATGAGAGGTAGGTGGATGAGTCCTGAAATTCTCCACGGGATGCCAGTGCTGCTGGTCCACGGCCTCCACTTCGAGTAGCCAGGGGCTAATGTTTTCCACCTTGTAAATCAAGACCAAGATTCACATTCTGATGGTCAGAGACAGAGCCCAGTGCTCTTTCTATCCCACTACTGTTATCTCCAGAGATTTTTTTTTCCTCCTGCTGCAGTTTGATAGAAGGTAACGCGGCAGTTAATTACAGGCTGCCAGTTCCAGCGTGCAGTGCTGTGCAGCAGGAAACAGAAAGCACCCTTTTTCACAGTCAGCTCTGGGTAGTTGTCTCACCTCCGGCAGATTTAACCGCAGGCACATTGTGCTTCGGGATTGAACTTGTAAAAAATAGTGGGTTGAGACTGATAAGCCATTGTAGGCATCGCCGGGGCCCCTTGGAGGAGAAAGGAGAGGAGAAGAAGGAAGTGAGCGGGCTTAGGAAAGAGAATGCATGTAAACTGGACGAGGATGGAGGTTGGAGGGGGGAAATGCCTGGACTCCTTCTGCGGTCGGCTAGGGAATGATTACTATAATAAGGGAATCACAAGCATGCTGCTGATGCTTCCTGGTCGGGAGCAAGCCACAGCTGCCCAGGTGGACTGCCGAGCAGCGCCTGTGCTGAAGAAGCCTGATGATGATTATTTATTTGCATCACGGAATCCTCATTTTGCAGGCCTGGCTGTCTCAGCCTGCACGCTGACTGGCTGTCCAGACATGCGGCCATCCCTGATGATGATGGATTTCGGAGTTAGCCCCGCTCTCTTCCTTTGCTGAAGGCCCCATGCTCTTTAACAAGCATGCTGTAGAAACGTGTGTGACCGTCCTGCTCCTGGGATAGGGGGCCAGGGACTAGTGAGAGGCTCATAGCAGCGGGGCTTGGAATATTTGAGATGTGCACAGGACTCCTTCATGCTTCCCCGGTTTTGGTTTAAAAGGATATCCTGGGTTGTACTGGCAGAGGCTCCTTTCCTTTCCTTTTTTTAAAGTTTATTTATTTATTTTGAGAGAGAGAGAGAGAGAGCACAAGTAGGGGAGGGGCAGAGAGAGAGAGAGAGAAAGAGAGAGGGGGAGAGAAAGAGAATCCCAAGCAGGCTCAGCACTGTCAGCGCAGAGCCCCATGCGAGGCTCAAACTCATGAACGATGAGATCATGCCCTGAGCCAAAACCAAGTATCAGACGCTTAACTGACTGAGCCGCCCAGGAGCCCCTCCTTTCCTTTTTAATTTACTTTTTACAATGAGATATAACTTACATATAATAAAACAATAAATCTCAAGTTTGACAAATTTATATGTAAATGTGTATGTAACCTGCCATAGAATCTTGAAACTCTTTATCAACCCTATAGACAGAATATGGCCAGTGCTCATCGCACAGTGGACATGCTAATGGGAATCACCGTCATGGTAGTGAATCAAATTCCACTGGCTTTTGTCCCATCACTGATAGAGACCCTCTCTCCAAGTGGCCCTTCCGGAGATGTTCTTTATGTGCTCAGGAAGGAGTCTTTCTTACTGCATCAGCTATTTGTGCGGTGTGGCTGCATAGCTTATCAACTCAAAAACCTCCATGGCATTCAACTGCGTTTATGGTCCACGCAACTGGGGGGTATGATGAGCACTGGCTGATCTAGGCTGGGATTCTAATTCTTCTTGGCTAGAGATTGGCCAAGCGAGGCTGGGTCCAGCTGGGATAACGGCTGCATTCCACGTTAGACCATGCTGTCCCGGACCCGTTTTTCTCATGGCGATGGCAAAAGAATGAGAAAGGAGAATTGGAGCCGGCACGCTATCTCTTCTGCCTTGTTCTCTTGGACAGAGCGGTCAATGGCTGAACCCAGGATCAAGGAGTACACTCCGCCTCTCGATGGCAAAGGGTGCGGATACGAGGAATGACATAGCATCGTGGTCATTGACGCCATGCGTCACACTTGCCGAGAGATGCTGCTTTCCCTCTTTCATCGGGCGCCAGAATCTCCCACCAGGTACCACCACTGCTCCACGCCATGAGCGGGCCCACAGGGGAGGTGCCAGACTCATGTCAGGCCCCAAGCTGTCGGGGGGAGGAGAGGAGAATGCAGTGCTCCCTTCTTTGTTATAACCTGGGTCATAGATGCTTATCACCCTGAATCTCTTAGAAACCTTAATAAAATGGTTTTTTACTTATGGCCCTTCTCTCTCTAGGAACGGTGTCACCCTTAGTGTTGGGATGGGAGGAATTTAAGTGAGAGCCCCTAGGTGTACTCAGAACGATTGCTCTCCTCCAAGAATGTGGTCAAACTGGAGTCTGTCTTCTTCTCCAAGACAACCTCGGGGAATACTAATGAGGTCGTGTCAAGTTTCTTTGCTTCGTTAAGAGATCTCCAGCCATTTCAGCACGGTTTGGGCCTAAAATATAGAAATCTGCTCTCATGATGACTGTCCAGTTAATGACTTTTTGTCATAACAGCTTTTAGAATTTATTTATTTATTATTTATTTTTATTTATGTTTATTTTTACTTATTCCAGCTTTATTTTATTTTTATTATATATATACAGTATACTGTCAAGTTAGCTAATATACAGTGTATACTATGTGCTCTGGGCTTCGGGAGTAGATTCCCGTGATTCATCACTTACATATAACACCCAGTGCTCGTCCCAACAAGTGCCCTCCTCAGTGCCCATCACTCATTTTCCCCGCCCCCCACCCCCTTTCACCCTCAGTTTGTTCTCTGTATTTAAAAGTCTCTTATGGTTTGCCTCCTTCTCTGTTTGTAACTATTTTTTTTTCTTTTCCTTCCCCCATGATCTTCTGTTAAGTTTCTCAACTTCCACATATGAGTGAAAACATATGGTATCTATCTTTCTCTGACTTATTTAACTTAGCATAATATCCTCTGGTTCCAACCACATTGCTGCAAATGGCAGGATTTCATTCTTTTTCATTGCTGAGTAGTATTCCATTGTACATATAAACCACATCTTCTTAATCCATTTGTCAATGGGTGGACATTTGGGCTCTCTCCATAATTTGGCTATTGTTGAAAGTGCTGCCATAAACATTGGGGTACATGTGCCCCTCTGTATCAGCACCCCTGTATCCCTTGGGTAAATTCCTAGCAGTGCTATTGCTGGGTCACAGGGTAGATCTATTTTTAATTTTTTGAGGACCTTCCACACTGTTTCCCAGAGCGGCTGTACCAGTTTGCCTTCCCACCAACAGCGCAAGAGGGTTCCCGTTTCTCCACGTCCTCGCCAGCATCTGTTGTTTCCTGAGTTGTTAATGTTAGCCACTCTGACCAGAAATTTTTTATTTTTTTAAGTTTATTTACTTTGAGAAAGAGTAAGCACAAGCAGGGGAGGGGCATAGAGAGACGAAGAGAGAGAATCAGAAGCAGACTCCGTGCACTGTCAGCGTGGAGCCCTATGTGGGGCTCGATCCTACAAACCGTGAGATCATGACCTGAGCCGAAATCAAGAGTCTGCAGCCTAACCGAGTGAGCCACCCAGGCACCCCAACAGCCTTTTCTTTTGCCATTATTCATCTATTTTATTTTGTTCTGATATAATTTTCTCACCTCAAAAACACAATAAATACACTTTAATCAAAAAGAATGAAATCTTGCCATTTGCACCTACGTGGATGGACCTGGAGGATATTATGCTAAGTGAAATTAATCAGTCAGAGAAAGACAAAAATCATATGACTTCACTCATATGAGGGCTTTAGGAGACACAACAGATGAACATAAGGGAAGGGAAACAAAAATAATGTAAAAACAGGGAGGGGGGCAAAACAGAAGAGACTCATAAATATGGAGAACAAACTGAGGGTTATGGGAGGGGTGGTGGGAGTGGGGGGGGCTAAAGGGGTCAGGGGCACGAAGGAATCTACTCCTGAAATCATTGGTGCACTATATGCTAACTAATTTAGATGTAAATTTTAAAAAATAATAAAAAAAAAAGAAGTGATATTTTGACCCAATACTTCCGGGGAATTCAGCAAATTAATTGAAACATCAGTTTTTAGTCAGAGTATATCATATGGCACACATTTGTATCGTATACCACGTTTGGATGAGGCCAAAATGTTTGGCCTTGCATCCGTAGACTTATCGGCTTTTCTCTGTTGTCCGTGTGCATTGCTTCCATGTTTCTAAAACACTCTTCTGCTTAGTCTTTATTTTGTCCTAGAGTGTTTTTGTCTGTGCTGTAACATTACTTTTAAGGCACTTTAAATGCAGGATGACCATGAGCCCAAGCAGGTTGAAAAAGTGAACAGAATGGTAGAGAAAGAATGCATCTTCCAAAGAATGACTCCCTTTCACCGTTCCTCCGGCATTGACCGCTGCTATCGAATCTTCTTCCCTTGACAAGAGCAGGAAAGTTTCAGGATCTGACATGTATGTACCTACTGTGCTTATTTTCTTTCAAGTTTATTGGTAGAAACCTATGTTATTGTTTAATCGATGTATGTTATCTCTCCATGGATATTCTTTCCGTATATTAGGTTGAGATGGAACACTTAATCTTCCTTATTAAAATAAGTGGGATTTCTGGCATTGGGCTTTCAGACAAAATGGGAACCCTGGAAAAACTACATGAAGCAAGACACTGTGTCAGCAGAAGACACTGAAAAAAAAAATTTTTTTTGACACTGAAATTTTTTTTAAAAAGTGCTTTGTTGGAGTGCCTGGCTCAGTCGGTTAAGCAGCTGACTTCAGCTCTGTTTGTGATCTCACGGTCTGTGAGTTCAAGCCCCGTGTCAGGGTCTGTGCTGACAGCTTGGAGCCTGGAGCCTGCTTCAGACTCTGTATTTCCCTCTCTTCCTGCCCCTCCCCCCCAAAAGTAAATGAACATTTAAAAAAAATTTTTAAGGTGCTTTGTCTAGGAATCTTGGTATTTGAGACCTCTATATTCTGGCCTGGATACCATAGAAGCTCACAAGCCAGAAACGCCAAGCACAGAGAGGTCAAATCAAATCGATAAAACAAGGGAGGCCTTTTCTCTCTACCTGAAAAATAGGGAGAGTGGAAGCCTTTCCAGAATAAAACCTTTGTGACACATGAGCCTTATACCATCCGAACACCGCAAAAAGCATGTGTCGTCCCCGGTGCCACTGTGCATGACAGCCAACACCAGGACTGTGTGAGAACACCCCTCTCAACCATCCCAGTCTGGCAGTAATATGGCAGCAACCCTGTCTCCTGATACGTAGTGATCAACAGAGCTTGTGTGGGAGCAGAGCCCTGACTACCGTCCTGGCTTAGTAGCAATGAGGCAGGACCCGCCTCATTGCCACTAAGAAAAATGGATAAGTTTCCGACATTTAACTTGAAGTGGTAAAATGGTGATACTAATAGACTGTGGTAAGTTACATATTTATATTGTAATTCCTTGAGCAACCACTTAAGGAAACTCTACAAAGAGATATACTCAAGCCTACAGATAAAGCAAAATGTAATACTAAAAACATTTAAATCACCTGAAAGAAGGCAGGAAAAGGGAAACAAGCAAAAGCCAAATAAAACAGATAAGGAGGGCACTTATTATGCTGAGCATTGGGTGTTTTATGTAAGTGATGAATCTTTGACTTCGATTCCTGAAACTAATATTGCACTGTATGTTAACTAACTAGAATTCAAATAAAAATTAAAAAAAGAAAACAAACAATAAAATGTCAGACATAATTCCTAACATCTCAATAATTGTATTAAACATGAATAGTATACGTATACCAAGTAAATGATAGTAATTGACAGAGTGGGGAAAACAGTGACCCAGCTCTGTGCTCTCTATGGGAAATTTATTGCAAGTATGCTGATATAGATAGGTTAAAAATAAGTGGAATGGAAAAAAATATACCACGGAAACACTAATCAAAGGAAAGCTAGCTATACTAATATATTGGTATCCATATTATCCCGATATCAGATCAAGTAGACTTAAGAGCAAAAAAAATGACCAGGGACAAAGATAGATACTCCATGATGATAAAAAGATCAATCCACCAAGACATAACAATTCTAACTGTGTATTGCCAAATCACGATGCTACAAAATTCATGAAACAAAAATTAACACAACTGAAAGGAGAAATAGAAAAGCCACAATTATACTGCGGGATCTCAATAACTCTGTCTCAATAATTGATAGAGCCACTACGCAGAAAATCAGCAAAGATTTAGAAGAACTGAAAAATACTATTAGCCACAGGATTTAACTGATATTTAGAGAACACTGCATCCAACAAGTGGAATTCGAATTTTTTGCAAGTATACATGAACAGCCACAAAGATACACCATATCCCGAGTAGAACAAAACATAACAATAAATCAAAAAGAATTAAAATCATTTTTTAAATGGCTAAGAAATGGAATATCACTCAGCCGTAGCAAAGAATGAAATCTTGCCATTCACAACACGGATGCTGAGTGAAAAAAGTCAGAAGAAGACAAATACCATACGATTTCGTTTCTATGTGGCATCTGAGACACAAGAACAAACAGAAACAGACTCATACATGCACAGGACAAACTGGTGGTTCCCAGAGAGTAGGGGAGTGGGGGAATGGGCAAACTAGGTGGTGAGGATTAAATGGTAGAAGCTTTCAGTTATAACATAAGTAAGTCATGGGAATGAAAAGTGTAGCATAAAGGGTATAATCAATCATATGTAATAATATTGAATGTTGACAGATGGTGGCTACACCTATCATGGTGAGCACTGGGTAGTGTATAGAATTGTCAAATCACTATGTTGTACTCCTGAAACGAATACAGTGTTGTATGTCAACCATACTTCAATTAAAAAAAAAAAGCATGGAAATCATATAGAGTATCCTCTCTGATCACAATTGAATCAAACTAAAAATCAACAGAAAGACAACTGGTGAATCTCCAAAAAGTCGGGAATTAAGCAACACAATACTACGGGCGCCTGGGTGTCTCCATCGGTTGAGAATCCAACTTCGGCTCAGGTCATGATCTCAAACCTCGTGAATTCGAGCCCTGCGTCAGGCTAGGTGCTGACAGCTCAGAGCCTGGAGCCTGTTTCAGATTCTGTGTCTCCCTCTCTCTCTGCCCCTCCCCTGCTCGCTCTCTCTCTCTCTCTCTCTCTCAAAGATAAACATTAAAAAACAACAACACGATTCTAAACAATTCATGAACAAAAGAAGTGGTTTCAAGGAAAATCAAAATCTACACAGAACTGAATGAGAATGAAAATGCAACATATCAAAACCTATGGAATGCAGCTAAAGCAGTGCATAGAAGGAAATTTATAGCATTAAATGCGTATATTTGCTAAGCACAAAGGTCTCAAATCAATAATCTAAACTTTCATCTCAACAAAGCAGAAAAAGAACAATAACCCCAAACCAAGCAAATGGAAGCAAATAATGAAAGCAGAAGTAAATGAAGTTGAAAACAGGAAAACAATAGAGAAAATTAATGAAAAGAAAGCAGATTCTTCAAAACTATCAATAAAATTGACAAGCCTCTAGAAAGACGAACAGAAAAAGAGAAGTCACAAGTGGGACTAAAAGGAAATATCACTGTGGACACCGAAGGCATTAAATAATAGTTAGGTCATATTACAGACAACGTTGCACACATAAATTTAACTAAGTACAATAAAAGAAAATTACAAACCAATATCCCTCATTTACACATACACAAGAATTCTCAGCAAATTAGCAAACCAAATTCAGCAATATATAAAAAGAATCCTATACCAAAAGTAAGGGGACTTATTCCAGGAACGCAAGTGTTGTTCGGTATTTGAAAATCAATCAGTGCAATCCACCGTATATTAACAGGCTAAACAGGAAATACCACACAATTATATTAATTGATGCAGAAAAAGCAGCTGATGGACTCCAGCTTCCATTTCTGAGAAACACTTAGGAAAACTAGGACTTGAAAGGAACTTGAACATCCCTACCCTGATGAAGGACACTAAGAAAAAATGGATGCCTGGGGTGCCTGGGTGGCTCAGTCGGTTAAGCATCCCACTTCAATCCAGGTCATGATCTCATGGCTCATGAGTTTGAGCCCCGCATTGGGCTCTGTGCTGACAGCTTAGAGCCTGGGAGGCGCTTTGGATTCTGTGTGTGTCTCTCTCTGCGCCTCCCCCATTTACGCTCTGTCTCTCTCTCCTTCAAAAATAAACAAACATCAAAAAACGTTTTGTAAATGTATGGCTAACATCATACATAATGCGAAAGACTGAATCCCTTTCCCCTAAGATCAGGGACAAGGCAAGGATGTCTACTCTTACCAGTCATACTTAGCTGCAAGCCTTAGCTTGTGCAATAAAGTAAGAAAAGGAAGTAAAAGACATAGCAATTAGAAGATAAGAAATAAACTCCTGCTATTTGTAGATGACATAAGCCCCAATAAATGTATAGGAAAACTCCAGACTAATCAGCGATTTTAGCAAGGTGAACATACAAAAGTTAGTCACATTTTTATATGCACATGTTGCGCATGTTTATATGCAAACAACAAAGTATCAGAAAACCAAACGAAAAATACAGTACCATTCAGAATTGTTTCACGAAAAGGAACACCCCGTTATAAATCTAACAAAACACATATAGATGCTATGCTAAAAACTTCAGAACTTTCATGAACGAAATTAACAAAGATATGAATAAATGGAGAGAGAATACTATGTTTATGGATTGGGAGACTTGACATAGTAAAGACATTAGTTCTTCTGAAATTGATCTGTATATAGATTCAACAGA
The DNA here is from genome assembly GCF_016509475.1 of Prionailurus bengalensis. Lineage (NCBI taxonomy): Eukaryota > Metazoa > Chordata > Mammalia > Carnivora > Felidae > Prionailurus > Prionailurus bengalensis. The sequence continues at coordinate 34,671,352 of NC_057361.1, forward strand.
ATTTCTGTAAATATCCCGACAATATCTATGGAAAGACCATGAACCAAAATAGCTAAAACAATGTTGAGAAAGAAAAATAAAAACAGGAATTACACTATGGAATGTTAAGACTTACTATATACTTACAGTAATTAAGACAGTGTGGTATTAGTGGAGGGAAAAAGAGGGAGAAAGAGAGATATGGCTTGATCAGTGGAAAATAATAGAGAACCCCCAAATAAGCTCATGTAAATATGTCCAACTAATTTTTTGTGGGAAGGCACTAAAGCAGTTGGGTGGAAAAAGAATGATCTTCAACAAATGGTGCTGGAACCGTTGGCCATCAATAGGCAAAAAAATGAACCTCACCTCCTATGCAAAAATAACTCAAAATGGATTATATATCTCAATGTCAATGCAAAACTATAAAATTTATAGAAGAGAACAAAAGAAAACACCTTTGTTACCTAAGGAATGCTTAGATGGGACCCCACAATAAACCATCCATAAAGAAAAGGCACACATTCAGAGAAAATATTTAGAAATCACATATCTGAGATAGGACTCATGTCTAGAATGTATGAATAATTCTTTAAACTCAACAGTGAGAAAACATACAAACCACTTCAGGAGATCAGGTCATGTGTATAGGAGAACTCCTTATTATTTTTGCAATTTTTGTGAGCCTATAATAATTACAAAATAGAAAGTTATTATTCTTTGCTGTCATACTGTAAATTACAATCTCTCCTATCTTGATATATTTTCTTTATTTTCATAGTAAGGAAGTTTAAAAAAAATGTTTTTATGTATTTATTTTGAGAGAGAGAGAGAGAGGCAGAGAAGGGAGGGAGAGAGAGAATCCCAAGCAGGCTCTGTACTGCCAGCCCAGAGCCCAATGCGGGGCTCAGTCTCACAAACTGTGAGATCATGACCTGAGCCGAAATCAAGAGTGGATGCTTAATCGACTGAGCCATCCAGGTGTCCCTTAAGGAAGTTTTTGAATGAAAGTATGCTTGCACGAAAATTTGTTCATGGAATAGTATCACACTAAACAACAGGGCTTTCGGGAAGTAAAGTCATTAAAGGAGAACAAGAGTATAGTCGTGCATCTCTTTTGGGTGAACTGACCCGTATGGTTCAGAATGTGTCACATTTTGGGTAGACCCTTGGGACATACCTGCATCCAGTTCCGTTACAAATCATTCTGTTACAACTCTACAGAGAAGTTCTTGTACCCTGTTTCAGTTCACTTTCGCCGCATGACAAATCAACTTAGTTTTCTATCGCCATGTAACAAACTGACCCAAGATTAGGGACTTGAAAAATCCTCATTTGTTAGCTTAGCAGTTCTGTGGGTCAGAAGCCCAGCACAGCGTGGCTGCGTTCCTCGATCAGAGTGTCACAAGGCTGACGTCATGGTGACAGTCTGACTTCTAATCTCAAAACTCTGGGGGAAAACTTGGCTTCTGAGATCATTCTTGCTGTTGGTAGAATTCAACTGCTTGAAGGTGAGGTAGAATTGAGGCACCATTTCCCTGTAGGCTATCAGCTGGGGACCATTCTTGGCTGCTAGAGGCCACCTGTAGTCTTTGCTATGTGAGCTTTTCCACCTTCAAGCCGGCAGCACGTCATCATCGTTCTTGTGCTTTGAATCTCTGACTTCTGCTTCCAGCCGGAGAAAACTCTCTACTCTTACAGGGCTTATAAGATTAGGTCAGATCCACCCAAGATAATCTTCTTTCCTTTTTATTTATTGTGGCGAAAAACACATAACATAAAATTTATCATCGCAACCATTTTTAAGCGCACAGGAGAGTGGCGTTAACAAAGGCACATTGCTGTGCAATAGCTCTTTAAAACTCATTCATCTTGCAACACCAAAACTCTATATCCATTGACCAGCAGTTCCTCATTTTCCCCCTCCTGCTGGTTCCTGGAAACGGCCATCCTCTTTCTGTGTCTAAGAGTTTGACTACTTTAGATACCTCATGTAAGTGGAATCACGCAGTGTTTTTCTTTTGTGACAGGCTTATCTCACTTAGTACAATGTCCGCAAGGTTCATCCGTGTTGTAGCGTATGACAGGATTTCCTTCTTTTTCAAGATTTTATATTTTTTTAAATTATTTTTTAACATTTATTCATTTTTGATAGAGAGAGACAGAGTGCGAGCAGGGGAGGGACAGAGAGAGAGGGAGACACAGAATCCGAAGCAGGCTCCAGGCTCTGAGGTGTTAGCACAGAGCCCAACGCGGGGCTCAAACTCACTGCAAGATCGTGACCTGAGCCGAAGTCGGACACTTAACCGACCGAGCCACCCAGGCGCCCTTAAAGATTTTGTTTTTAAGTAATCTCTACAACCAATGTGGAGCTTGAACTTACAACTCTGAGATCAAGAGCCACATGCTCTACCAACTAAGCCAGCCAGGCACTCCAGGATTTCCTTCTTTTTTTTTTTTTAAGTTTATTTATTTATTTTGAGAGAGAGAGAGAGGCAGAAAGTGAGTAGGGGAGGGGCAGAGAGAGAGAAGGAAAGAGAGGATCCCAAGCAGGCTCTTCGATGCCAACGCAGAACCCAATGCAAGGCTTGAATTCACGAACCGTGAGATCATGACCCAAGCGGATACCAACAGTCAGATGCTTAACATGACTGAGCCACCCAGGTGCCCCTTTCCTTCTTTTTTAAGGCTGAGAAACATTCCAGTTGTGTTTGCATGTGCACAGGCATGTGTGTGTGTGTGTGTGTGTGTGTGTGTGATCAGTTTCTTTATCCATTTATCAATATGGTTGTTTCCATATCTTGGCTACAGTGAATAATGCTGCAGCAAGCATGTACGTGCAAATATCTCCTCAAGATCCTGTTTTCCATTATTTTGGGTATATAACCAGAAGTGGGACTGCTGGATCATATGGTAAGTCTATTTTAAATTTTTTGAGAAACTTCCATGCTGTTTTCCATAGCAGCTTAAACGTTTTAAATTTCCACCAACAGTGCACAAGGATTCTGATTCCTTCGCATCCTCACCAACACTTGCTATTTTCTGTTTCGTGTTTGTTTTTTCCTAGTGGCCATCCTAATGGGCGTGAGGTATTATCTCATTGTGGTTTTGACATGCACTTCCCTGATGGTTGGTAGTGTTGTGCATCTTTTCATATACTTGTTGGCCATTTGTGTGTCTTCTTTGGGGAAATGTAAAATGTGAGGTTCCGTGGCTATTCTCCAGGCTGCTGGGTTTTAGGAGGCACTAGTGGCATTCTTCTTTATTCTGGTTTCCTGATCCTTGGATCACAGTTACGATGCTCTGTTTTTTAAGTGTATTTATTTATTTATTTTGAGAGGGAGAAAGAGAGAACACGGAGGAGGGGCAGAAACAGGGGAAGAGAGAATCCCAAGCAGGCTCCGTGCTGTTGGTGCAGAGCCCGACGTGGGGCTCTATCTCATGAACCGTGAGATCGTGACCTGAGCTGAAATCGAGGGTCAGGTGCTTAACTGACTGAGCCACCCAGGTGCCTCTATAATGCCCTGGTTTTGAACTCAGGATTCCTGTGGTAACCTAAAAGCTGCACTAGTCTGATAGGCCAGTACTGTCACAGTGATTCCACAAATCATTCATGGGGGTGCAGCTTATGAAGCACTCCTTCAGGCATTCCAGTGATATTACAAGCCTGCAATCCCCTATATTAAATTCCTGCTTTTGCATAACACAGGGGTTTCTGTTTCTTGCAATGGATCCCAACTGTTACTTCTTCTAAAACACCTATCAATGAAGCATACGTGCTTCTGCCAAAATAAGCAAGGACCTCTTTGGATGTCAGCCCTACCCAGGCATTTTCCTCCTCTTCACCCTGCCATCTTGGTTGTATCTTTAGTCGAGCAGCCATGGAGGATATTGGGAGGACCACATGGAGAGGCAAACAGGAATCTCCCATGTGGCTAATTCCTTCTAAGCCTCCAGAAGGAGGGCTTTAAAACAAAGATCTGGACCATCAAACGTTTTACAGGTTCGAGTTTGTGGCCACATGGGGAAATTAGCACTCTCACCTTCTTACGTTGTTAATTTCTTTTCCAAAGTTTTTTTTTGTTTGTTTTAACTGACCTCTGGTTAAGCAATGTTTCTCTAGAATTTAACTCAAGAGGAGGGATGGATATGAGCCAATGCTTTGGTTTGGCGATGCTAAGTGACTCCTGAATTGGGGTGTGAAAAGCCAGGTGTTTACTTTCTACCTTTACCTGTGAATCTTTTTTTTGTCTAGCCCCAGATTTCAGTAAACAAGAGAAACTCAAAATCTGCATCTGAGGAGGAGATCCCATCAAGGCGACTGTTGTATTTCCATATATCACAGAAATATGTGTGGCTACGAGAACAGGAGGTGTAGGTAGGGCCAAGAAGCCTTGTTATGAGCGACAGGGTTCTTGGCCGTGGGAACACACCGTCAGGGAGAGACTTTAGGGAGAAATCTTTTCGATATTCGATGGCTAAATGCCTTTGGGTGGTTTTTCAATCAGACCTCTTCCTTCAAACAAATTTCACTTTGTGATTAATGGCTCCATAGAAAGGATTCAGCAAATTAATAAGAGGACTAAAATATCTTAGTAGGCTAGAATTGTTCAAACTTGCTCTTGCCTATTTTTTTTTCTAAAATCGGTAGAGAAAGGAAAATGATATGGGCTATATTTGGGTTCTAGAAATAGTGATCAAGGGCTTTCTTTTAAAGAGTGGCTTGAAAATGGGAGGAGCTAGACACACATACACATCGTTGGTGAGAGTGTAAATTGGCACAAGATTTCTGGAGGGCAGTCTGGCAATCTCTATCAAATTCTAAATGGGCCCCTCTTTTTTTATTAATTTTTAAAAATATTTTTATTTATTTTTTGAGAGAAAGAGAGACCGAGTGCAAGTCAGGGAGGGACAGAGAGAGAGGGAGACACAGAATCTGAAGCAGGTTCCAGGCTCTGAGCTGTCAGCACAGAGCCCGGCGCGGGGCTCGAACCCACGAACTGGGAGATCATGACCTGAGTCGAAGTCGGATGCCTAACCGACTGAGCCCCTGAGGCGCCTCTAAAATGGGCTGTTCTTGATCCAAAAGTTTAAGCTGTAGAAATGTATCCTAAGGAGAGAATGAGGCAACTGCCAAAAGATGTATGTACAAGGATGTTCATTGAGGGGTTTTTTATAAAATATAAAAAATGGAAATAGCCAAGAGGTCTGTTGGTGGAAGATTACTTTTCAATGGGCTATTATGCTGAGTCAGGGGGATTCATATGTTTTAACATAAAAAGATATCTTTAATAAGCTGGGTATTGATAGAAGCTAGCTGGGGAGTGTTTTTTGTATAGCTGGTATATTTTTAATGATTTGTGTATTTTGGTACCTTTTATACTTGACTCACGACAGATGCTTAATAATATTTAGTGAATTAATTCATGTGAATCTATTTTTATAAACTCTTACATGCATTATACATTCTGGAAGGATATATGCCTCCCTGTTAATGGTGGCTATTTTTATCGTTGGGTGGCATTGAAGCCTGAGGCCATAGTGGAGATTATTAGAAGCAACTTTTACTTTCTAATTTCTCTTCTTTTGCATTATTTAAATTTTCAATAAACATGTGTTATTTTAAAATTGTATTTCCATTTTGAAACAGTATGGAGTTTTCAAATTTTGTAACCGGCAAATTTCTAGAATACACTAGAATTTGTGCAAGCCAAATAGAAAAAGGGAAACAACCCGATAGAATGGGCAAATCATACAAACAGGTTACTAACGGAATAGAAAACCTGGAGGACCCACAAATACATATCAAGGGGTCAACGTGAAATAACGGGGTACCACTTCTCGGCCAGTAGACTGGCACAACTTCAAGTCGGACAACATCACAGACTTTCAAGAATGTAGGGAAACAGGGCCTCTCAGATGCTGCTGGCGGAACCATGAATCCGCTCAAGCACTTTGGACCGCGCCTGGGACGATGGAAGCTGCACGCTGCAGGAACCAACAATTGCACTAAGTGTATACCTTAGAAAGAATGTCTGCAGAAAGAGAGGCGCACATGTGTGAACCAAGGTTGTTTTGAATGGCTGTGCTCTCAGAGTGTCGGAGTGATTTGTGAAGAGAGTACCTCCGCCCAGGAGCCAGCAAGGGGGATTTCGAATCAGGTCCTCACAGCCTCAGCTGCCCCAGGAGGGGAGCTCTGGGCTTTTGTTGCCTCGTGCCGGTCATTGGCTAAGGGCCCCCTTGGAGGATAGAAATGATAGGTGCAAAAAAAATATCCTGGAATCTTAGATAATAAACTCATGATATTCACTGAGGGGTGGGACAAGGAGTGGATCTTATCTATAACGTTTTACTGTTTTTTTTTTTTTAAAGCTGAAGACAATATAGCAAATATGAATACTAGCCAATCCCACGTGGTGCAAACATGAATGAAGCCAGGGTCCTTGTCAAGGAGCCGGGGGGAATCCCCAAACTTGACTTGTGGTGGGAACCAGGGGGCTTCCTGGGCGTGTCACCCGCCTGGCCCTCGATTCCCCGGTGCTAGCCCAGAACTGGCAGCTGGCAGGTGCTCAAAAAATAGCTAAGGATCCGTGCAGCTTTGGGACGCCTTAAAAGATTGTCACACAAATGACCGGGAGGCCTCGCGCCACTTTGCTACAGACCGCATCTTAACTTGGGCACTTTGGGGATCTTCTGTCTTGGTGGCCACACCCGGCAAAGATTTCAGAGTTTGAGAGGAACAGACGTGTTCATACACACCTGGGAGACACCCTCTGTACATTTCCAGAGAGGCCTGGGGTGGGGAGGCAGCTAAGGATGGTCATTTGTTAGTGGCTGAGACAGCTCCCAAGCAGGAGTGGGTCAACAGTGAGCTCTTTTGGGGGTGGGAGAAACATCCAAAAATTTGTGCTACTGGTGGTGCAACTGTAAATATCCTAAAATCCACTGGATTGTTTACATGAAGGGAGCGAATTGCTGCTACGTCAGTTATCCCTCGATCGAGCTACTTTTTAAACATTGAGTTGTTCCTTAAGACCTTCATAGGGAGCAGACCTGGGATCGACCAGGGACCTGTGGCTTCTGAAGAGAACCCCCATGCTTTTGTCCCATGGCGTGGCTTTCTATAGCATACACTCAAAATAGTTGTTGATACAGGCGGCATGTCACAAGTGGGTTACCGACGTGCTGGGACATTCCGGAGCCTCACAGCCCTTGGGAAGGCTGCCCTGGGGGCTGGGTGCAGAAAATCCTCTATCGATTGCCTCTGGCCAAGGGCATGTTCTACCATCTGCCCCAGCATGTTAGACAAAGAGTATTAATTGTCTTTGGGTGCTATGATATGGAACAAAAGAACCCAGAAAGTATTTCCCTAAAGAAATGCCATGTTTCTCAACCTTTTCTATGTTTCTTAGTAAGAACCTGGGCCTTGTGGAGGGGAGAAGGGTGCTGTTGGTGGATTTGGGGCTTTATGTAAGAAAAGGGTGTGGAGCTGGCTGGCTAGGAAAGGACGCCCTAGGTAAACGTGAGGGCGGCCAGCACCGACTATGGGAATCCACTTGGATGTTTCCTCTACCCCTGCAGAGAATTATGTTTATTCACCTGGAAAGCAGAAACTGTTGCTAACTGGAGCAGAAAAGTAATTTCCATTTGGATGTGGCAAAAGAAGTCCAGGGCATCAGAAGAGGAAGCCTCCTATAGCAGAGACAGGATCACCTTTGCCTGCGTTTCCAAAGGCAGAAACCTGGTCCGGGAGGAACTCTAAGACCCGAGGAGGCCACCTGGGAGGTACTGGAGGCGTGTGGAAATCAGAGTATCTTAGACCTGTCTTCGGTCAGATTTTAACCGCCCCTTACTAGGCTGCTCAGAGCTTGTCTTACTTCCACGACCTAACTATCTTTGGAAAAGGTTAGGACATCCATCCTTCCCAGAATCCAGAGATTGTGCAGGTGAGGGGCGTTTCTCAGGCACGTGCACTTTGCCACCAAAAGTCCTTTCTGGTGTCTTCATTCGAGTTGCCCATGGCAGGCCCTAAGACAACGGATTGATTGTCATTTCTCTGGGAGGGATAGACAACGGATTGATTGTAAGTCATTTTTTCGGGAGGGCCAGGGAGTGAGGCAGGGAAGAGAAGGAAGGAGGCGACTGAAGGGTACGTCACCAAGCGGGTTACCACTCGGGGCAGTGGGAGCTGCTCCCGCTGGGGGATGTCTGGAGACGGCACGGAGCGGCTCAGGTCTTCCGGTGTTCTGGACACCTGCTGCCACCTCTCTGGAAAGCCACAGAACCGGCAGCCATCAAGGGCACCGCGTAAGTTGGCCGTTCCGATAGCATCATTCGTGGTCCACCCAGAGAAAGGCCGCGGCTGGAGGAGCTTTGCGCTGCCCTGCGAGAACTGGCTCATCTGCACCCATGCACTGTCTGAGGCCACCCGCGTCTGACAACAGAAGCCAGAGCCTCGGACCAGAGCCTCTGGCCACAGCCGTCACGTCTGATTCCTAGGCCGCTCTGTCTCTAATCTGGAGGAGACTCAGTGGCCAAGATGTTTCTCAATTGTCTGGACGTCCTCACGAAATGACAGTAGAGGCTTTGGTCCTTCCTGCCTTCTCACCCCTGAGACACATGCTCTGGCAAGGCAGTGTAGCGCAGCGATTAAGAGCATGTATGTGCAGGGGCCCCTGACTCTTGCTTTCCTCTCAGGTCATGATCTCATGGTTCGTGAGTTCGAGCCCCACGTTGGACTCCGTGCTGTCAGTGCAGAGCCTGCTTGGGATTCTCTCTCTCTCCCTCTCTCCCTCTGGCCCTCCCTCTCTTATACTCTCTCTCTCTCAAAATAAATAAGTAAACTTTAAGAAAAAGAGTGTGTGCGCGCGCGTGTGTGCGCGCGTGTGCGTGCGTGTGTGCGTGTGTGTGTGTGTGTGCACGTGCACTTCCTCTGGGGTTAAGCTGCCTGGCCTCAAATGCTAGGTTTGTTACCCATGCAAGTCACTTAACCTCTCTGTGCCCCGTGTCACTCTCATGATACCACCTCAGAGGAGTGGTGCAAGCGTAAAGTTATAGAAACATCTAGAACCTTCTAAGGGCACCTGGCGAATGCTTGGCAAATGTCGACATTTTCATTCTGCTTGTGAGATAAGGAAAACCCTGGAAGTGGGGAGATGCACCCAAGGTCACAGGCAAGTTGGATTTGTAGCAGAAAAGAACTGTGCCCGGCGGCAGCCCCTGGCCAACCCCTAGCCCAGCAGCCCCCCTTCCGCACACATTTGGAGTCACCCGTCATTGTGATTCTCGTGGTTAGCCCCCAATCTCTGTAACCGCTCCAGCTCCAGAGCCTGGATTTCTGCATCAACTTCCCTGAGGCCAAACTTCCGATCATATGACCCAAGCCGGACTCTTTCCTTGTTCCCCAGTCCCAGCTCCACACCCCTGTGCCCCAATTCCCAGGTCTCGGCTTTCTCACACGGGCCCCGTCCCCCTTCCTTTGTGCATTCAGCACAGTGCTTGGCAGCGGGTAGGTAACTGGGCAGGGGGCGTTGGCTGCACTAGTCTCTGCTTCGTGGCTGAGTCTAAGGATTGAGACCAGGACCCCTACCTGGAACCAAAGCCAGTGACAGGAGACTGCCCCACACTGCTGGGCCCCTGGTGGCATATCCCGTTTTCTTGGAGCTTCCACGCACAAGCCACCGCGGCTTCCTGGGCCCCATACTTTGTTGCAGCCTCATTGTTCCAGTGCCCGGGTGTTTGCCTGGCTGGAGACCAGAAGTAGCTGTGACTTCTGGTGCCAGACTCAGCCTCCGGGATAAACCTCCTCTAGCTGCACCTGCAGCCTGGCCAGCACCCCGAGAATTACCCTGGGCCAGTGGGTGTGTCTGCATCCTATTCTCTTCGGGGCCAGAGCTCCTGGTCCAGCAGGCACCTCAGACCACACCGGCCGCACCCTTTCCATTTCTTCTCCGGAAATGAACAGCAAAACGCCTCTGATTTGGCGTCCAATTCCAAATTCAGAAAACTCTTGCCCACCCAGCCAGACACTGGCTGATTCTGAAACCACTGCGTTTATAGATTAAGTTCAAACTAGAGTCATTCTCGAGGCCCTACAACATATGTCTGTTTAAACTCACCATTAATTTGTTTCATCACCAATTCTAGGCGCCAGAGGTACGAAAATTAATAAGTCACATCCGTTATCTCCTGATGGAGAAGGCAGATGTGTAAGCAAATAGCTATTATACGAGGTTATAAACGCTAAAATACAAGTATCATTAAAATGCTGTGGGAATGTCAGTAAAGGAGGAATTAATCCTATGGGGAAGGGTCAAAGAAAGCTTCAAAATGGAGACCATGCCTCAGCCAAGCTTGAAGCCCGGGTGGGAGCATGTCAGCTGGAGAAAGGAGAAAGGGCATTCGACTCTGTTTTTGCTTTCCTCCGTTTGCACCCGAGGTCAACAGGGCTCCCTCCGTTAACCACATCTCCGTGTTTGCGAACCCCACCTGCACCAGTCTGCCCAACTTGTCTCTTTTGCTATTTCTCTCCTTCTTCTCTTCAATCTCCTGGTTCCCCATCGTCCCCTGGAGGCACCCTCTGGAAGGTTTGTATAAACGGTATCCTTAAATAGTCTTTTGTTTTTGTGATATACACAGCGTCATGTTAGGCATGTGTGCTCTTAATTTACATAAAAGGTATTGTGCTGTGTCATTTCCTTTCTAACACTGTTCACTCAGCACTCTTTTCAAAGATCAATGCATTTGCTGTATGGGCATTTAGTTTTTCCTTCTAAGTGCAGCATAGCGTTCTATGGTGTGTGCATACCTCATTTTTCCCATCATCTCCCTTAATAATGGACACCGGGGTGGCTTAATAGCTCTCTTCTTCCATAAAGAACATCCCCACATATGTCCTCTTACAGACCTGTGCGGGAATTTTTCTCGGCGGGATTGCTCAGTGATGGGCCATCCACATACTTAGTTTTACGACGGGTTGCCAAATTGCTTTCAAGGTGCATGTCCTCAGCCAAGATTCATCGAGCACGAACCTCCTGCCAGGTGCTATTCTATCCACAGAGGATTTAGCCGTGAACGGAGTCCTTGCCTTCAGCGAGCTTACGGTCAGATGAGGGAGACAGCAATGAACTCTTAAGTGCACAATGAAGAACCACGCAGTGAAAAGTGCCGTGAAGACACTGAAACGGTAGGTAGGGGACAGAGAGCGACAGGGAACGCTATTTTAGGTAAGGTCATCAGAGGCGTCTGAGGGGTGCCATTCCACGGGAGGTCTGAAAGAGGTGAGGGAGTGAGCCATGTATTCGGTCTGGAGAAGAACATTCCGGGCAACAGCAAAGCTCCCAGGCAGGAGCGTGTCGGGTGTGCATGAGCAGGAGGGCAGTGTTTGGGGTTGTTCAACCATGGGTTCAAATTTGACGATAATGCTAGTAAAATGCTTAGCACTGTGCTCAATTTGGACAGGCCATCACTATTATCAGATCGCCATGATTAGATGGGAAAGATGCCTTCCAGTGCAGAAGGAAGGAAGATGGGGGGATTGGAAACTGGCGGGAGGGGTAGGCGCCTGGATTGCGATAGCGGTAGTGGGATGTCGGTGTAAACAGTCCCAGAAAACTTTTTCATTGTTTTTGTCCTCACGAGGGTTTTGTGAACAGCTCTGGGGACCTGATGGCCGTCATCCATCTTCGTCACCATTAGAAAGCGCACCCACAGTATGGTCCCTGCAGAAGGGGGAGCTTCCTCAAGGACTGAGGAGGCACTCAGAAAATAAGCTGGACCAACGTGCATCCTTTGCTTCCCGGGAGCTTAAAGAGAACAGCATTTTGGCGAGGTGTTCGAGCTAAATGCCCAAACGATCAGCTAATTACTTGGGTCTGAGCACAGCTGAACAAATCCACCTTTCCAAGTCACCGCCAGAAGTTCAAGCAACTTCATTCTGGCTGGATTTCAGCACTGCACACCAAGAACCAGATGACCGGGGCCAGGAGGGGCATTTCTCACTTACCTGCTTCCTTCTGTTAAAGAAAAAAAAATACTACAGTGTAATCAGTTTTCTTGCCTACTGATCTGGTGAGGGATGGAGACAATATGAAGCACATTCGGCCTCACTAGAAATCACAACCGTGCAATTATAAACAGAAATGAGAGACCGCTCTTTATCCGCCAGGTTGGCAAGCGTTAAAAAGATAGAAGGATCAACGATATCTAGAGTTGGGGAGAGCAGGGGGAATTGGGGACCGCTGGACACTCTCGGTGGGAGTTTTCATTGGCAAAGCCATTTCGGAGGCAATTTGGCAGCTTCCAGCGACATTTAAAACGGTCATAGTCTTTGGCCCGGCAAAGTCCTCTTCTAAGCCAGCCTGAGAAACTACCTTGTAGATATGTCTGCACATGTGTACCCAGATATATACATATCTAGCTATAGCTAGCTAGCTAGCTAGAGTGAAGAATGCAATCAATCTAAATGCCCATCCATAGGAGTGTTGTTAAATAAATAAATCATGGCATGCATGTACAATGGAGTCTTTGATGCATGTATTGCCGGGGAAAGATGTTCAAGATATACGATCGTGAAATAAAAGCCAGCTCTGGCTGATATGCAGGATAGAATCTCATTAATATAAAAAAAGAAATCTATATATGTTCATTTGCGTGTGTAAAGACTTTCCTACGGGGGGGGGGGTCCGAAGGGACACACTCCGACTGTTAACCCCCAACCGCTCCCCAGGGAGGGCAATGGTAAAGAGGGAAGGGTGCCTTGAAAGGTTTCTCTCTGTGTACTTCTAAGTTAGCGTTCACGTATGGCACGTGCCTTTAAAGGCAATTTTCTCAGAAAAACAGAAAATCGGGGGGCCGATCTGCATTTGTATTTCATATGCCTCATCTTCCTCCTCTTCAGGACCCATCCTGATCATCACTTTCAAACCCCTGAGCCTTTTCTCTTCCTTGGCGCATGACAAAGCCTGAATCCTAAGCATGCTCTTACTGTGGCTGATAGCTCTGTCAGCTGTTAATTATTCATGCTAATGGAAGGGGCTGGAGGCACAGATAATGCAAAATCAAGAGGAGTAAATCTTTCCGAGCCTCTGTCGACTCCTCTCCTGGATCCCCTGGGAACACCTTGCATACTGTAGGTATTTACTCAGCAATAAATATTGATTGATATGGATTGATATTTGTCTCTGCAATTTCACATCGCCCACATCCTCAGACGGGTAGATACACACCCCTGGGCAGTGCCTTCCCCACATCGGTACCGGCCCGGCCTTGCTTGCCCACGAGGACTAGCCTCTCTAGTGGGTTTTCATCCAGCTTATGCTCAGCACGAACAAGCCACCCACAACCAAGATTTCACAGCCATGAAAGTGGCTACAATAAAAATAGGTACCCATAACCCCAAATACTGATGAGGACGAGGAGCAACTGAAACCCATTTGCCGGTGGGAACGTAAAATGGTCCAACCACTTCGGAAAACCGGCCGTTTCTTACAATTATCCGTCTTAACCCTGTGACCCAGCAATTCCAGTCCCAGGCTCGCACCCAAGAGAAATGAAAGTAGAGGTCCACCGTAAGACTTGTACACAAACGCTCGTAGCAGCTTTCTTTCCGAGAGCCACAAACAAGAAGTACCTCCAATGTGCGTCAGCAGGCGAACAGGATTAAGAAGTCCTAGAACCGGCAAGAGTGCCGTGCGGTGTTGTTTAGGGTCGTGGGGAGAATTGATTGGAAAGGGGCATGAGAAATCTTTCTGGGATTATGGAAATGTTCTGCATCTTGACAAAACTCATCAAACTGAACACGTAACGTGTGTATAGTTTGCTCGGGCCACAGGCTGGGGTGGGGGGTGGGGCGGGTGCTTAAACAGCAGTAATTTGTTTTCTCGCAGTTCTGGAGCCTGGAAGTCCAAGATCAAGCTGTGGTCGGCACTGGTTTCTTCTGAGGCCTCTCTCCTTGGCCTGCGACGGCTGCCTTCCCACCGTGTCCTCACCTAGCCGTCCTTCTGTCTGCTGTTGTGTGTGTCCTAATCTCCTCTTCTTATAAGGACACCGTCATATTGGATTAGGGTCCACCCGAACAACCTCATTTTAACATGATCGCCCTTTGAAGGTACGATCTTCAAATACAGTCCCATTCTGAGATCCTGGGGGTTAGATCTTTGACATATGAATGGAGAGGGGGTATATAATTCAGCCCATAATAATAATAGTGCATTTTATCATAGGGAAGATGGTCCTCGATAAAAGAGGAATAAAACACAGGGAAGTAAAACCCCCCATATTCCTGGAAGCCGAGGAGGCTGAGAACTGGTGAACGGTGAGGATGTCTGCCATGCAGCGTTAAAGGCACAGTAAGTGAGCTACGATACCGTAAGAGCCAACATTTATTGCATGGAGACCCTTTACCTGTATCAACTGATTTAATCTTTGCAAACACACTATGAGGTATAGGCACCATTATTATCCCCATTTTATAAATGAGGAACTAAGGCCCAGCGAGCCTAAGTAACTTACTCAAGGTCACATAGCTGCAAAGTGGCCAAGCCAGGATTTGAACCCAAGCAGGTTGTGCCCAGAGCTGGCACGACCGTCACACGGCTCTGTGTCCACTGGCTGCAGAAAAGATCACTAATAGATGGGTACTTGGGAAAGCAGATGTGTCCTGAAGTCATGAGGTTCTCCTAGAGGAGGACAGAGGTACTCCAGGTTACAGACTGAAGGAGGTCCCTGGGAGAAATTAGCCGATCACTGCGTTACCTAAGTGCTTGACACATGGTAACTTTTTAATATAATTTTTTTTAAGTTTATTTATTTGTTTTTGAGAGAGAGAGCAGGGGAGGGGCAGAGAGAGAGGGAGACAGAATCCCAAGCACGGTCTGCACCGTCAGCACAGAGCCCGACATGGGGCCCAAACCCGCAGAACAGTGAGATCATGACCTGAGCTGAAATCAGGAGCTGGATGCTTAACTGACTGAGCCTCCCAGGTGCCGCAATATTATTTTTGAGTATGCTTGACAGGTTTCTCTGCCTGCTACATGCAGGTCTGTTTCTCAGGGAATGTGGCCCCATCGATAACCAGAAAGTCCCTAAGTGTGTGTGTGTGTGTGTGTGTGTGTGTGTGCGTGTGTTAATGTTTCGTTGAAGTGTAACGTACACACAGAAAGGTGCGCAAATTCCCCCTCCCACCCCCTTCCAGACATCACCCCTGCCACCAAGGGTAACCATGGCCTTACTTTTAAAGAACATGGATTGGTTTTGTCACCTTGTATCAGTTTCCCAGAGCTGCCATTACAAAATACCACAAACGGGGTGGCTTCAAACAATCGTGTCACAGTTCCGGAGGCTGGAAGTCCAAAATCAAGGGGTCGACAGAACCATGATCCCTCTGAAACCTGGACACCACTCGTACTGGATTAAGTGTCTTCCCTACTCTGATGTGGCCTGCAACCACCCTATTTCCAAATAAGGTCACAAGTTGAGCTGTTGGGGGTTAGGACTCCAACGTGTATGTTTCTTCGAGGGGACACAATTCAACAACTCATAACACCATCCAGAAGGAAAATGAAGTTGTACGGTATGAAGTCTTGTGGCTGGCTTCTTTCGCTTGGTGCAGCTGGCGAGATTTGTTCATGGGTATCATGTGTACTTGTCGTTAGTTCGCTCTCGTTGCTGTATCGTATTCCATTTGGTGCATATAGCATCATTTAGCTATCCATTCTACTGTTGATGCGCATTTGGGTAGTTTCCTATTTGATGCTGGTGTGAATAGTGTTGCTCTGGATATTCAAGTGCGTGTAGTCTGGCTTAACTGATGTGTGCCTTCCTGTTGGTGTCTGTGTGGGGCTAAAATGGCTGGGTCACAAGGCAGGCATATAGTCACCTCTTGTAGATACCGGCACACGGCATTCCAGAGGGATTTGACCAACCTGCCCCTCACCAGCAGTGTCTGAGAGTCCTGATTTCTCCCCCACCGGCACTTGGTATTGTCTTTCTTTTTCGTTTTAGCTCTTCTGATGAGTGTGCGTTGATGTCGCGCCATGTTGTTAATTTGCTTCCTTTTGTTTTTCATTCCAGCTTCACATCTCTCTTTGATCATCTTGTTTACTTCCTGGTCTCTTCATCGCCCGTTACCACAACTAGCATCTCAAAATCCCTTCCTTACAGTCAGATGTCTTGATCTACAGGGAAACCAGTGTCTTTCCCCGTTTATCACCCTCTTACAGAACAATTTCTCTCGCAGCACCTTTGAACAGCCTCCGAACTCATGTTGCAAAAGAATCCATGCCTGTTTGTTGATTATTTGGGTGTTTTTTAATGCCTTCAGAGCACAACTGGAACATGAAGTTGGAGGGCAAGACGCTTGCCATAACAAATTTATAGAGTCTGTAGTGCATACAAATCTACTTGTAACAAAGTAATCCCCCAACTTTGCTCTACGGCTGTCTTTCTTATTGTATGATTGTTAAATGCATTTCATGGCGCACTTATGTTAGAGTGTCAGATGGCTAATGGAGATAAAGCAATTCCTGAACAAAGAGGCTGGATATGAGGAGGCAGCCATCCCCTGCTTAAATTGCTACCACTGGCCCCCTTTCCTTCCTTCTGCCCCCGCTGTCTAAAATGTAGCAAGTTTGCATCTACTGTGATTTTACAAGGAAGCAAAATGGTATCCTGGAAAATACAGGGCCGAGGGGAGGGTCAGTCACCTTAACTCCAAGCCCTGTCCTGCCACTTGCTGGCGATATGAGAGAGGGGCAGGGAGCTGGGCAGCTGGGCATCCTTGAGGAAGCAAGTGACTCAGCAAGACTGGAATGAGTCAGGGCCAGAGACCAGAAGCCAGTGAGGGATTGCAGTTTTTGTTTATTCTGGGCTTGTGCCCTTTTTGCCCCATCGTGTTCTGTGAAGTCTCTTGGAAGAGGCAAGTCTGCCTGGGTACATTCGGGACTTGGGTTGGAGATATAAAGAGGAGCCACCCTCTCTGGGGCCGTGAGTTACTGTGGCCTAAGGGTCCTGGCTTCTCGGACCAGCTGCTTCTCTATCTGCAAGTGTCACCAGCTGGAAGTGATAGAGAAGGAAGGGCCATCACCTACCAATTCTCAGTTTTGAACCTGTATTGTTTCCAAAACTGGCCTCGAATAAGTCAGACTCTTGATACTTGACATTTTTTTAATGTTTATTTATTTTTGAGAGAGACAGAGAGACAGAGAGAGACAGAGCACGAGCAGGGACAGAGATGAGGGAGAGGGAGACACAGAATCCGAAGCAGGCTCCAGGCTCCCAGCTGTCAGCGCAGAGCCCGACGCAGGGCTCGAACCCACCGACCGTGAGATCGTGACCTGAGCCGAAGTCAGATGCTTAACCGGCTGAGCCACCCAGGCGCCCCGAGATTTGATACTTCTTGACTGTCCCAGAGCATTTGGTATGATAGAGATTGCAAGGAATAGATCCTAACCTGGCCCCTTATGGACTTTTTATTAAGCATTTACCAAGAACCTTACATCTGTGAAGGGAATCTCAGAGCCATCCACACCCACCCACAGGGCTGACAAATGAAGACTGCCAAGCCTTAAGGTGAGTGAAATGAAGACTTCCCTCAATGGGCCCAACAGACCAATGCCAGACCATGATCGTAACGGAGAGTTACACTCCTTCTGCCATTTACCTTGGCTTTAGCTTCCTGTCTGGAAACAGCTGGTCTCTGTGATTTGTTTAGGTGGGATTTCCCCAAGCATTGTGTTCTTGTATTTAGCTTCCAACGGCGGGAGAATAATGGAGTCTGAAGAGAAGCTGCGTAGCAGTGACCCGTCCATGGGGGAGGGCATTGGAAGGACGGTTTGCGGGCTTGACTTGAAGGTGCGGGGCCAAGAGGGAATTGCGGAGAGGTTGACTGAGGAAGAGAGGAACCAGAGAACATTTAGGCTTATCTGTGGCTTGTTTCAACTCTAAGAAATTTGGTGGCTATGCAAGAAGCATCCCTTGAAGGGAGGGAATGACTCAGGGCCATTGTCATATTGTGGCTGATAGAATAAGGTGGAGAATGAACAACTGGGTTAACTTTTCAGCCTACAAACCGAGCAGTGCCCACCTGGCGTGAGACGGTGCCAGTTTTTCTCACTGACGTTTTCCCGTGATTAACTCAGTGATTAGTAAGTGGACTAAGTTGTAAGAATCCACGTTTGCGTTTTCTCTCTCTCTTTCTTCTTTCTTTCTTTCTTCTTTCTTTCCTTCTTTCTTTCTTTCTTTCTTTCTTTCTTTCTTTCTTTCTTTCTTTCTTCTTTCTTTCTTCCCTCCCTAAACTGGCAAGAGTTTGTTCATCCCTGTTCTACTCATCCACCATGGACAATGGTGGCCACTCTGGGCCTCTACTATCGTTACTAGAACAACCAAGAACAACCACTTATATTTTCTGAGTCGGTCACCGATCTAAGAGCTTGCGGTAGATGGCATGGTGGTTGCCAACTCTGCACCCCTCCACGTAGCCACGCCTTTTGCCATGTGACTTGGTGGTGCCTCCCCTCTCCACTGATAACGGAATCGGCCCTGTGACTTGCTGTGGCCAAGGAGATCCTGGCAGACGTGATGCTCACAAAGGCTTGAAATGGACCGTGCTCTCGGGCTTGCATTCTCGTGTGGTGGCTGCAGCCCCTTTATCCTGGCCTCGGAATTAAAACATGTGGAGCAGATTTGATTGCTCTCCTGTAGCAATACATTCAAGCCCAGCTGAACCCGAAGCTTAAAGCGGACCCACTCAGCAGAGCCTAGCCTGGGTCCCCTGGTCCACAGACACTGCGGACGCATAAATGTGAGGCGGGCTGGTCGTTTTGTTGGTCATTGAGTTGAGGATGTGTAGTAATAGCTGAAAGTCCCAGAACTGCTGTTTTAATGTTTGTTTTATTTATTTTGAGAGAGAGAGAGCGCAAACGGGGGTGGGGGGGGGCAGAGAGAGGAGGGAGGAGGGAGGGAGGGAGAGAGAAGCCCAAGCAGGCTCTGCACCACAAGCACAGAGCCCGACGGGGGGCTCGATCTCACGAGCGGCAATATCGTGACCTGAGCTGAAGTCGAGAGTCAGACCCTCAGCTGACTAAACCACCCACGTGCCCCAAAAGTCACAGAACTCCTTAAGCACTTTTTCCACTTAACTCAATAATGCCATACTCGGGCCCTCCTGTTATTCCCATTTGAAAGATGTGGAAACTGATTCTTAGGTTAATGAACTTACTCAGGTTCACATTGCTGAGAAATGTCAGAATGGCAGCTCGAACACAGGTGTGTGGGGTTCCAAGGCTTGTGCTGTCAGCAACTATGTTTTCTTTATCAAGTACAAACCTACAGGGTCCAGGGCAGAGAGAGAACAGATCCCTTCTTCATTTCCTATGCCACTTAAATGTCAGCCAGCTGACTCGCTGTTTCCGTATCACTGGACAACTGGAGACCCTGAGATACAAAATCTCCCCTCTTCTCCCCAGCAGATGGGTCCTGTGCTTAAGGAAACTAGAGCTTACAGTGCTGGTGACTTTTCAAAGTTTGGGGAAATTCTTTGATGATGTATTGGCTTATAGAATATTAGCCATTTACTTATGAAGAGATGGAGGGGTGAGGAGTTTATATCCCCTGGCAGTTGAAGGTCAATCAGAAGAGATGAGGAGCCTCTGGATCCTTAATCCAAATCAGTGGAAAACTATGATTTGTTTTACAATATATCCATTTCACTATGATTTTCTAGGAATTTGGGGAGTACGTAAAGCCACCTGGCTTTACTTTTATTGGCTTAGAATGTGGGCTTTGGAGACAGATGACTGAATCCAGTAACTACATGAATAAGTTACTTAACCTTTTAGTGTCTCAAGTTTTCACCTACACAATGGAGATAATAATACTTCTGCCTTCTGATAAAATGAGGTAATGCACATAAAGTACTTACTTAACACACTATTTGGCTTTAAGATAGTTTTGGCTACGAGTGACAGAGATCCTGAGTCAAAATGGCTGAAACAATTAGGAAATGTACAATCTCACATGGTCTGGTGAAGGAGGAGAGTTTCCGGTGTGATCCAGGATATCCAGGGCTCTGGCCCTGATATATCAGCCATGCCGTGTGTGTGGTTTTTCTCAGGTTGGGCCCCGTAGACGCAAGATAGCTCCTGGCCCCAACTGGAGCAGTGGGATTGCTTGTCCGTGGCCAGTGGAAGAGAAAGAACAAACCACTCTCAAACATGAAAAAAGAAAACTTCCTTCCTTTAAATCTCATCGAGCCAACCTTCGGTTACTGTCCTCCCCCTGAATCCGTAGCAATTGCCGGAAGAGTGTTCTTTGGCAAATGGATTTAGCTTGGGTGTGCGAACCAACCCGGAGAAAAGAGGAATGGATTATGGTGATTGATCCACATGAGTCAGGATTCATCTATGTTGCTGGAGGTAGGGGCCGCCTTCTCTTAAGTTACATGGTATGGGTGGGGAAGGAGTGGTTACTTGAACAAGAGCAAGATCTTACTAGAAAAGAGGAAGAGGGGAATCGATTTGAAGACATTCAGCAGTGGGGACCACAGCAAAGTAGGCGCTTGATAATTGCCAGCTTTGCTGTTCTGCTTTTGCAACCAAAAGTTACTTTTTTTTTTTTTGTCAGTCAGATTTGGTGTTTTACAATAGGGCAACTGATATCTGGCTTTTATCCACACGCTGAAAGATAAATTTGGGAACTCTGGAGTGACAAATTATTTACATTGAAAGCTTGTCTCGCCTCTTCTTTTTTGGAAATTCATCTACCTGGAAAACATGGTTGGTCTAAACTCCATTCTTCATGTCAATGTCACCTTGAAAAGGCGAAGTTGATCATGCACAGCAACTTTTCCCTCCTTGGGCCAAGCAATATTTTCCCTCAAAAATATTATACTTCAACAGTTTTTGCACAAAACCTTGGCACTCTATGGTGGACATCTATTGTTTCTGCCCACCCACCTACCTTTCCCTTTTTTCCATGTCCTATCGGAAACCTTTTCTATGTGATTTGGGTAAAGCTGACCTCATCTATACACACACACACACACACACACACACACACACAGGAGCCAGGTTGAGCAATTGGAAAACATCATCTCTTCCTTGGCTTGAATGAACAAGTTATCAAAGGAGCCACAGCTAAGTCTTTATATATAAGCCAGTGCCTGGGAAATATAGTTCATGCATTCTCTTTATTTACATCCAGAGTTGACATGGTTTCCATCAGTCACAGGTTCTGATTATCTTGATTAGTTAGCTCTGTGAACTACTCAGAATTTCTCTAATAAAAACTGCTGTGGAAACAAAAAACTGCTCTGGGATGAATTGCGGCTCCCCAAAATACGTATGTTGAAGCTCTAACCCCTCAGTGTGATTGTATTTGGAGATAGGACTTTTAGGAGGTAATTAAGGTTAAATGAGGTCGTAAGGGTGGGATCCTAATTGAATAAGACTGATGGCATTCTAAGTGGGAGAGAAGAAGAGATATCTCTCCATAGACACACACTGAGGAAAGACCATTTGACCACACAGTGAGGAGGCAGCCATCGGCAAGCCAAGAAGAGAGTCCTGACCAGAACCAACCATCCAGGCACCGTGATCTCAGACTTCCGGCCTCCAGATCTGTGAGGAAGAAATTTTTGATGTTTAAGCCACCCGGCCTGGTACTTCATTATAGCAGCCTGAGCAAACGGAGACAAATATCATTTTCCTTCTTCGGTATCAATGTCTATTCCTTGCCAAGCAAATAAGTCCTCATTTTGGAGTGGCAAAGCCGCTGGTGAAATTGTCACTCCCTGTATCTTCAGATACAGGCAATATGCCTACGCACACCAACTACTGGGCTTAGTGGGAAAATATCAGGATGTCGTAGTGTGGGGGCAACTTTTTGTGGCTTTCCCCGAGGTCTTACAAGAAAGCCTATTCTATCTGGAAGCCAAAAAAGGAGGAGCCTATATCTCTGGCTAAAAAGCATGATCCAGAGCCTTGGTAGAAGTGAAAAAAGTCCTATTTTATGCTCCACACTAAAGTTAGAGCTCACTAAGGCAAGGAGGAGGGAAGCACAGTGGGGGATAAAATTGGTCCCAGGAAGAGATCTGCAGAAAATGGGAAAGTCTTGGCTCCTTCCAAATATCTCCAGATGAGTACTCTTTGCCTGACAAAGGTAATAATTATCCTCGGTGTAATGAGTCATTCACTCAAATTGAATGGAAGCTTTGAACTTGGAAGCAAGGGGCAGATTAACTGGGCTTCATAACCAGGCTGCTGTTTTTATTGCTGAAATGCTGAGGCCCAAATGGAAGCTGTTAGATTAAGAATGAGGGGTTACCTGCTCGCACACTGAGACTAATTATGAAACAAGAGGTGCCACAGGGCTGGGGTTCGGGTTCAAGCACCATAACTCATCAAGGCTTTCGGCTTTGATTAGGGTTACCACTAGGTTTGTGGGGGCACCCCCTCAAGGCACGTTTTGGAGGGGGAATGGGGGCGAGCGATAGGTACAGGTTAATGTTTTAAATGTGCTACAAAGTTCGGGGGCTCGTGCCAGGTGTAGTGATTTATTGGTGAAGATTTAGGACGATGAGTATAGAAGAGACGCTTAGGCATTTATTCACTGTCCAGTCAGTGCCTGTGAAGATTCTTCCGGGTGTCCCGGCGTCATCTCTTCCTGTTTCTGACCCAGGAACCATTCTTTGCGTTCTTGGTTGCCGAATGTGTCACTCCTGGGTAATTTCGTATCTCTCGCTACAAGAAAAAGGTAGCACTACTGTTATTACTCCCAACAGCGGAGCTCTCCGGAACCTGTTTGTATGGAATCATGCAGATCTTCGTGCCTTTTCAGTTCCCTCATACCACTTACTCCATCTATGCAAAGCTGGTTATGGTGCCCGGGATGCTGCGTCACCCACAGTGCCGCCAGGAACGCTGGCTTCCAGTGACTCTCCCAAAGGTCACCGCTGTGTTTCATTGATGACCGTCACAAATGCAAGTCTTACTGAGTATGCAGGAAAATGCAAATGATAATCCCTTGTCTGCTCATGTTAAACTTACTGTTTAGAATTATACGGCGTACACAAGAGACTCTTAAATACAGAGAACAAACTGAGGGGGGGTGGGGGGGTGGGGGAGGGGGAAAGTGGGTGATGGGCATGGAGGAGGGCACTTGTTGGGATGAGCACTGGGTGTTGTAGGTAAGCCAATGTGACAATAAATTATATTCATAAAAAAAGAGAGCTGTATGGTTTAAACACCGAACAGCACATCTTCCATCTGTATTTTCCCTTGATCTCTTTCGGCCGTCATCATTGCATTTCTAGAATACAATCTCTTTTGACGTTGGCCTCACCCCTGCTTTTCACACCTCATGGCCAGTGGGGAGGATAGGTGAGAGGCCCACAGGCAGATGGAGAAGAAGTCTCATTCGTGCAAGAGATGTCCGTCCCTTACCCTGCGTGGCTCGAGGACAGCCCAGGAGAGCATGGCGTTTCATCGATTGAAGGTAAGAGTGGACCTAGATCAGAAAGATCTGTTGACATCGCAGAGCACCAGTCTAGGGAGCCCTTGGAGGAGATGGGCACGCGTACTCCTGGAGGACTAGGGATGGAGCCTGAAGCAGAGGTGGGTGATCACCCTGGGCGCCAGCAGCAGGAGGCACACAGCGCGACGGTGCCGTAGCCAGGACAAGGATACATTGTAGCTGACACATGGCTGGCACCCATGGCTCAAACTTAAGGGTAAGCCGTGGACTGTTGGTAGCCCAGAGCCCCGAACTCACCCTGTATTCTGTGTAAATGGGAGACACCAAAATCAACGGTGCCAGCGCCACACTTTCGGCCCAGTCTTTGCGATTCTGCAAGAGGGACACTGCGCCTGCAGAGAGGATCTGCTCCCCAGACTGCCCTTCTGGAACCGGCCCTAAGACAATGCCATATGACAGAGCCTCAGGGTTCCTCAGAGCATCTGATCAGTCCCTCCCCGGGGGTTGGGAGGGGTGTAGATGGTTGCAGAGTGCCCCGAAGGGGAGAAACAGAGATGCAAGCTCATGCAGGCCTTGGTCTGGGCTCAGGCGGCCTCATCCAGACAGATGCTGCTGCCAGCCCTGGAGGGTGGGTCCTAGTCACTGTTAGAGGACATAGAAAATGTTCGAGTAGCTGCTTCCAGTGACCAGGACCCATGCAGACCCAGGGTGGTAAGATGAGAGGCGGTGCCCAGACAGTATTCTGGACCAGTTCAGGCATTGGAAGGGAGGAGTTAGAAAATTTCAGGGAGGGGCACCTGGGTGGCTCAGTCAGTTAAGCGGCCGACTTCAGCTCAGGTCATGATCTCGCGGTCCGTAAGTTCGAGCCCCGCATCAGGCTCTGTGCTGACGGCTCAGACCCCGGAGCCTGTTTCAGATTCTGTGTTGCCTTCTCTCTGACCCTCCCCCATTCATGCTGTGTCTCTCTCTGTCTCAAAAATAAATAAACGTTAAAAAAAATTGATAAAGAAAACAAAAGAAAAAAAATTTTCAGGGAAAGGACTTCAAAGCTGAGGTCCCTTGAAGCACTAAGATCAGAGTAGAGGTCCTGCTTGCCCACATCTA
The DNA here is from genome assembly GCF_016509475.1 of Prionailurus bengalensis. Classification (NCBI taxonomy): domain Eukaryota; kingdom Metazoa; phylum Chordata; class Mammalia; order Carnivora; family Felidae; genus Prionailurus; species Prionailurus bengalensis. Next base: position 34,695,904 of record NC_057361.1, read on the forward strand.
AGGCCCACACTGGCTTTGATGACTAACCAGTTGTCTTGTTGAGAAATCCGATGGCTGGTCATTAATCAAGAGTTTTAATGACGCTGCTTTGCCAGAGTACCCGCCCCGGGTTTGCGAAGCAGGAGCGTATGATTGTTTAGTTCCCAGGCAATCCCAGGCCCCTGTAACTGTTCTGACAGGTGTTGAGCTGCCAAATGGGCATGTCCTCCAGAACTGAATTGTTTCGTATGCCCTCCTTAGGGAAGTCCATGGAAGACAATGGTCAAATGAGTTCTCGCAGGGCTCACAACTCTGAGCCATGGTCTCACTTCCCGGAGCATGGGCTTCTGCCGCCCATCTCCAAAAGGATATCTAACATGGGCTATGGTCCTCGTATGTTGTTCCCTCCTCTCCTCTTCCCAAAGAGAAGGAGCTTTTCTTGTGATTTTCTTGTTTGCCTTTAGAACTGATTATGGTGTACATTGTGGGTGGTTACATTTACCATTTAGATGTGGGGTTCTTGACCTGGGGTCTATCAATGTAAAGGGACTGTGAACTTGAGTGAGAAAAAGTCATGTTTATTTTCAGTACTCTTTAACTAAAGTTTAGCATTTCCTTCCGATATCATTGCGGGCAACAGGCCACGATAGTATTAGTACTTGTCACCAATGGATCGTAGATTTTTTTTTTTATCATGTGATGATTGTGGTAGATTCTCAAAATGTCATTCATGGATGTCACTTTTGAAATTGTGCTAGTTATTGGACCCACCCGTGGAACTATAATGTTTTGCTCAATACACTTCAGTATGATTCTGAGGAGTTTGTAGGTTCCTGAGGTGTCCATGGTGTGAAAAAAGTTGAAGGGAAAGGTTCAGATGGAGGTGAGCAGCCTATGAAGAGCTACATCCAGATCTGTCTTGGGGAACAGAAACCCAAGACTTGGATTTGAACTGAGTATCCAGAAAAGACCTTGGTTTCTCTTTCTGAGGAGAACTGAGTGGATGTCTGTTGTAGGGGAGATTGATGCATTCAATGGTGTAAGGACATTTTTGGCAAAGTGTATGTATTCTCGGCTGCCAAGGGGTGGAGTGTAGTGGGAATATGTCAGTCCTACTTACCGAGACTCTTTTCCTCTTTCTACTGGAAATGGAATCCCCATTTCCTTTGGGGAACTAAAACTTAGTTGTGTCTAAACCCACCCTACTCTTCCCCTCCAACCCCTGCCCTGGGGGTGTGCATGTGAGCTAGGCTTGCCTAGTCACAGTGTTCCATCCTATTGGCCACAGGGATTGGTTTAGAGCAGGACACATGTCCCAAAACAGACCAATCAGAGTCTTCCCTGAGATACTTCTGCTGAAAACATCTGGGTCACTTTTTGAGATTATGAGTTGCAAGGATGGAAAAACTAGAGCTGCTTGAAGAAATCTGTCCCAGCTCAGGCACAAAGGTATTGTCAGTGGGAGGGAATGAGGCCAACAAATAAAAAGCAAGGACAAAGAAAGTGGTCAGAGAGAGACAAGTAAGTTCAGTTCAGTTCGGTTCCTTGAACTAATAAATCTCCCTTGGTTTGTTTCTTCCTGGTTGAAAATGGATCTCTGTCATTTATAAGCAGAAGATTCCTGACTCATGTGTTGAAGAAGGGAGGGAGGGAGAGAGAGAGAAAGAGAGACAGAGAGAGAGAATGTGTGTGTATGTGTTATCCCAGCAAGTGTTGAGAATGATTGAGGATTGCACTCCTATGTAATGGGTAGTAAGGTGTCTATTGTTTTTGTTTTTCTTTCTTTCTTTCTTTCTTTCTTTCTTTCTTTCTTTCTTTCTTTCTCTTTCTTTCTTTTTAATTTTTAAAAATGTTTATTTTTGAGAGAGAGAGAGAGAGAGAGAGCACGAGTCAGGGAGGGGCAGAGAGAGAGGGAGACACAGAATCCGAGGCAGGCTCCAGGCTCCAAGCCGTCAGCACAGAGCCCCATACGGGGCTCGAACCCACGAGCCGTGAGAGCATGACCTGAGCTGAAGTCGGACGCTTAACCGACTGAGCCACCCAGGCGCCCTTCTTTTTGTTTTTATTGATTAAGAAATGACACAGTGATTATATAATCCTCCCGTGGTCACGTGGATAGAAAGTGACAAAGCCAGGAAAATAGGATTTGATCTATTTTATCCCCAAGCCCACATTCTATATGAACTCAAATAGGACAATGAGATAAGAAATCCATCCTTTAGCACTTGGATTCCTCAAACTTTCCTGGTGTTTTGCTTGGTGCATGAGAGGTGAGTGGACAGTGGATGCCTTCACCATCTCAATCCCCTTCTTCCCTTCTGACTTTCTCCCGCTAACCTAGTGCTGACAGCCTGCTCTTACAGCGTCGTGCTGTCTTATGTCTAAGGGCTTTGGAAGCCTAGGCTCTGTGATGTTTATGGCCACCCTTTCAAAAATTAAAATGTTTTTCTCTATTTATTTGCTCTATCATTTCTTCTTTGGGTCAATAAATGCTGCTAGTTGAAATGGAGGGTTCCTTTGAGAACCTGGGGCTTTCTTTATTTTATTGTTCATTCCTTCTGTCTTCCCTTCCTTCCTTCCTTCCTTCCTTCCTCCAGTTCAAGCTGTGTCCTTATTTATTTTTTTCATTATGTTTCATCAGATATCTCTGTGTCTTTGCCGTGGGAGCAAGTTATTGAGATACCACATACGTTTCCCACCCCCGCCTTCGTTGCGAAGTCAAGGAAACCCGTGGTGGGGGTGACAGATGTGATACCACGGTGAGTCTGGAGAGGAGGGGTTGCACTGGCCTGAGACTGCCTGAGGACAGATTGTGGTCCGGAGATGGTGAGTCTGGTCCTGCCTCCGTCCCGGGAAGCATCGCAAGTATCAGAGAAGTCTTTTCCGTTATGAGGAGCCCTAATTAATGCATGTGCTGATTTGTTCTTCCCTGCTGAGGCCTGCAGATTAATGCTTACTGGGTGCTACATGTGTTACCTCTTATGTATCTTTAATAAAAATAACACTGGCTACCATTGACAGTGGCCTTACGGTGTTTGGGGGCCTATGCCAAGCCCTTTGCGTTCGTTCTCTCGTCCCCCTTCCCACCACCCGATGGCACACTCTTGGGCATCATTCCTCTTGCCGCGTGGAGGAAGGAGCTGAGGCTCAAAGAATCTCAGTAAATTTCTCAAGGTCACACTGCTAGAAAGAGGCAGGGCGGGTTTCACACCAAGGCTTGTTTGATTTCATAGCACTTAACCACTTGCCACTGTGCTGTTATGTTTTAATGTTAAGGGGAAGTGAGAAATGTAATAATAGAACTTTGGCAAGGTGGCAATAAAAATGAGGTAGGGCTGTTCATCCCTCTTACAACTGCCCTTCTCCCGATCCCCTTGTCTTTACGTGCCGGAGGTGCTCGGAATACTGATGGGGCGGGGGGGGGGGGGGGGAGCACGGAGGGCGTGAGTGAGGAGCCAGCAGGCTCCTGGGTCCAAGGTGGACCTAGTCAAGCAGCAAGTGCTATTTCCGCTCCAGGGTCCGCCAAGTAACTATCGGAGAGCCTTTAGGGCCGTGGTATGGAGGGGACAGGGAAAGAGGATGAATAGATGCCTACCAGCTCTGTGACCTTGGGCAACTTACTTAACCTCTCTGGGCTTGCTTCTGGTTTGTACCGCAGGGAGGTTAGGCCATGTGTGGGGCTTGGTCAGGCAGTCTATAACACCCTGGTGTGAGGCAGGGCAAACAGAGAAGGCCGTCCTGGATGACACGGGTTTAGGAAGTTTCGGAGCCTGCCAGCCCCACCCTTGGTTGCTCACCCTTCCAACGTTGTGTCTGTTGCTCTCCAGCTTGCTTGCTTGCGTTCTTTCTTTCTTTCTTTTAATTTTTTAATGTTTATTTATTTTTGAGAGAGAGACAGAGCATGAGCAGAGAAGGGGCAGAGAGGGACACATAGAATCCGAAGCAGGCTCCGGGCTCTGAGCTGTCAGCACAGACCCTGACAGGCTGCACAGAGCCCGACATGGGGCTCCACCTCATGAACCGTGAGATCATGACCTGAGCCAAAGTCGGACGCTTGCCCGACTGAGCCACCCAGGGGCGCCTCCCCCCCCCCCCCCCGGGCTTTCTGATGCTGCCTGGTGTCACCACGTGGTTCCTCTTAACCCTTGGTAATCAGCTCCCCACTGCATCTCGCGCTTAGCTCCAGCACGATGGTGAGAAGCTCGGGCTCAGGAGTCGGATTGCCTGACCTCCTCACTCCTCCCCGTTCCGTGCCTTAGTTTCCTCAGCTGTAAAACGGCAGCAATAATGCTGCTTTTCTGGTGGGCTTGTCTGAGGACTGAAGGTCACCTTCGTGTCAAGTGCTCAGTCTGCTTCCCTTGGTGCCAGGCCCACGGATCTGCTCCTTCGATGCTAGCAATGACAAGCAGTACTTAACCAGATGGGCAAACGCTCGCTGAGTACCCTCGCTGAGTACCTCGTAAGAGCAAGCCCCACAGGTGAGTGCTGTGGGGTAACAGAGCAGCACGGCCATGGCCCCTCATCCCAGAGTTCTGGGTGTGCTCACCAGCTGTGGAGGCAGAGACCGTGTCTGGGATGCGAGATGCCTGTTGAAAGTAAGATTGTACAGAGCAAGAACCAGAACTGTGATGCGGGCCCGGTGAAACTTCAACCCAGCAGGGAGCTCTATCTAGAACAAGGGTTGTCCCTAAGATGGTCCCATGTTGGACCCAAGTGGCCAGGCCTTCATAGTCCTCCCTCGCCCGCTCACCACACGTGGGCCACCCCAGAAAGGGCGTGACCTTGGATGAGGTAGCTCTCGGCAGTTCAGACAGACGCTGAAAGGCTGACCCCTGGGGTTGGACAATGAGTCTTCCTTTGGAGGGGGGTCTGGATAGTACTATGGAGCGTCCACCACTCGAGGAGTTGATAAATGACCGAGGGCATGGATAGAGGACCAACACGGACAACAGACTGTCCAGGGAGAAGTTCCCAGAGATTGGCCAAACCAAAGAAAGCCTTGCTGTAGGGAGAACTCAGGTTCTTGTAGAGCACTAGTGAAGGCCTATATGGGGAAGTTAAGCCCTGGGCCAGAAACCTGTGAAGGTTCATTGGGAGCCTGGGAGAAGAAAAGGCCAAGGCAAATGGGCCTGCTCATATCCTGCCTAACATAAGGGCCGTGGATGGGTGTCAGCTGTGGGGTACGCTGGGGAGCTTGGGTAAAGACCCGATTAAATAGTTGTTACGAGGGAGAATCCAAAAACATTCTGTGGTCCCCGTAATATAGCTGTAAGTAGAAGAGAGGCCAAGTTCTAAAATCAGAAAGATCTCTCACTTTCTACCCAGGGTGTCTCATTATCTGCCTACCACGCCATTGTCTCTTGTCTGTTGCCTTTTACATCGTGATCTTAATCACCGTGATGATCTCAGCACATTAACGTGGGCTGTTCTCGGTGAATGAGCTCGGTGGAAAGAGGGGACGGTGGTTTCCCATCTTGACCCTCTTAGAACTGTGGAGATATAGGCCGGAGGCATGTTGGGAAGGGCTTTGAATACCCAGACCAGACAAGCAAGGTGGATTTACTGTGGCAGGAATCGAGGAGTTGCTGAAGACTTGGAGATCCGGAGAGTGCTAAAGAGATTAGACCAGTACTTTAGCAGGATGCATTTGCTAGCAGTGTTCTAGATATTCCAGAACAATGGGAGACAGGAGGTGGACACATAATGCCCTCAGGTTTATTGTCTTAGTCCAGGTGAACGCAGGGGGCCTGATCTGAGGGGTGGGGTAGGAGTAGGGAAAAGGATTGGGTCAGAGAGACACTGCAAGGCCCCCACGTTTCTGAACTTGGTGACAAGAACGGTGGTTCCCTTTAATAGCAATAGGGGGTCTGCAGGAGGATCTGGTTGAGGGGCAAGGGAGCTAGCGAGAGAGAGGGTGAGCGTTTCTCTTGGTTATGAGATACTAATGGGAGGTCAACAGGATTTTTAAAAAATTAATGTATTTATTTGACAGAGAGAGAGAGAGTACACACGGGTGCACACGTGTGCATGTGCACGTGAGTTGGGGGGAGGGACAGAGAGAGACAGAGAGGGAGAATCTTAAGCAGACTCCACATCCAGCTCAGAGCCTGATGCAGGGCTCGATCTGACGACTGGGAGATCATGACCCGAGCTGAAATCAAGAGTCGGATACTCAACCAGCCGAGCCACCCGGGCGCCCCCGCGACAGGACTTTTCATGCACAGCCCATGTCCAGCTGCCCGGAAGCTGATCCCAAGGCAAGGATTTGTGTGTGAGCAGTTCAGCCAGGAGGGAGGCCCTTCCAGAGGAGACCTGCAGGGGAAGGGGGGAGGCAGCAAAGGGAAGGAAAAGAGGAGCCACGCAGGGCATGTCCTTGCCTGGCCTCACCCGTACGACAGCTCTGGAGGGTGACCGCTTCTGAGTCCGCATGGCTAGGGGACCTAGATTTTCACACCCCTGTCCCCATCGGCCAGTGACTGAGAGCCACAGTGGGGGGGTGGGGGGGTAGTCACCTCCCAGGCACTGCCAGTTCCCCGCACCGGTGTGCAAAGCGGCTCCCTTCTGGTGGCCCGAGGACTGACCTCCCAAAGCGAAGCTGGTGGAGCGTGTGAGGTGAAAGCAGGAGCAGAGTGCACGCGCCAAGCGTCAAAAGGGATCCCGGGGCACCTGGGTGGGGCCGCCACCCTGTCTGCTGTCACGGGGAGCACCGTCTTGAGAAGGAACGGTGGCTTGCCAGCGACTCTTCTGGCCGGGCTGGTCGTCCTCCTCCCCGCCATCTGCTGCTTCCAGGAACAATGTGGAATCCTCGGCAGGGCGTCTGTTGCAGACTGCACCTCACGTTCACCTTTTTCCATAGAAGACGGGAGGCCAGAGAGCGCATTTCCTTGACGCTCTGGCTTGGGGGCAGGCAGCCGTCCAGCCCCGCGGAGGGCTCTGAGTTCCAGCTTGGTATCCATCCCAATGCCACGGCTTCTGAGCCCGCCGCCAGACAGCTCTCTCTAAGGCGGTCACTTGTCAGCAGTGGGGCCACCGGCCTCGACCCAGTGGCGGAAGCTCCCGGCCCATCAGGACTTGCCCGAAGACTCCAGAAACCTCCGGTTGGAGGACACAGGTGCCACCGTCACGTGTGAATTGCGTGGGCCGGAGGAACACTGAGCTTGAATCGCAAAGTGAATTAAGCCAGGCCCCTGGGGATGGGAGAGGGGAGGGATGCGGCCTCCTTCCTCACAAGGAAAGAAATAACAATGGAAGCGAGGGAGTACAGAGCAAGACCAAAGAGCCTCCTTGTCACACCCTCCTGGGTTCAGGCCTGGCGTGGTGTGCCAGGCGCAGGCCGGGGCCCCTGAGAGGTGAACCCTGAAACAAAGGGGCTGGTGAGGATTCCTCTTTCCCCCATGGCTGCCTTCTGTTCTCAGGGGGCCGTGTGGGGGCCATGCCAGTTGTTCAACAGTCCGCGGCTCGTCCCTGCTTCTATCCGCCCCTTCTGCCACCCCCGTGGCCCCCTCTGCTGTGCTGTCAGCAACCCCTGGGCGCGTCACCCTGAGGGAGCGAGGGAGGCAGGCCTGGCTTTGCCCTCAGCTTCCCAGCAGCCAACAAGAAAACACTAGACGGGTGGGAGTCCGCGGTCTTCGCCCAGAAGCCTCGCCTCCACGTCTCTGTCCCCCTTCCTGCCCGAGAGCTGTGCACCAGGTGCCCCGCAGCTGCCCCTCAGTGGGGCTAGCCCCGCGCTGTCGCGAAGGTGGCGCCTTTTCCCTGTGTGGACCGCGCTGCCGTCTCGGAACCCCCACTTACCCAGGTTTTCTCAGGTTTGGCATTCTTCCAATCCCACAGGAATTCAGCTGATAAATGAATTCATACTCAAAGGTTATTGACTTAATTTGTCACCCCCATCCAGGAGCTATTTGCACTGAGAAGAGATCCACCAGGGAGAAGGCCATGTTTCACTGCAAAGAATGCCTTTCCAAGGGGAGGTTGCCGGGTGGGGGGGGGGGTGGGGGTCGGTTCAGGCGCTGTGGCCTTCGGGCAGCCCCTGTCACCTCTGAGGTGACACAGGAACTTTTGGCTGCAGGCATTTCCCAATTTTACTGTGTCCTGGGCCCTGGAGATTGGATTTAGTGGGCCTGCGCGGGGCCCAGGAGTCTGCATTTTAATCTGCTCTCTACTTTCCGACGGAAGTGGTCCGTGGACCGATTTTTGAAAAATGCTTGGGTATGAGTCTGCTCCCGCCGCCACAGACTCTCCGTGGCTGAAACGGCAGGAATTTATTCTGTTCTGTTTGTTCAGCTCTAGAGGCTGGGAATCCAAGATCAAAGCATGGGCAGGTTTGGTGTTTCCTGAGGCCTCTGTCCTCTGCTTGGAGATGACTGTGTCTCTCCCTGTCCTCACGTGCCATGTCTCTGTGTGTCCCCATGTCTCGTTCTTATAAGGACACCAGTGAGATTGGATTAAGCCCACCCTAAGGGCCTCATTTTATCTTAATCACCTCTTGAAAATTTTTTTAAAGTTTATTTATTTACTTTGAGAGAGAGAGAGAGAGAGAGCACAGAGAGAGGGAGAGAGAATCCCAAGCAGGCTCCGTACCATCAGCACAGAGCCCGAAGTGGGGCTTGAACCCCCAAACTGCAAGATCATGACCTGAACTGAAATCAAGAGTCAGATGCTTAATGGACTGAGCCACCCAGGCACCCCCTTAATCACCTCGTGAAGGGCCCCTTCTCCAGAGGTCCTGGTGGTTAGGGCATCAATATACAGATTTGGGGGAGGGATACAATCGGCCCGTCGTGGGCACGTAGAAACAACAAAAACGAAGGCAGTTTTGAAGTGGTTACCAAGTTCCCTCATCTTTTCAGTAACTGCAGGAGAGAATATACCCAGGTTTAAAGAGATTATGCAGAAAGCACTGGCCATTGGCCGCGGTGCCGGAGGCTGCTGGGCCTCGGACAGCGACCCCCGTCAGCACTGCTGGCCCCTGTTTGGGCAGGCACCTTGGCTCACCCTCTCTCTACATTGCCTTTCCTGTTGTTATTCCTCCTAGGTTTAGAAACAGCCTTTCTTCTTTCAGCATCACGGGAGAGAAGTCTTTGGCGCTGGCACCAGCGTGGCCGCCCGAGGCAGCCCTTGCTTCTGCCTCCGAGGGTGTTTCTTTCTCCAGAAAGAAGCTAGGACCCTTCACCCTCCCCATTCATCAGCACCACGGGTAATCTAATTACAGCCTTGTCTTAAAAGAGTGACTCATTTACAATTGAGACTTCTTCCTTATGAAAATGTAACATCTTGAACTATGTTTTTATGGCCCCCTTTTTTCAAAAATAAAAAAGGAAATTAATTAATTTCCTTGCACACGGGAAAAACTCATGAGGTCTTGCCGGTCGTGCGAGGAAAAGATTCTCTCTCTCTCTCTTTCTCTCTCTCTCTCTCTCTCTCTCTCTCTCTCTCGGCCTCCCACTGTGTGACAGTGAAATGCTAAAATGATTTTGGCAGGAGAATATTCTCAAAGGCTGTTTTTATTTCAGCAGCAGAAGAGTATCTCAGAACGCAGGCTGCACCTCTGCCCTGTGGGGCTGTTTCTAATTGCACGAGGTGAGCTGTAGAAATCCTTCCCCCAGCCGGGTGGGGAGAAAGCGGCAAGAAACCTAAGAAAGATAATCGTGTCTGCCACACTCAGTGCTCACCACTTAAAGGAATTAACTTGTTGGAACAAAATATTTCTATGGGTGCAGAAAACTATGCATTAGAATAATGAGGCTGACCCCTTCCTTCCGCTTTGCAATCACTGGGGTTTGTTGCTTGTCTCTAATCACAACATGCTATGTTCCTCCTTGCTCACACCTCTGTCTGCGAGACTGGCTGCGAATACTTTAGATTATCACCTTCTCATTTTCAGTGTGAAATAATTGCCCAAGGATGGAAACTGACAAACAAGAATGTGGATTTCCGAAAGCAGCCCACTCCTTTCTTAGGATACCATTATGTGTCATCACCCTCTCCCATCGTCACGCCCACCCCTTTAGAAGCCAAGTTGTGCTTTTGGAGACCTGGATTGATCTGAAATACGGAAGACAGTGAGGGTACTGATATGTTTAATTAAAAACCTATTGGACGCTGTGGCGTACGGGTATGGAGTTCTGGAGGTAAGCCTTGTGGGTTTCACTCTCGGTGCTGCCACTTACTGGCTGTGTGGCCTTGGGCAAATTGTCTAACCTCTCTATGCCTCAGTATTTGCACCTATAAAAATGAGAAAATAATAACAATGCCTTACGGGATGGCGAGGGCAGAAAGAGCACGTGTAAAGTGCTCAGGACCATGATCAATATACAGCAAACACTCAACAAATGCCAGCTATTCTCTTTACGCCCTGGGAAAAGAAAGAGTGGATGCCTTCTTTCTCTCCTTCGGAAATGTTTAGTAAGCACTGTGCCTGGGGATCAGGAAAAGTAATCTAGGTGCCTGTCCTCAAGGAGCTCCTAGTTTTGTGCATGTGCCAAATGTGTAAACAACTTACTATAATACTGTATAAGAGAAATTTGAATAAATGCCGAGTAAGGATAATAGAACCATCGTATGGGGGCATAAGAGGAGAAGCGCTTAATTGGACTAGAGGATCATGGATGGCATCATGAAGGAAGTGACATTTGAGCTGGACCTTGCTAGGATAAAAGGTCTCTGTAAGTAGAGAACAAAAGAAAGACGCCCCAGGGGGGAGTACAAGACCCCTTCAGAGAAAGGCAAGAGTGCCTGTGAAATTGAGACAATGGAATGGAGGGGACCTGGGGCCGGAGAGGGAGTCGGAGCCTTCATCTATCCTGCAGCAATCTGGCATCCTGATTTTTTTTTTCCAGGTGAAAGAACTGGAAATAATATTGTGGCATGAAGTTTTCCCCGTATTTTTTCCCGTGGAAGAGTTTGGGAAAAAACCGTAAGGACGAGCAAAGTCCTACAGTTACCAACTCTTATTGAGCCACAAGACCCCCCCCCTCCCCAATTCTGTCCATACAGGTCACTGATTACACCCAGAGAAATCTTTGTAGTCGCCACAAAAGTGCAGCTACCTCTGGGGTACGGTGCAGCCGTTATTTAACTGTCACGTAACGTGACGACCGAGTGTCCTATTAGAGCTAAAATTTAATTGTGAAGACGGGTACCATATTTAACCGCAATCCTGGGGGGCATGTGGGTTGACAGGCTGTAATTACCCAAGCTGGAACCTGGCCAGGGCACACCTACTCTTTGCCAAAAGAGCTATGGGGGGGGGGGGGGTTCAAGGACCGCAGGCCCACTGAAGCTGCGGGTTCTGCAGGGTAGGGAATCGGCACTTGCGGCCCCACAGCGCCCCCTAACAGAGCTCAGGGCAAGCTCAGGAGCTCCGGGCAGCAGGCCCCTTCCGACCCTCCACACTTTGCCGCCTACCCCCAAGCCCTTCCCTGCCTCCGCCTGGCTCCAGTCCATCCTGGGTTATCAGAAAGTTTCCACTTAGGGTTGCGTGGCTGTGGGTCCTGCAGTCAGGTTTGCGCTGGGTCTTATCTGTGCCTGTCTGTCTGTCTGTTTGGCCCTCTCTGGGTGTCTCTCCCCGGGTCCTGCTGTTTCTCTCTTATCATGATGGAAGGGCTTGTGCTGATAAAACAATCACCCACCAGAGCACAGTGGTTCTGATGGCCAGCTGCTGTTTCTACACAGAGATCAATTAGAGACATCTTTTCGCTGGGGCAGTGGGCTGGTCAGGCCAGTTTACTAAAAAATCCCATTAGGAGTCCTGACTGTGAAATGCATTATATTTTGGCTTTCCAATGCAGTTACTACCAGAAGAAATACAAAGTGGGCCAAGAAGAGGTGGAAATGTGGCTTGCTGATGTCACTGTAGGGTTAAAAGGGAGAAAGTTCTGGGCTGCGAGCAGCCGTGTGAATAAATGTGGTCTTAATTTAAGGTTATGGATTTTTTAAAAAGCCTTGCTTTTTGTCTTCAGAAGTCTTGGCATTCATATCAGTTAAAAAATAATTTAGACAGAAAATAAATGTTGGAGCAAACTCAAATTATTATGTGCATTTTAAATAAACCTGTGTTTTCAGCTGCAGACCTAGCATATGAATAATAACATTAATAGTGATCACCGTCATTTGTCAACTGATGATCTTTTCCCTCAGACCTTCCAGGCCCTTGGTTCCTGGCTCTGCTCTTCAACTGAGCCCAAGGCCTGTCCTTCCTGAGGGGGGCTCATGATAACAGCCCCCCGCTCCCTCTGCAGTGTGGAAAGGTATAAAAGCCCGGGGTTCTGGTCCCAGCTCTGCCCTAATTAGGTGTGTGAACGTGGGCAAGTTGCTTCATACCTCTGGCCAGTTGTCAAAGGATGGAACGATCTCTAAGGATGAACGGTGGAGCCCATAATGTGCAAAATCAAAAAGCAATACAGGAGTGTCACCTGGGAAAAATTTTTCCCCTTTCTTAAAGATGAAAGTTCTGAAAAAAAGGAACAGATTCAAACAGCTACTTCAGCAGAGGAATTATTGAACAGGGCACGGGAGGAAGTTAGATTAAGACTAATTTTTTAAAAACGTGCGGGGCGGTTTTCTACTTAGTTTCCAAGAGCACACACACATACATACACACATAGGTACCCTTCGGTCAAAGGCAAAGCCACGTAAAATGCTCACTTTTCTCCCTCTCTGGAAACAACAACAACCTCAGGATATTATGTTCTGTCTAATTCTTGTAGTTGTATAAAACTGTCCAGATACTATCAGCAGAACGGTAATATGCAAGGTTGAACCATATGAAATTTGTCATTTCTAGAGGCCAAAAAGAGTTGAATATAAGAAATTTCTTATGATTCAAACTAATATTATATATGTGTATCAATATACATATTTATATGTAGGGTATATATATACTACACATCAAAAGGTATATATATATTATTATGTTTATATACAGTTATATATATTATTACATATCAAAAGGTATATATGTGTATAATACATAAACCATTATAAATTATATAAGGGGTGCCTGGGTGGCTCAGTCGGTTTGGCATCTGACTCGTGATTTTGGCTCAGGTCATGATCTCATGGTTCGTAGGATCAAGCCCTGCGTGGGGCTCTGCGCTGACAATGGAGCCTGCTCGGGACTCTCTCTCTCTCCCTTTCTCTCTGCCCCTCCCCCCTCTTAAAAATAAATAAGTAAACATTAAAAAATAAAATAAATTATGTAACAATAATGTAGTCTAGAGAAGAGTGATTCTTCTATATTCTTATTTTTCTAGCAAATACTTTCCCAGCCAAAGACTGGTACATTCTTCATATCCCTATCCCTAACACAGAAGGGGATGACCTAAGACTTATTAACAAAACACGCTTTGGCATCCCACGCTACATTTCTAAACATGGGCTCAGACCCTGATTTGGTCCTATAAGAATATAATCAGAAGTTGACATGTGGAAAGGTCACTTAGAGGCACTAGCAGGGATGTTGGCTCCTGGCAAAGGCGAAGGGGGCCCTGGGCACCTGGGGAGAGTGATCCCAGTGGAGCTGGGTCCAGAAGGACCTCTACACAGCTTTACTCAGACGTCTGAGGTCATAATACATATCCCTGGGGAGAGATGTGCTTTAGCAGAGTTTATTGGCAATTAATTTTTATTGGTGATTTAAAAAATTCAAAATACAAGTATTATTATACCCAATAATGATTTCAGGGAAAGCCAATGTGATAGAATGTTCCAGGATATTTTCAAAAGAAAAAGATGAGGCTACTAGGAGTAGGGAAGCTTCCTGGAATAAAGCGAGTGAATTCCAAAATGAATAATGAAATAATGATTCCAGAGAGAAACGATCACATTTTTCAGTGATGAAAAATTTCACTTCCTTATTTTAGGTACTCATGTCTTTATTTGTTGTTTCTTCCACTTCCATAAAACAGCCGGAATAACCAGACCAAGTGCTCCCTAAAAGGTATTTTTCAATGGAGATAACTGTAAATTTTCATTGTGAAAAAAAATCAAGAAATTATAGAAAAGTATAAAGGAACAAAATAAAAATCACCTGTAATCTCATCATTCACAAAGTATGATTGCAGAGCACACGATGTTTTTCTGAAGACACACATTTTTAAAGTGCTAAAATACCAAATCATCCCACACCTTCTGTTTCCAACTTTCTTTTTTTCATTTAGTGACATCTATGTGTCACAGACATCCTTCCATATCAATAGATATAAAGCTGCTCGTCTTTTCAAAGTGATTACATGGTATTCCACTGTATGCTTAACCAATCATCTATTGATATGCACTTAGATCACTTCCGGTTTTGCTACTATAAACCTCACCAAGGTAACTAATCTTATCATTATACATCTTCGTTTACTTGTTTGATTATTCCTTAGGATTCTTTCCTAGAGGTGGAATCTGTGAGTCAAAAGACAAGGCTTTTGTTACGCCTTGCCAAGTCGCCCTCCAGAAAGGCTGTACCTATGTACAGTCCCATTAGTGGCGAATGTAAATGCCCATTTCCCCTCACTTTGCCTGGGGAGGATCAATATGTTTAATCTTTGCCGAGCTGATAAATGAAAAATTATACTCTACAGGTTCAGTCTCGCTGGTAATTAAAGAGAAACCAAATAAAAAAGCACCTTTTCAGTCTTCATGTAGAATGGACTTGTATTTCTTCTTTGGTGGATTGCCTACTCATGCCTTTTGCCCATTTTCCAATTTGGATATTCCTCATTTTCTTATTGATTGAAAGAGCACTTTATATATTAAGGATACTCTTCTTTCAGTTGCTGTCTATGTAAAAAATATTTTTCTCAGTTTTTCACTTGTCCTTTAATTGGTTCCATTTTTTTTTCTTTTCAATGCCAAACGTTTGCCTTGTATGTGTCAAAACAGTTCACTTTTTCCCTAAGGGTTTCAGTCTTCAGCGTCACTCTAGCAAGGCAGCATATTCCTCTGTATTTTATTTTTCCAGGCATACTGAATTGCACTGCTTACAACTGTCTTTTCCCTCCAAAGCACATTTCTTGTTTCTTTCCGGAGGTTCTGGAGTGAAAACGGAAGGGACCTTCCAAACCAGACCAGAGGAAATATGACTATTAATAGTAACACTTGACATTTCTATTTTCAGTGTGCTGTAGGAACACTAATTAGTAACCCCCTTAGCCTAGCCCCAAGGGTCACTCTGGCTGCCATTCACTCACCCTACAGGATACCGTGGCATAGGGCAGGGAATGCTGTGGCATTCGTCTGGTGGGCAGCACTCTACCTGGCCAAGACTTCAATCCAGGCTCCTGATTCCCCATCTGTGCTTAAATTAAGGTAAGGCAATTTCCTCCACACAGGCTGGCAGCTTTCCAGAACGCACTCGGCCTGCCAGGACGAGTTCTCTAGCTGAGAAGCCACTGCTGTTCCTTCCCCCTTCCCAGAAACGGGAAATCCTATAATCTATAGGATGGTTTGCAACCTGGGTTTCTAACTTTGTCTTGGACCACCGAGGGGATTGTACCGCTACTGAATTCACTCCTGATTTTTGACCATCCGGATGCTTACTGCAAGAGTTAGGGAAGGCAAAGTAACATGGAGGAAATGCGTGGGTGGAAGGTACCTTCTAAGTCAGTGAATGGTGTGATCCCAAGGCCGCCTTATGTGGAACTCACTCACACCATGAAGGGGGATCGGGCTCCCTCCAGTGCCAGGCACTGGGCTAGGGGCTGAGGGGACAATGAGGCTTGGCAGCTGCCACGGAATCTGGTGTGGACTGGTACGTCGAAGCTATGGACAGTATAGGCCTCTAGGGCCTGACGGAGGAGAGGTTCCTGAGGAGTGGCCTCTCTGCTGAGATCCAATAGACCCACAGGAGTTTATCAGGAAAGGGGGAATCTGGGCGCCTGAGGGAGATGAAGGCAACGTGTAAGCTTCTGAAGAGTGGAGTAGGAGGAAAGCCGGGACAGTTGGATTCGGAGGAGGTAAGGGATGATAGCAGTGTTTCTTACATTATCTTTGGAGAAGGGTTAGGGATTCGCCCCGCGCCCACGTATCCCAGACCAACACTTTTGTGATAAAATGCAATAAAATGGATTAACAAATGTTAGCGCCTTCAAAATACAAACCCCATTTTTTTTTTTTATTACTAGATTCAACAGGCAAAAGCTCCTCTGCCGAATTGCCATAAAAGTTCCCCTGATTCTTCGTTTCTGTACTCAACCTCGTGGCCGACCAGCAACAGTTTGCCTACTGGTCCCGGTCCGCAAAGCCCGCTTTTGGAGCGGCGCTGAGCCAGAGCTTTCTAGGAAGGGGGGTGGGGTCGGCGGCGGCCACGGCGAGGTGTTGAGTCAAGGGCGGTGTGGGAAGTGTCCTTTGAATGTAGCAACAAATAGGTAGTTGCAAAGAGCAGTTTCGATGGAGTGGTTGAGACAGAAGCCAGACCAAGCGGGGTGAGGAGTTCACCAGCATTCCCAGCAACTAGAAAACACGCAAGGGGAAGACGAGGGACAACAGGAGGCGCCTAGGCCGGGTCCCTGGGCCGCCGCCCAGACAAGATGGGTAGCAGCCGCAGGCGGGTGACGTGTCAGCTGGGGTTCTAACCCCGGGCCTAAAGCCAATGCCAATGCAGCACCACCCTCCCGCGCCCCCCATCCCCGGGGTTTACCCAGCAGAGGGGGGGAGGAGCAGCCTGCCGAGGAGCCAGGTGGGGGCGCTGCTGCATGGCCTGTCTACAACTGGCAGGCCCCAGAGCCCACGACGGAGTGCCTGGCCTCCCTCGTCAACAAGGAGGCGCTCTGCGCCTGTGCCGTGCACTTGCTGGCCCGCCAGGGGTGCGTGCGCACGGCTTCCGGGCACGCGGGGCGGTGCCGGCAGTGGGCAGGGCCGTCTTCCACGCTGCGTTCCCCGGCCTGGCCGCCGCGTGCACCGACGTGGCGCTGCGGGAGGTAGAGGCGGCGGCCTACCTGGCCCTGCTCAAGTTTCTCTCCTCCCCTGAGGTCACGACCACGCGGCACACCCGGGGCGGGCGCTCCAGGCCGACCGCCTGCAGTTCCAGAAGAGCCTCAGGGCTGCCCACACGTCCGTGCCGCTGAGGCAGGTGAGACTCTTCAGTGAACCCCAGCCGGCTGGCCGGTTTCTGGAGAACATCGGCCAAAACACTGCCGAGGTGGCCGTGCTGGCGCTGGACACAGTAGGCATTTTGGGGGGTACGTTTGTTCAGCACCGTTGTCCGCTGGTCCGAGGCTGAGGGTCAGCGACAGCAGCTGCAGGTTTCTCCCGAGAGCGAGTGCAAGGTTCTGGGCAAGGCGCTGGCCCTCGTCTGCTTCCCAGTGATGACCATGGAGGAGTTTGCTGCAGAACCTGCGCCCAGGGCATGCTCGTGGACTGCGAGGTGGTCAAGCCTCTTCCTGCACTTGGCCGTGCATCCCAAGCTGCCTGTGGACTTCATGGACCAGCAGGGCGGAAGGAGTGCAGCAGCATCAACAGCTTCCAGCAGAGGGAGAGCCGCTGGGGCTACAGCAGCACCAGCGGCCACATCAGGTTCAACATCAACAAGAGCATTTTCGTGGTTGGCTTTGGGCTGTATGGCTCCATCCACCTGGACCGCTGATGACTACGTGAACGTCCAGATCATCCGCACGGTCAGCAACATGGTCGGGGCCAGAACGACAGGGGCTTCAGCTGTGATGGCTCCACCAGCACCTTCTGGGTCGTGTTCCAGGAACTGGTGGAGGTGCTGCCCAGTGTCAACTATGTAGCCCGTGCCACGCCGAAGGGCCTGGACTCCCATTAGGTACCAAAGGCCTTCCCAAGGTGACCCATGAGTTCCCTACCACGGAGGGCCAAGGTGTGTCTTACCTTCTGCTATGTGGCCAGGAACAACAATGGCAGGTCCACGGAGGACAGCCACATCTCCAAGGTCATCTACACCTAGGCCCCTCAGGCCCTCAGCTCGTCCGTGGAGGTTGGCCAGGACCCTGAAGTCACCTGATACAGGTAGGCCACCCCACATTTCATGCAGAGCCCCGGTGCCCCCCTGCCATGGGGGTTGTCCACTCACTCCCTACCACATTCCTGGGCGTCAGGAGAGAGTCTTTACTCTCCATGGTGGTGAGCGTGGCTGCCTATTCAGAGGAGCCGGGATGTGGCCGGGGGCAGGGGTGGGGGCCACCTGAGCCAATCCCTTAGGACTTGGGATGCAGGACTGGCCCGGAGCCTCCCTGAGCTGAGGGTGCACTGTCCCTGAGTCTCAGGGCCACCTGACCAACTGCCTGACCATAGGCTTTGAATGAGTTTTCGTCTCGTGTTTGTTTTCGTTTAACTGCCCATGGCACTGCATCTTGGATTTCTAGTTCTCTAGTAGGAGTATGTGGGAGAGGCTTCTAGTGCATTTGGTTGGGGTCTTGTGCTCTTTTGTTCCGGTCAGTTCATTGGGGATGTTTAGGCCATCCTGAGCCTGGCCCCCAGAGCACTGGCCGGAGCCCTGGAGACTAGGACTCTTTGGGCCTGGACCCCCCTCAGAGTCCTGAAGTCTGGCTTCCTGCCAGGCTCAGGCCCACCCAGTGGGCCTTGTGAAGGGCCATACTTGTCTAGCCTCTCTGAATGGGCCCTTCCAGGCCCCTGCAGCTGAGTGCATGGACCTCAGACCTGATCTTCCTGGGAGGGGCAATGGTGTGAGTCAGCCATGGTGGCCATGTCCCCAGCTGGCCCACCTGTACATACTGGAGCCCTGCCCCAGCTGGCCTTTGAGTGAGCACTTTGCTCAGAGGTGCTGGAGGGCATGGCCCCTCCCCCAGCTTCCAGGTACCTCCCCACTCCCAAAGCCCGTGTGTTTCTGCCCCAATGATTCCTTCTGGAACCTACATTCTCCCCCAAGCCATGAAATAGTTTTTAAAAATAAAGAAAAGAAGTATACCTACAAACAAACAAGCAAGAAAGCAGAGACAACCCCATGAACTGCTTAGGCTTTATATTTATAAGCATCATCCTTGTTTACACAAAACGGTTGCCAAAAAATCTATGTTTTGACATGGAATCCAGAGACAGTAATGGGAAAAAGGGTGTGGTGTGGTAGCAAATGTATTGGTCTAAGACTCCAGAGGCCTAGAGTGTCAAGTGGGGCCAGGCAGTCATAACCTGTGTGATCTTGGGCATCATTCGCCCCCTCTGCCCGTCAGTTTCCTTCTCTGCCAGATGAGGGGGTTGTACAAAATCTCCGTTACTTCCAACGTTTGCATTGTATGACTTCACCGTGAAATAAATCACTGCAAATATCAATATTCCTCAAAATGGTGCGACTTTTGGTGGAGTCGCTGCATCCTGTTGATCTGGCTGGGCCTGTTCAAGAGCTCGTCTGTTGCCTGCCGCCAGGTGCCAGCGGAAACGTCTCTTGGTTACAACTGGTGAGATAAACACGTGCCGCCCCCCACATTTAGGACCCAGAACGTGTGCTAAGGACCCTGCACGTTCATGGTGTTAACGTAGAACCCACTTCCTGGTCCAGCCGGAAGGGAGAGGAAAGAATCTGAAGGCGTGTTCGAGCTGGTCTGGGTTTTGTGAAAGCCCCAAATAAAGGTGCCGGCTGGGGGAGTTGGCATGTGGAGCGCAGTTATGGCTGTGGTCTAAGCTGGGCAGGGGTCTGGGAGACTCTGCAGCGGGGTCACTTTTCCTTTTCTACCCCAACCCCTCTGAAGCGAAAGGACCGTTGGCCGGATCGTTGGTCCTCATCCTTGTTCTTTCTATAGCTGAGAACCTGCCCTGTCGTTCTGTTTGTTTTTCAGTCTCTGCTATCACAGCGTCCAAATGCAGCAAATCGTGAAGTGTCGCTACAGGTCTTTCTCCCATCCATCGTGTATTATCTTTGAACATTACTCCTGGCTTTATAGACCTTCCTGTGACTGTGTTCCACATTGTCTTCTGGGCAGAATTAGCAGAGGCGCCGTGTGGCCACGGGCACAGAAGCACAGGCGCGCGCACGCCATTCGGTCGGAGCAGAGGGAAGCGGTTCGGTGGGCTCAGTTAAACGCCGAATCGCCACGCACTCCCCGTAGAGTGGCTCCCTGCTGATGAGCAGCGTTGAAAGCAGGGGCTGCTTGTCACGGGTCCCCTCGTAGCTTCACGTCGTTCCCTGCCCATTAAGTAAAACTGGGACAAGCCATTTGGGTGGTTGCGGCCACATCTGGCTGGAGTGCCCAGCTGTTGCTCTTTCCTCTCCTCGGTGTTCAGTCCCCGTGATGTGGACTCATTACAGCTGTGATCGTTGCTGATGACATTAATGCACTGTGCCGCTTCTCCGTCGCACGTGCCATCTGCTCCCATCAGCCCTGTGGGGTAAGTGGTAGGTAATTGTTTCCCATCGGTAGTCCATTTTCTCAGATAAAGGATGCGAGCTTCAAAAATAAACATCCACTCTGAGTCATGGTGCCGAGGCCAGCATGGATCTGGGGGCAGCCATCCCATCTACCTCGAGTAGTGGGTGAGCCTGCTTTTCCGGTAATTCAAGTCAAAGGGCAATTTGATTCATTAACAGTGGCTCTCGGAGAGGAGGAGGTTCAGGGAGAGTGTAGAGGCAAAAAAAAAAAAAAGAAAAGAAAAAAAATCCCCGAGAGTTCTTCTAAACCAGCTGGGTCAGAGCAGAGAGAAGGGGAGGGATGGCACGAGAAATTGGTGATTCATCAACTAAGGCTCGCTAGTGGATGGGAATGAAAGGTAAGAGCCCGGGGAATTTCAGCGCGGGCTTTGGCTCCACAGTCTCAGCTCTCAGCTTCGGCTTCCTCACGGAGGACCGCGGGTTCCAGACCAGAGTCGGGAACGCAGAGCGCCAGGAGCGCCGGGCAGGGCTCAGAAGGTGGGCAGGCAGAGAGGGCAGGACGGGGCGATGCCATAGAGGAATCGACAGGCCAGCTCACGGAAATTATGATGGGAGCGAACGTGACTTAGCTGCAGCCTCCCGGACTCCCAAGACGACTGGTCGGGCTTGCTTTTTTTTTCCCCCCCTTAAGGAAATTGCATCCTGCAGTTCACTTTTAACCTGCTAAGAACTGCCACCCAGCATCCTCAAGGTGACTTGTGCCTCCCCTCGGACCTCATCCCTACCTGTGTCAGCTATTTATTCAGCAAATATTTGTCGAGCTCCCCCAGGATGCTGGACACCATTCTGACGGGGGGCGTTGCTCCTGGCCTCTGGAGTTGGGCAGGCCCGGATTTGCCATTTGCTGCTTTCATCCTGTGCAAACCTGCAACCCCTCCAAACTCGGGTTTGCGCACCTCTGCAAGAGGGCAGTCGTGCCGTTTTCCTGTGATTGTCATGACAGGCAAAGGAGAGGGTGTGTGGCTCAGGCCAGAGGCAGCGCAGGCCTTCGGTAAACGTGGGGGCTGGAATGATGACCCTCCCTCTTTTGACGCACACGGGTCTGTCCCGTCACACACGTCCCCTCATCTGTGAGGTCCTCTCGTGCCTGCTCCACCAGCCTGCCTGCTGCCCACGTCTGCTGGCTCAGGCACCGATTTCATAGCTCCTGTGCCCAGCTGCCAGTCCCCACTTTCTTTCGGGACGGCCTCATTCCTGGGTGGACGGGGTGGGGGCAGGGCTCTCCTCCCAGCACCCCTGGGGCAGCTGAGCGGGTGGAGGGGATGCGCTTCTGGCTCCTTCCTGCCAGCCCAGCGCTCCTAAGCGAGGAGAAGGAGATTCCTTTACACCAGGCTTGCTCCAGTCGCTGCCAGTCCCGCTAATTGATTCATGTTATTTTATTTTCTGTACTGGTGGTTAGGGCCTCCAGCAATTTTATGCAAATTTATGAACCTTATGCAAATGAGGGCATCCCTAGACTAATTGCACACAAAATGCGAGCTTTGTGGGTACCTCCCCCATTCAAGTGTGCCCTGACTCCTTCTCATCCCTTAAATTACTCCCAAACTCCCCTATGCCCACAAACCCCCAAGATCAGCAGCCTCCCCCTCTGCCAGCCTCCCCACCTGCAGGCTTCTCAGTGGCCATTTTGGAATGTTTGAGGGACAACATCAGCTCTGCTTTCGAGGGCAGGAGGCTGCCAGCGTCCCAGCAAACCCTAGCTTTGGGGGACGCTCCTCTCTGCTTGTTTTCATTTTATGTCATTTCGATCTCATCCAGCTTCCTCTTCCAGTCCTCCCGGGACAGGTAAGACCAGCCTACTGCAGCCTAGAACCTGCCAGAGGCTCATAGAACTGGCTTGATGTGGCCCCTTTGGGTAAGGGCAGGGTTGTATGCAGCCCTCCCGTTTCCAGGGGACCCTGTCCCCAACCTCGGGCTCATTCTTGGTGCAAGAACGCTGACAACTAATCCCCAGGAAGGTGCCATCTTAGGTGGAGTTCCCTAGAAGCAGGGCCTGAGACAGGAGTTTAGGCGCAAGTGACTTGTTGTGGGAGGGCTCTGGGGAGAAGCCCACGAGGGAAGCAGGGTAGGATAGAGGAAAAGCTGAGCAGGTGTGGGTTCAGCTAAGGTCTTCAGCAGGGAGCTCTGGCACCTTGAGGCAAGGGAGTGGCTTTCGGTATCACACGCCACACCCCCTTAGACGGGCATTGGTTGGCAGTCACCACAAGGGACAATGGTGGTAATCTGCCAGGCGTTTGGGGGCAAGGAGGCTCCCATCTGAGCCCCCAGCGGCTGGGGGATGGGTGACCGGCCCAAGTCGGGGACCAGCAGCATTTCCTACTGGTACTGAATAAAATGCCCGGCCACAACCACCGACACCAAGGCCTTTACATTTCCTTTGTTTGTTTAACCTAATTTAATTTTAACATCCCTGTAAAGCAAGCATTTAAATCACACCGATTTTATAAATCTGCTAGTGCTCAGGGCAGTGTGCCACCTGCTTCCAACATCATATGACCAGTAAACCTCCTAGACGGAGGAGGGATTTGAACTTGGACTGACTTCCCTGGGAGCCTGTCCTGCCTGGCAGTGGGCCAGGACTTTTGTCTCCAGCCACTTACATGTCCAAGGTCAGGCTGTGCCACTTCCGGATTCTGATTCACCTACCTGTCCTCAAGAGCCCACTTTCCCTTATTCTCCCTTTTGTATGGCTTCTTACAAATTCCCTCAGAGAATGTGTGTTGGGGGGGGCGGTGCAGGGAGGTGGGCACCAGAGTCTTAGGGGACAGGAAGCAGAGCCAAAGCTTCTTAACGCTTCCTTCCTGCTCCTTCCTCTCCCCTTCTGTCCCATCTCCCCAACTTCAGTCCCTTTTTGGCCTCCTCCCCCCCACCTTCCCCTCCTCCTCCTCCCTCCCCTTTCTCTCCCTCCCCTCCCCTTCATAACTCCCCTTCTTGGCCCATCCCCCTTTCCTTCTTCCCCTTCTGACACCTTTCCCTCCCCTCTGCTATCTTCCCCTCCCTCCATTTCTGCCCTTGGCACTTGCCTTCCCCCTTATCTCCTCGCCCTCCACCTGAGCCCCCAGAGAAGCCGAGGTCTGTACCTCTTGGCTCCAGCCCGATTAGATTAGCGGGCTCCGGGCTGTTGCAGAGCAGACAGCCCCTCCTCCCTGGCCCGCTGGGGTGGGGGCAGCAGGAAGGGAGGCCGGAAGGACTCAGGCTGCAGAGGCCCCTCAGACCTGCAGGTGGTACCTGGATCCTTCCCCGCATCTCAGCGTCTCAGCGTGGCAGTCGCACTAGAGGAAGGTGCAGAGGGGGAGCTGGGGGGAAGAGGAGGCTGGCCAGAGGGGCCCAGTTTATCTTGACTCAGGGAACAGCCCACCCCCCGCCCCCCCCCCGACAGCCCTGGCCAGAGAATGGCTAAGCAAGGAATGCGCTACAGATCCAAGGATCTGTGTGGCTTCCAGAAGGTAAAAGTAGACTGTGATGCCAGGTGCCTGCGCCTCAGTGCCGTACCGGCCGCCGTTTGGCCCTTTGTACAGATTGCAAGGCCATAGTTGACCTGCCTTCCTCCTGAGAGGTGTTCTCCATGCAGACCGACTGGCCAAGGAGCGTAACCGTCATTAGAGCCGGCATCACAGTAGCTCTTACCACATGTGTGGTGTTGTGCGAAATCGCCCTCTTTTACACATAAGGAAACAGAGGCACGTTGAAGTTAAGTTACACGGCTGGCAAATTGTGGAGCCAGGATTCAAACTCAGGGAAGTCTGGCTCCAGTGTGGGCCGTTAACCACCATACTGACAACCTGTCCTTGCTAGGTGTTTTGCTGCTCAGGATGTCCCCGTAGGTTCAGAGAATGGGAGAGAGACCGATCTGGGACCATTTTCTTGAGACAGCAGCCAGGGAGGGGGTACCATTTCCCTGGGGCAGGTGGCCACAAAGCTGGGAGTTTCTCTTTACCCTCTCCCTGCATCTGTGGGCTGTGTGTCTGTGCATTCCTGTGTCTCTGGTCTTGCCTGGTGGTTCTGGCCAAAACTCAAACCATGGGAACCCTGTTTCCCCAGGAGTGGGAAAAAAAAATCTGCGCTTCTTCTCTCCTGGGGGTCGGCCCGGGAGCTGCCCCGTGCCACTGCATGGACCTTACACACTGCCCTCCCCAGCTCTTCCATTCCTGTGGGGGGCACTTGCCACTCTCTGCACTAGTGCCCGGGGTGGGGGGCTGGACATCTGGAATGAGCCACGAGGGGTGCAGCTTTGCTGTAAAAGGAAGGAAGCCCATCACCACATGTCCTAAGTAGTCACCTACGAATGGGGCCAAGAACTGACACCTTCCCAAATCCCTTAGAATTTGGCATCTGTTCCAATGGCAGCCATTTGTTGAGGCCTTCTGCGGTTCCAGGCTCTTTACAAATGTTATTGCACCTCTACACACCAAGTACCTTACCCCCACTTTAGAGGTGGGAAAACTGAGACGTGGAGAGGGTAAGTGACCTCCTGGCCCAAAGTCCTGCAGCAGGTTGCCTGATCCCCACACCTGTGCTTTCCCCACATGGCGTCCTCCTGCTGGGGTCGGAGGGGAACTGTGCGGTCTGCCTGCCAATGCCTCCCGCTCTGCTTTGCCCACGGCCCTACCGCCCCCCCCCCCTTCTGCTGTTCTCGCTCCTTCCTTTCTTCTTCCCGTTTCCCGCTTGTGCTTCCACCTGCCGCCTGCCCCCCCCGCCAGCTCAAGCCCGAAGGGGGAACACTTGGGGTGTCGGAGGGAACGGCCCCCTTCCTTTCCCTGCACTGTTACTCCTGGTCCTGACTCCTGACTCAGTTAAAATCGAAAGCTAGAGGTGTCCCAGGGCCGAGGACACAACAGACCACGGGCGTGAGTGGGTGTGCGTTGGTGTGTGCGTGTGAGAGAGTGTGCCCGTGCCGGGGAGGTACCTGGGGGAGCGTGAGGGGGAGCGTGTCTGGGTGTGGGTGTGTGCCCGCACACCCGGCAGTGGTCTGCAACAGGGAGCAGAGCCGCCTTCAGCAGATCGGGAAAGGAGTTGGCCTGCGGGCTCCGTTGGCACTCGGCTCTCACAGGGATGCAGGGGGCTGGCAGCTGGAGCCAGACGGCCGGGCACCCGAGGGCTGTGCGTACCCCCGCTTCTCGGGGCCCATCCCGCAGCTGCCCGCAGACCTGAGAAGCAAGGCTCTGGGTGGTCTTCCCGGTGGAGGTGTACTGCGTTGGCTTGGAGTGTCAGAAGGGGCCCGGCCGAAAAAGAAGGCTGGCGCTGGGAGTGTCGTGGCAGTTCTGGGTAGCGGGAGGGAGAGGGAAGCCTTCCCCACCCCTCTCCAGGGCAGCCGCCTCTGCCTCTGGGACCTCAGAAAAGAAGGAGGGGAGGGCCGCGGGGGGTGCTGGGAGGACACGAAGGGGCAATCTGAGTTTGCAGTGAAGGCTTTGCCTAGGACCTCCCAGCCAGTTGCCTCAGCATGAAATTAAGGGAGGAAGGCAGGCTGGCTGTCATGTCCTGGGAAGACCCAGATTGCGTAAGCGCTCGTTCCCAAAGGCCCTGGGGACCCACTCTGTGTGGTCCAACGCCCCACCCCCACAGCCCAGTCCCTGCCAGACAGCCTGGACCTCACCACGTGCTCATCGTAAGGGCTACCATGGAGCGTGCAGGCAAGGGTGAGGTTCTCTCTCAGGCCGGAGTGCTGGCAGACCAGGGCGAGGGGCACACCAGGCTCTTTGACGGCACAGGTCCGTGCTGAGAACAAACAGCGTCTCCCGGGCAAGTAGCAGAACGAGTGTCTCAGATGGGAAGTCCTGGGTATTGCGGGCACGTGCTTGCAGAAAGGCATGGGCCGAGGCTAATTCCAGCATCGGCACCTCTCCATCCTTGCTCTACTCTGGCACAAGCCCTGGAGTTTTTAGGGCAAGTATAATGATAAGGCGACCGAGCGGCCTCCGCGTGTCCTGTCGCCAGGAAGACCAAAGTCAGGGCCGCCAAAAGTCTGATCATTCCCTGGGAGTTGTTGGAGCCTTTCTGGAGCTCCCCACATCTGGGGCCTGGCAGAACTTCTGTAAGGCAGGAGTCCTTGATGAGCCTTTGCCCCACCCCCTTCTGACCTGTGTAGGCATGCTTTGCTAGAAGGAGAACTTTTGCTGCCCTGTTCAGTTTTCTTTTGGGTAGAGCCTCCCCAGTCCCCACATACAGGAATGATGAGGGATGGGATCTTAAGGGGAAGTGCTCCCCACATCCTCCGCTCTCATCTAACACAGTTGTCCCTCCAGGAAGGCCCGAGTCGGCCTGGCCGGGGCCCACCTCCAGCTTCTGAGCAGATTTATAATGAAATTCAAACGAGATTGAGGTTATCCAGGGTGAACGAGGCTGCTTCTTGTCCCTCCTTTCTCTGTAGAGGGCTGCAGACTGTCGATCTTAACCTTCAAGAATTGTCTTTGAGAGTGGAGTTAGGTAGGAGGGAGTGGATAAAGGCCAGGGTGGGAGTCAGACTCACCCTTGATGTCCATTTAAGCCCTAGGGGTGGGTGCCATTCCTTAGCTAGGAGAGAATAGGGACAAGGGGCTTCAGAGCCTGAACACCTGTGTGCCCTTGAGATCCTCGGGAGGCTTCTAGAGCAGGATGGCCATTGCTGCGCATACGAGCATACCCCGGCGTGAACCCCAGGCCCGTTCCAGCCGTTGTTTGGGGGAATTGAACTCAGCACAGTGGGAACGATATGCTTCATTTCGTCTTCTGGCTGAGAATCCGTGTTCGTTTTCGGCTACCTCCTTTCTTCTGCCTCTCGAAGCATTAGCCCATCTCTGGGCTCTCCTAAGCAACAGAACGCATTCCAGCAAGCAGGGGGTGGCCGCTAGGAATCGCACTGGCCAGGACTAAAAGCCTCGTGCCTTCTGCCCTGTGGCTGGCCATACTTCCTGCACACCGGGGCAGGCCAGGCCAGGCAGCCAGACTCGGGCCGACCCGCTCGTAGCACTGCGGAACTCTGGCCCCCAGTCTGCGGGATTCCAGCAAGGTGCCATTTCCATATTCTCTGGCAATAACTAATTAGCGATTATAAAGCTCTTTGAAATATGAAGTGCTGCATGATAATATCTGTAATGAGCCTGATTCTTTCCCTCTTGCATGGGGTGGGGGGGGGGAGTAGGTTTTACACCCATTAAGGGGAGTTGGGCTGCAAGCAGCCTTCCTTCCCTGAGGGGCATCAGAGTCTGGGTCTGATCAAGCGGTCCTGGGGAGGGGGCATCAGAAAGCGGCCCACCGGCAAGGCATCGCTTTGACGCCCGCCCTTCTCCAGTATTCTACCCCCTCCCCATCAGCCGCTTACCGGCTTCTGACTTACCCTCCCCTGGGCAGAGGAGGGGGCGCTGAGGATGATGGATGGAAAGGGGAGAAGAGAAAGGTGGAGTTAGGGTGAGGAGAACGAGCTGGGCTCGTGGTCTCCTTAATGTGATTTAGAATTTCATATTAATATATCACCTCAGAAAAAAATTAATGAGAAACGTGAAGAAAATAGGATAATGAATATGATAATATATGGGGAGTGCTTTGGGCTTCTTGGAACAAAGGTGCAAGGAATTATTGCTGTGATTTTCTCACGGTGCATATATATTTTTATTAAACTCTAAAAAAAAATGCCAGTAGATTCACTTCTTTGCAAGGTATTAACGCCCCGCAGAGGAGTCATTCTTCAATTAGTTTCCTGAGCCTCGGCCCACCTCTTGGCTGTTTTCTCGTCACTCTTCTGGAGACTTCCAGCTTAAGGGACAGGGGAAGTAGATCAGAACGCTCAGTGGCTTTGCCCAGGAGGGCTGGGTGGTGGGGGCGGGGGGAGTTGAACGCAAAGGGGAGCTAGGAGTCCGGGTCCTGGCCGGATGACCACTTGGGGTAGCCCGGAGGGAAAGGACAGCGTCCTTGTGTTCACTTTCCTGGCCTGTCTCCCCCACCAAGGGTCTACTTGGGCCAGACTTGTTTTCGATGATTTACATGTAATTAAATAGAAGTTCCCAGTTGGAAGGGGGCTTTGTGGGGCTACCCTGCCAGGGGACTGCAGAGGCTAGAACCGAGCAGAGTGTCACATGTCTTACTGTTTCTCACTTCCGTGTACCAGTGGTCCTCACGGCATGGTCCCTGGACAGCAGCACAGGGTCACTGGGATTGGGTGAGACACACACATCCCCAGGCCCCATCTCAGACCCACTGAATCAGAAAGTGTGGGTGTGGGGCCAAGCAATGTGCTTTGACAAGCCCTCTAACACCCTCACGTTGGAGAGCGCTTATGCCGGAATGAATATTCCACAGGAAGCTACAGATTGTCCTTTTCCAGGAGAAAAAGGGGGTGGCCGGTGGCGGTGGTGGCGGCCCTTGGCAGAAGCGCACGAACTAAGGTACGAAAGCTAAATAGGTGATGGGGAGGTCTGAGATACCGGGTGCCACACAGGCTGGGTGTCCCAGAAAGCAGACTCTGGGATGGAGTTTAGCATGTGGGAATGGCCTTGGGACCAGTGCCTGTGGGAGGGAGGGGAGGAAGCAGGACTGGGCAGAAGTGGAGCTGTCATGAAAGCACAGGGACAGCCTTGGATGGCCCATCCGAGTGGCGGCCGAGTGGAGGCGCGGTGACCAGACCTATACCCCACCTGCTAGGAGGGGCGTGGTCTTGGCCTTGGCCGCCCTTAGCTGCCGAGGCTGTCTTGAAGGGGCCCGGGAGCTGAGAGCATCAGGGATAGTGATAGTCTAGGGATAGCGCTGTCCGTAGCCAGGCCGTGAGTCCCTGCCTGCAAAGGGATCTGTAGGCGCCATCACCCTGGACGATATCATTTGAGTTGCCATGGGTAAACAGGAGGCCAGAGCGAATCCTCACGGTCTCTGCCACCCCGTGCCAGGGCACAGACCCCTCACTGCTGCCTGCACACTTCAGGTACTTTGTACCCAGCCAGTATCCAACAGAGAAGCTGCTGAAGGAACGGGAGGGCTTGGGTCTCCGAGGGCCGTGGGCCTCACTCCTACCTCTGCCACTCACCAGCTGGGTGACCCCGGTCACATTTCTCTCTGCCCCTCTAAGCCCGTTTTCTCAGTAGGAATTGCTATTCATATTAGATGTGCTCGTTCATAAAGGACCTAGGAAATTGTAAAAGCTTCCATTCATTCAATAAATATTTATTGAGAGCCAACAACATGTTAGGCTAGGAATGCCCTCCCTGCCCTGATGGCCTTGAGAGTCTAATGGGGAGAGGTCAGAAGTCCAATAAACACACAGACATTTAACTACAAATTATGGTGTTATAAAGGGACAGAACAGGATGTCAAAGAAGATACAAAGGACCATAATTTAGATGGGAATGTTCTCTTTCCAGATGAGGAGTGAAGGATATGGAATCTTCTGGGGTGGTGGGGGATGGGGGTGGCGTTTGGAGCAAAAGGCCTGAGGCAGGAAAGGGCTTGGCTCCTTAAGGATCCAGGGCGAGGATGCTGGTGAGGAATGATGGTGGCTGGGACGCCTCAGTGTCATGAGGCGGACAGGTTTCAGATAGGCCCTGCAGCAGAGCCGGTAGGACTTGGTGGTCGGGTGGAAGTGAGGGGTGAGGGAGAGGAAGGTGGCGGCTTTGGCTCCTCAGTTTCCGACTTGAACACCTGAGAGGGAGGTGCAGTTCTGGAAAGCGGCTGTGGGATGCTGGAGGAGGAACAGAGACGAGCAATGCTCAGGAAAGCTTAATTCTTCCACCTGTTGGCTAAATGTCTGTGGAACTGAATCAGGGACGTTCTGATGCATGTTGGGGGCCATAGCAAAGAATATCAGCAGCAAAGAATTGGAACTGGAGGGACCTGACTAATGCACAGTGAGAAGAGAAAGGACAAGGAGAAGGAGGAAGAGAAGAAGGAAGGAAGGCAGACAGTGAAGCAAATCGACAGTAGCTAATATTCATTGAGTACTTGGCATGGGTCGTGTGCTATTCGAAGCATCCGACATGTATTATTTATGCCTGACAGCCAATTCTGTGAGGCACATAAAATTGTTATCCTTGTTTTACGTACAAGCAAAAGGAGGACCAGAGAGGTTATGTAACCTGTGTGAGGTCACACAGCCAGGAGGTGGTGCAGCCAGGCTTTGGGACCAGGCAGTGCCATTCTGGAGCCCGAGCTCCAACACACTATGCCTTGATGGCAGCTGATGCGAAACAGGCATCTTCCAGGAGCGCAGTTTCACATACCCCTCTCCGAAGCCCCGTTTCACTAGCGGAGCACCTGAAAGCTCGGAAGTTCAACAACTTGCCCAAGGTCACACAACTGGAAAACGGCCGAACCAGAGTTCAAACACGAGTCTGTCTGACTTCAAAGGCCCTGCTGTAACCACCACGCTGTACCTTTCCCCAGAGGCATTCAGACTGTCTTCAAGATTAAGGAGGTAAAGTAAGTTTGCTGTGTTTCATCCCAATGGCCAGATCTTATGCCTGTGATAGTAAGAGAGACATGCCAAATATCTCCCCCCTCGTATTCCTTGACACGCTCTCAGATTCTCCTTGGAACTCAAGTGTTCATTCCTTGTCCATCTCTCCATTCCTCGGTGCATCCAGCCAGCCAGCATTTCTTGAGACTCAGCCCTGTGCACAGTTCTGTTCTAGCTCCTGTGGTTCAGCGTGAATTTAACACCGTGTCCGTGACCTTGGCAGTTTTGCAATCTGGTGGGAGAGTATTAAGGGCCATTTGTATAGCTCTTTTTGGTAGCCCGAGCCCCTTCACGTGTTTTTACCATTGACCCTTCCCATGCTTAGCATGGTCCTTTCATAGATGAAGACAATTCTGCCAACAACCACATGAGCTTGGAAGAGGATCCCGAGCCCCAGAAAGGAACACGGTCTGGCTAACACGTTAATTGTGGCATTGCAGAATTCAGCAGAGGACCCAGTTAAGCTGTGCTCAAACTTCTGACCCACAGAAAGGGTGGGTACATACGGAGTGGCAAGCCACAAAGTTTGCCGTCGTTTGTTATGACACGGGAAACTCGTTCTGATGGCCACAGCACATCCCGTGTCCCACCCTCCCCCACAGCGTGATCTTGATATTCCCCCCCCATCAAGAGATGGAGTCTGATTCTCCTGACCTTGAGTCCAGATGGGCTTGTGATGCCTTTGGCCATAGAGGACAGCAGAAGTGACACAGATTTTCAAGTCTGGGTCACGAAAGGCCACACAGCTTCCACCTCATCCGTAGATCA
The DNA here is from genome assembly GCF_016509475.1 of Prionailurus bengalensis. Classification (NCBI taxonomy): domain Eukaryota; kingdom Metazoa; phylum Chordata; class Mammalia; order Carnivora; family Felidae; genus Prionailurus; species Prionailurus bengalensis. Next base: position 34,727,397 of record NC_057361.1, read on the forward strand.
CTTGCACTTGGAGCCCTGAGCTGCCACGGCGGGAGGCTCTGTCTCGCTGGCTGTCCAAATCTTTAGGCTAGCCCAGCCCTGACTCTACACGTGCGACAGAATAAACCTTCAGATGATCCCAGCCTCCCACCATCGAGTCGCCCTCCCGCCGCCCCAGACTTCTGTTTCTTTCCAATTGAGTTTCTAGACATCGTGGACAAGAGACAAGCCATCCCCACCGCGCTCCAAGCAAATTCCTGGCACGCGGAACCCGTGAACGTAATAAAACGGTTTCTGTTTTACATTACTAAATTTGGGGGAGTCTGTTACATAACAATAGTAATCAGAAAAGATGGCCAGTCTCCAAACCCGTGGGATGAGGAAGTGAACTCTGCTTACTCCAACGAGAAATATTGCAAATTCACACAGCAAAGGGCATGAATGTATAATTTTAATCCAGCAAGGGCCAGAAGGATTGGGAGAAGTACCACGATCTACCATAAAGCTTTATATCCAGTTATGTTAAGGATTCAGCTGACGCCCAGAGAAGGCCCTTGCTTTACCCATAATCACACAGGCATCAGGACTAGCCCTGGCAGGCACCCTGGATTGTTCCTGTCTGTGTACTTGCTGCACCCCGGGCTGGAACTGGTTGAACAAACTTGACCTGCGAATGACCTTCCCAGTGAAAGAGGAACCCAGCGAATGTAGACCCTGAACGATTTCCTCAGCTTTTAAAAGCCCCGGGCTGGTACCTGTTGTAAACGGTCGCATGGTATCGATATTTATTGGACTTTGCATCCTATGAGTCTGTTTTGTGGCCGCACACCCATGATGGGTCACCACTTTTTTTTAAAGATTATAAATGTAACATGCAAAAATCATATTTGTTACATTTATACATATTTATATCATGCATTTGCAGTATATAGAGGCACTCAGAGTATATATTATTTATAAGCATCGCCGCGCGGTTCAGGTTTGTTAGAAAGGCTCAGAGTGAGAGTGTGTTTGTAAAGTGCTCCAGGGTCCTCTGGGATGAGGGCAGCTATGTAAGTGTGAGTCATTATCATTAAACTAAACTGCCTTCCTCCGATTACTGACAGCACCGAAGAGGTTCTCCCGCCTGCCCTGCCCCTGCGCGCGGCCTGGAAATGCTGGGATAATATAAAGATAATATTACCGTAATAAGTGCTTTGCAGCATTTACGCCTTTATTAGCAGCAGCCATATTGTAAGGAAGGGAGAGGCCCGCAGAAGTGCCAAGGGGTTGGTGCCCAGGGTGGAACACTCAGAGAGGCCGGCAGAATTCTGGGTCCAAGCTAAGTGTGGGGGCAATGCAGCATGGGGTAAAATTCGCCCTCCCCATCCCCTCCTGCAGGGCCTATTTCCAATTTCAGTTGGTTTCTGAAAACATGATCGAGTCCAGCTGGGTCTGGAGTGGGGAGAAGTGTCAGTGTCATTGATACGGAGGGACGGGTGGGGGGCTGGCGCAGCTTCTGGAGCCCTAGCCCCAGGGAAACCCCACCGTATTTTAAGTGGCCTCCAAACCCAGGGGAGGCCCCAAATTGCCTGCGGAGGTCTTTGCTTTCATTGGGGTGTCACAGAGATGGCCACAAAGCCATGAGCTTCCCAGAATGAAATTAATCACCCTGGGTGAATGTCTTCATTGGTTGCCCCAATGAAGCTACAATAGAACATAAAAATAAGGGGCAGGGTTCCTGGGGTGAGCTTCTGACTCTCGATTTTGGCTCAGGTCACGATCTCATGATTCATGAGGTCGTGCCCTGCATCGGGCTCTGGGCTCAGAGTGCAGAGCCTGCTTGGGATTCTCTCTCTCTCTTTCTCTCTCAATAAATAAATAAACATTTTTTAAAAACTCTGTAAAAATAGGAAGGAGCTTCTGAATAGTTCTTGTATTTTACAAAGAGTCCCCTTCCTCCTAGTGTGGCATGTCTGTTACACTTCTTCCAGGTTCCATGTATCTTTCTGCCTTAATGTGTCATTTGTAGAACTCGTATCTCAAGGCATTGAGAAATCTACTTGTTACGTCCACACTCTCATTTGACCCTTCTCTAACATCTCTGTGAAGCGTGTCTTATCTATCATCCCCATTTTATGGAAATGGAAACCGAGGTCCAAAAGCACAGAGAGAGGACAAAGGTGGTGTGTCGGGAAGAATCGGGACTGAAAGAATTCAGGCCTTTTGCCCCAAGGCCAGTGGCCTGTTCCTGCAGCCTGTCCTGCTGAGGAAGGATTTGTACAACAGAAAGGCCCCCACCCTCCAGCCTTGCTTTGGAGGAGACAAAATCAGAAGGGAGATGGCCTTGGACATCTACTCCTGCATAACAAACCACCCCGAACCTAATGGTCGGTGTAACCGAGCTGCAGTGGTGGGGTGACGGGGCTCAGCGAGGCAGCTGTTACTTGGGACCGCCCATGTTGTTGCGGTCAGCTGGGTGGAGGCGGGGACATCTCAAAGCCTTCTTCGCCCTGGTGCTTGGGCTAGGAAGACTCCAACAGCTGGGCTCCCGGCCTCTCTGCGTGGGCCATCCACATAGTCTGTCCGGCACGGCCACCCCAGGACGGTAGCCTCCGCACAGCTGGATTTCGTACATGGCAGCCCAGGGCTCCCAAGGTGGCTGTCCTGGGAGTGAGAGCCAGATGGGAGGTGGATCCGCTTTTATCATCTGGCCTTGGAAATCACTCGGCATCACTTCTTGTTACTCTTGTAATCGGGTGTTCGGAGTGAGTCACGAAAGCCCGTCCACATTCGAGGGGAGGGGGAACTGGGCTCACCTTTCCCATGGGGGCCTGGGGGGACTGTCACAGAATTTGGTGACATGTCTTAAAGGCACCGGAGCCCTGTTCACACCACTCGTCCTTGAGAGGCAAGCAGGAGCCAAGCAGGACTCAGGCTGGGCCAACCGCCTCTCCCAAACTTCCCTCCTACCTGCCTCGTTTAATTGGCCACACTGCCCTCCGCTCCAGCGGGGTCTGGTGAGGTGACTCGGGCACTTGCTGACAGTGCTGTGCTCCCGTGCTAATGACGCCAGAAGGCCACGGTCAGGCCAGGCTCCCGGGGGTGACCCATGGCCTGGGTGGGGAGCCACAGCGCCCTTCCCCATCAAAAGCCCCAGTAATAGGGCCTCAGCGGGACCTGCCGGCAAGGGTGTCAGCCCGAGTCACAGCCCCCGGGCCAAAGCTGCTGAGAAGGTGTGTTTGCCTTTTGGCTGAGACGTTTTAAAACCCCAGCGACTTGGTTTCATTTTGAACCTGACAGATAAAAGACCGACTTTGACTGAGAATATTAACTTTCTGGCTCCCGCCCAAGAAAGCTGAACAGATGAGGAAATAATATAAAATAAAAGGCGTCTGCAAACACTGATTGTCGGCTGCTTTCCATAAAATACGCCCACTGTTATGTGTAACACTCTCCGAGTCTTTCATTTCTCGGCTCCCTCCCTCTTTTTCGCTCCTGGTGATGAAGGAGCTGCCTTCTCTTATTTAGAAAAAAAAGACAGACAGGAAGAGAGGAAAGGGTGCATGTGCTAAAAACCGCCCCCAGCTCCCCTCCAGGAGGGCCAAGCAGGTGCACCCACAGGCTGGAGCGTCTTGTAGCTCCTCACGGAGGATGCCGGGGGAGGCTTCCAGCCCAACCCCGGGAGAACCTGGCTTTGGGGTCCCCGGGGAGAAGGGTGGCCCTCTGGGCAGCCCCTCCCCTGGCCCCTGCTTGCAGCTCCTTTCAGGCACCAGGGGAGCGACTTCTCGCTGTGACGCCTCCTCCAGGCAGTGCAGAAGGGCTTTGGAGAGGTCTCCTGCAGCCACTCATAACTGGCTCAGAGAGGCCATGGGGAAGAGAGGAGAGAGGCCAGGACAGGGGCTCCGGGAAGTACCCAGCTTGGGCCTCTCCACTCCCCACTCCATGGCTCCTGCTGTTCCTGTGGCTGCCCCTAAGTGGGGGACTACACTTGTCATGCCTCGGCTTGCACCCTAAGAAAACACGATGACATGTCTATTAGTTTGCTCTGGCCACCATAATAGGGACCGCAGAATGGGCGGGGCTTAAACAGCAGAAATGTACCATCTGACGGGTCTGGAGGCTAGAAGTTTGTGATCAAGATGCCCGCGGGGTTGGTTCCCTCTGAGGGTGGGAGGGCGGCAAGAGAAGGATCTGTCCCGGGCCTCTCCTCCCTGTGTCCTCACATGGTCTTCCCTCTGCGGTTCTGTGTCCAGACTCCCTCTTCTTATAAGGACACTGGTCATCCAGGGTCAGAGCCCATCCTCATGACCTCACCTCGACTTCATCACCTCCTTAGGGACTCTGTCTCCAAATACAGCCATATCCTGGGGATGCGGGGGTTAGGGCTTCACTGTAGGGATTTGGAGGGGATACAGTTGAGCCCCTCATAGTTCTGTAGCCTAAGGATTGGAATAAGAGGAGGTGCACACCCCTAGCTGGGTTTCAGGGCAGCAAACTCGGGTGCTGCGGTTACTTGAGTCCTCGCTCAACCCCTAACACGCACACGCACACACACACACCCTGTACCTTCAAATTATGTCCGGAACTTTCCCCGCAGCCTCCCAGCTGGCCTCCTTACTTTTCTCCTTCTTCCCTGTTCAGTCATTTTTCAAGCCAGCAGGGAGAATAAGCCCTTAAAAGGTTAAGTCCCGTGGGGCGCCTGGGTGGCTCAGTCGGTTAAGCATCCGACTTCAGCTCAGGTCATGATCTCACAGTTTGTGGGTTCGAGCCCCGCCTCAGGTTCTGTGCTGACAGCCTGGAGCCTGCTTTGGATTCTGTGTCTCCCTCTCTCTCTCTGCCACTCCGTCACACACACTTTCTGTCTTTCTCTCTCTCTCTCTCTCTCTCTCTCTCTCTCTCTCTCTCTCTTTCTAAAATGTAAATAAACATTAAAAAGTTTTCTAAAAATGGTTAAGTCACGTGGTGTTACTCCTTGGCTTAAAACTCTCTCGCAGCACACCTCAGAGGAAAAACCCGGGTCGTCCCAGGGACCAGCCAGGCCCTCTGTGTGTGGCCCCTGTGACCTCTGTCCACACCTCCAGCCACAGTGCTCCTCCTTCCTCAGACAGGCCATGGGCCTTCCGGTCCCCACCTTGTTGCCCCTTTCTGGAAAGGCCGTGGGCACTGGGAGGGGCCCTAGAGGTCTCCTTTGAGGAGCCGAGAGGAGAGTTAGAGTCCCTTTAGTACGCGGCTCCCCGTGCCCACCTCTGCCCTGACCACGAGATGCCAGAAGGAGCCAGCGCCTCCTCCTTGCGGCTTCACCAAAAATCAGTTGGCCAGACTACCGGGAGTTTTATTTCCAGATGCTTTATTCTGTTTCGCTGATCTGTGTCTGTCCCTTTGCCAATACCATACCGTCTTGATTCCTGAAGCCATGGAGCGGCTCTGAGAATCGAGTTCTATGATCTCTCTACTCTTCATTCTGGCCCTTCCAGTTCCTTTGTCTTTTTATATAAATTTTCGAGTCGGCTTGTGTATAGAGAGAAAAATCCTGCTGGGGTTTTGATTGGTGCTGTATTAAATCTATAAATCATTTGAGTGAGGAATTGCCATATTTATTATGGTGAACTTTAACAATGCATGACCACGGTCCATCATTCCGTTTCTCCAATTCTTTGAGGTGCTCTTTGATTTCCTTCATCACTGTTTTATGTTTCTCAGCAAACGGGCCTTTGTACGTGTTTTGTAATATTTATGCCTAAATAGTTCATTCTTTTGGCGCGATTATAAATTGCTTTGCTTTTTAAAAGTTGGTGCACAGCTGTATGTTGCTAGAGCATCAACTTACACTTTAGTTTCATATGTTGACCTTATTTCTGCAACCTTGCTAAACTTACAGCTTCAGGAGATTTTGTCTTATTTGGTAGACTCCTTGGGATTTTCTCTGTAGACAATCACATTGCCTCCAAATAGAGACGATTGTATTTTTTTTCCCCTTTCCAACATGTATGCCTTTATTTCTCCTTCTTGCCTGTTTCACCGTCTGATCCACTGGTGTTGAGTCAGAGGGCTAATTGTGGACATCCTTGCCTTGTTCCTGATCGTCGGCAGAAAGCATTCCAGGTTACATCATTAAGTATGATGTTAACAGCAGGGTTTTTGTAGATGCCCCTTGATCAGGTTGAGGGAGAGCCTTTCTATTTGTAGTTTGCTGAGAGTTTTTATCATGAGTGGATATTGAATTTTATCAAGGGCTTTTTCTGCATCAGTTGATAGGATCTTATGGTTTTTTTTTTCTTTTTTAGATTGTCAATACTGTGAATTATATTTATCCACGTTTGAATATTGCATTTCTGAGATAAACCCCACTCGGTTGTGTTACGGTTTTATGTGTTGATGGCTTCAATTTGCTAATATTTCATTGAGGGTTTCTATGTCCGTGTTAATGAGAGATATTAGGGTGTAGTTTTCTAGTCTTGTCCTCTCTTTGTCCGGCTTTAGAATCAAAGTAATGCTCGTCACATTATATGAGTCGGAAAGCATCCCACACTCTAGAATTGATGTTATTTCTTCTTTCAGTGTTTGGTGGGATTTACCACCCGGGCGTAGAGATTTCTTTCTCTATTTTATCTTGGGTGAGTTTTGCTAATTTAGGATTTGCAAGGAATTGGTCCCTTCCCCCTCAGATGCATGGAGTTGTTCATTTGATTCTCTTATTATCCTTTTAATGTTTTCAGGGTATATAGTGATATTCCCTCTTTCCTTCTTGATGTTAGAGGTTTGTATTTTCTCTCTCTTTGTGTCAGTCTTGCTAGAGATTTGCCAATTGTATTGATCTTTTCGAAGAACTAGTTCTTGGCTTGATTTTATCTCTTGCTTATTTGTTTTCCGTTTCATCGATCTCTGCTCTTTTTTTAAGTTTATTTGTTTGTTTTGAGAGAAAGAGCGCGCATGTGCACGTGAGCAGGGGAGGGGCAGAGAGAGAGAGGGAGAGAGAGAGAACCCCAAGCAGGCTGTGCGCTGTCAGTGCAGAGCCTGAAGTGGGGTTCGAACTCACAAATGGTGAGATCATGACCTGAGCCAAAATCTACAGTAGGACGCTTAACCGACTGAGCTACCCAGGCGTCCTGGTTTCTACTCCTTATAATGTCCTTCCTTGTGCTTGATTTTGATTGATGTTATTCTTTTCCTAATTTCTTTTTCTTTTTTTTTAATTTTTTAATGTTTATTTATTTTTGAGAGAGAGAGACAGAGACAGAGTGTGAGTGGGGGAGGGGTAGAGCAAGAGGGAGACACAGAATCCGAAGCAGGCTCCAGTCTCCGAGCTGTCAGCACAGAGCCCGATGTGAGGCTCGAACTCACGAGCTGTGAGATCATGACCTGAGCCGAAGTCAGATGCCCAACCGATTGAGCCACCCAGGCGCCCCTCTTTTCCTGATTTCTTAAGATGAAAGCTATTGGTTATTGTTTGAGAGCTTTTCTTTTCTCATGTAAGCATTTAATGCTATAAATTTCCCTCTAAGCACGGCTGTAGCTACATCACACAAAGATCAATATGTTGTATCTTCATTTTTTGTGCAGTTCAAAATATATTTAAATTTCTCCTGATAGTTCCTCTTTGATCCAAAGATTATTTAGAAGTATGTTGCTAACTTTCCCAATATTTGGAGCTTTCCCTGTTACCTTTTTAGCATTGATTTTTAGTTTAATCCAGTTATGGTCTGAGAGCGTGCTTCATATAATTTCAATTCTTTTAAATGTGTTCAGATTTGTAGAATATTGTCTATCCTAGTGAATGTCTCATGTTCGCTTGGAAAAACCGTGTGCTCTCCTGTTGTTGGGTGGAGTGTTCTAGAAATGTCAATTAGATCCAGTTGGTTGGCATCATTGTTCAGTTCTATGTGCTTGCTGATTTTCCCCCTCCCAGTTCTATCTATTAGTGAGAGGCAAGTGTTGAAAAGTTTCTGCCTATGATTGTGGATTTGTCTATTTCTCTTTTCAGTTCTGTCAGTTTTTGCTTCATGTGGTAGAAACTCTTTTGTTAAGGTGCATGCATTTTTAGCACTGTTATGTCTTATTGGTGAATTGATTCTTTTATCATCATGTAATGTCCCTTTTAATCCTTGGTAATTTTCTTTGCTCTGAGATATCTTTTGTCTGATATTAATAGTGCCACTCCAGCTTTCTTTTGATTAGCGTTTGCGTGGTGCATCTTTTTTGTCCTTCCACTTTGAACCTACCTGTATCATTATATTTGAAATGGGCTTCTTATAGATAGCGCATACTTGGGTCATGGTTTTCTTCCATCAATCCATTCAGACCATCTTTCACTTAATTGATGTGATTTAGACCATTTATATTAATGTAATTATTGATATGTTTGGATTAATTCCACACTTTATTATTCGGTTTCTGTTTGTTCCTTCTGTGTTTTGTTCTTCTGTCTCCCCTTTCTTGCCCAATTTTGGATTACCTGAACATTTGCCTTTTTTTTTTTTTAAGACGGACAGAGTGTGTGTGTGTGTGTGTGTGTGTGTGTGTGCGCGCGCGCGCGCACAGAGCAGGGGAGGAGCGGGGGAGGGCGGTGGTGGTGCGGAGAGTGGGGGGGAATGAATCTGAAGCAGGTTTCATACGCAGCCGGGAGCCCGGCTTGGGGTTTGATCTCACTACCGTGAGATCATGACCTGAGCCCAAATCAGGAGTCAGACACTTAACCGACTGAACCACCCAGGCGCCCCTTGACCATTTTCTAAGTAAAGTTTTTATTTGAGAAAAATTTTAGATGTACAGAAAAGTTGCAATGATAGTACAGAGTTCCTGGATAGCCCTCACTTTGTTTCCTCTAATGTCAATAGCTTACATTATTGTGATACACCTGTCAAAATTAAGAAACCAATAATGGCTGCATTATTATTACTTAAACTCCAGACTTTATTTGTATTTAACCAATTTTTCTACTCATCCCATTTTTCTATTCTGAGATTCAATCCAAGACACCGCACCGTACTCACTCGTAGTGTTACTTGAACATTTTTTGTATTCGGTTTTGGTTTATCTATTATGATTTTGACTGTATGTCATATAGTTATTTTAGTAGTTTCTGTAGGTGTTACAAAATGTGTACTTTTCACTATCAACTTAGAATCAATGTGTTTGCCACTTCAGTTGGAATGTACAAAATCGACCATTATTTATGGTCATTTACCCTTCTCTTTTCCCTTGTATTTGTCTGATGTATTATGTCTACGAATATTAAGTTCTCCAGAAGATGCTGTCATAATTTTGGCTTTCAATGGCCATATTTTAAAAATCGCAAAATCGAAGGAGAATCTATTGTACTCAGATGTGGACCATTTCTGTCGCCCCTCCCTTATTTCTGATGTCCCACGTTTCCTCCCGTTATCATTTCCCTTTTGTTGGAAGAACTTCCTTTAGCGGTTCTTTTGGAGCAGATCTGCAGGTGACAGATTCTCTTAATTTGTCATTGGCCGAGTATCTCTTAATTTCACCTTCACGCATTCATCAAGTAGAGCTTTACTCCATTTAAAATTGGGGGGACAGTTTTGTTTTGGCCGCTTCCTTTTGGCCTCTATCATTTCCGTGAACTATTTGCGTTCATTCAAACTGTTGTTCCCCGACAGGCAATGCGTTGTTTTTCTTGGGCAGCCTTAGAGAATTGTTCTTCATTTTTAGTTTTCGCCGGTCTGTGTCGCACCTAGTCACGGATTTCTTTGGGTTTGTCCTCTTTGGGGTTCACTCAGCTTCCTGAAGCTTCCTGTCCTCTTGGTTTCTGAGACGTAAATATTAGACCACAGTGGCTCTTGAGGCTCTATTAGTTTTTTTCAGGATTTGTTCTGTCTGTTATGGAGACTGGAGAGTTTTTATTGATCTGTCTTCACATTCAGACTCTTCCTTCGCCCCACCTCCACTATAGTCAGTTCTTAGTAGAGCAGCCAGAATGCTCCTGAAAACCCCCTTCGCTCGTTTGCTCCCGGCCACATTGGCCTCTTTGCTGTTCCTCTAAGTACTCCAGGCTGTTCCTGCCTCGTGGCCGTTGCGCTGGCTGGTCTTGCTTCCTGGGACTGTCTTCCCAGCTATTCAGAGTGGACTTCCTCTGTCCTCAAAACGTCTTCACTCAACTGTCTTCTCTTCAGTGCAGCCTCCGTGACCAACCTGTCTAAAATCGCAGCCCCATTGTTGCCTTTCCTTGCTTTATTTTTTTCCTGTTAAGCTATCTAACATAATATACAATTTATTTACTCATTAATCATCCAGAGTGAGAACTCCATGAGGGCAGGGCTTTTTGGCCTTGTTTCCTCCTGTATGCTCATGGCCTGACGCATCGTGAGATGCTTAATAAACATATGTTGAAAGAAAGGACAAAAAAATTCCCCGGGGCCTGCCTCAACTGTCGCCTGTAGAAGGCAGATAAGTTTTAGCTTCTTACTGCCTGTTTTCCAAGTATGGACGTTGAGAAGTTCCTGAATATTTGCAAGAGCAGATTCGATGTCATTGACGGCGTGGGATCTTTTAAAAGAAATCAATGGTTGAGGCACCTGCTGTTACTGCCTCCTCCTAGAACGGAGTATCAGAAATGCCAAGAGCGTGAGGTTCTGCACAGATTGACTGCGCAAGGTGTTGGAAACAGGTACCGAATTAGAAACCGAGAGCTTTGTGCTTGGATTGATTCACAGGTTTCATCTCGTCAACTTCCCGGGTGCTGTCGCCGCCGCTGCTTTCCGAAATATCTCGCAGACCGCCGGCCCAGCTTTTGCTGGCGTGTGCACGTGCGCTCAGAGGCACGCTCACAGGCTCCCCTCCACCAGGTGCCGTTCCCACAGCCCGTTCCCCATCCCAGCTGAAGTCTGGAGCGCTCAGACAGTTGTTGGAAGAGGCTCTTACGGGGACAGAATTTCCCGAGCTCCCTCGTTCCCTCCCACATCTGTCAGCACAGTAGTGTATGGCAGATAATAGGATTTCACCGCATTGTGGTGGTTTAAACAGGCGTGACGAGATTGTGATTTCAAACCTGCGTAAGTTGTGGACACCCAAGTGATTGCGGCTTCTCCTCCACGTTACCGGCAGGGGAGGTCAGACAGCCCGCGGATCCTTCAGGCTTAGACCTGACCCTCAGCCCTTCCTTCCCTTCCGCAGTTCGCCACTGACCTTGGGCCCCCCTTCTCGAGCCTCCCCCGTTTCCGTCACGTGTTGCATCCCTAGGAATCTAGCCCCCACGGGCTGCCGAGTTCTGTGAAGGAAGCTGTCTGCTTGGTCTGTGAACAGAATGATTATTTGAGGTACTTTGTTTCCGGTGTGTCTGCGTTAGATGAGCTGCAGACGCTCTTGTAGGAGTGGGACCGAAGGAAAATGAGAGCCCTTCTCCTGTGAAACATACCGAGGCTCACGATGACGTGTCGTTTTACGGATGCCCGACGCTCCAGAGAGCCTGGGTCAAGAACACCACACTTAACTGTGTCAGCGACTTACTGTCTTTAGTCAGCTTTACAGATGAATAATTAACATACAAGATGCACCCATTCTAAGTTTATGTTTTGATGAGTTTTTTTTTTTTTATTTTAGACAGAGAGTGCCCAAGCGGGGGAGAGGGGTGGAGGGAGGGAGGGAGAGGGAAAGAGAGAGTGGGTGAGAGAGAGAGAGAGAGAGAGAGAGAGAGAATCTTAAGCAGGCTCCACGTGGAGCCCGACAAGGGGCTCGATCTCACCACCCTGGGATCATGACCTGTGCAGAAATCAAGAGTTGGACACACAACTGACTGAGCCCCCCAGGCGCCCCTTGATGAGTTTCGACAAAAGCATACAGCTATATAACCACTACTCACTCCTTCAAGATAAAGAAAATTTCCATCTCGCTCAAAAATTCCCTGTGCCTCTTTCCGGTCAAAACATCTTCCCATCAAGATCCCTGCTATTACGACCTCTGTCCCCATAGAGTTTTGCCTGTTCTAGAACTTCGTGTGAATGGAATCCTATAATATGCACTCTTTTATATGTGGTTTCTTTGGCTCATCATGTTTTTGAGATTCATCCATGTTGTTGCCCGGATCCATAGTTTGTTCCTTTTAATTTCAGAAGTGTACGAATAAAGCACAATTGGTTTATTGATTCACCTGTTGATGGACATTTGGGTTATTTCTGTTCAGCTGCTGTGAACATCCAGGTACAAATCTTTGGACATATCTCTTTTCTCTTGGGTAAATAAATACCCACGTGTGGAATTACAGGCATATGTTAAACATTTGAAGAAACTACCCAACTTTGCCAAAGGTTTTTTTTTTTTTTTTTACCATTTTACATTCCCCTCAGCAGTGTAGAAGAGTTCCAGCTGCTTTTTGCATGTCAAAAGAAGGTTCTAGAGAAAAGGCAACGATTAGTTTCTTGGGGCTCAGTGTAGTGGTAGAATTTTAGGTGTTAGAGGGGAGCATTTAGAGTTTGGGGAGCTCCCCAGAGCCCTACCACGCACATCATTACTTTCCAGATGCTGTCCTGCTTCTTGCAGTAATGTACTACCCGATATACTCGTGCACAACACGCAGCAAGCCGGGGAGAGGAAGTGGCTGAGGGCAGGGCAGGATGGAAAGGGCACTGGGCTTCAACGAAAAGACCTAAGTTCAAGTCCAGTCCTGCCAGGGACCCACTGGTGATTTGACGCTCACCCTGTGTTTTAGTGTTCTCATCTGTGCAACCATAAGGACCATCCTACCTGAGTCACAGGGTAACAGGGAGACTTAACCCTGACAGACGGGTTACGTGTGCAGGGACTTTACTAAGGGCAGGGATCGTGCTAGCGTTGATGGAGCCAGGACAACGGCCCAGATTCTCAGAATTCTGGAGCCTTGGGGTTCGGGCAGAGAGACAGAGGGAGGCCGCACATGGCACCACTTCCTGGGCAGGGGCAAAGTCTTACGTGGAAGAGTGTCCTGTCCTGTCCCCCACCTAAAGCCTTGGACTGGTGGGGGGGATTGGCATGGCCAGCAGACATTGGAGACCTGGGTCCGAGCCTCTGCTGTGTTAGCCACAAGTAGGCTAAGTCCTTTTAACCTCCCTGAGCTTAAATTTCCTCCTTGGCACAATGGAGGCGATAACGCCTTTCCTTCCACACCTCTCCGGGAGCTGTAAGATAGGAGACGGAAGTTGCCATGTGGACGGGGGATGACCGGGCTGGGGGTGGGGCTGGGGCCGGAGCCACCAAGCGAGCTGAGAGACCCACATTCAAATCCTGCCAAAGCCCCCTTCCCTTCGCTTAGCATCTCGAGCCTCAGGCTCGTGTGTTAGAACGGGGGTGGGATTGAATGAGTCAAAGAACGGGCATCAAGTGCCAGGCCCAGGCGCGAGCAGAGAAAGGCTGCTCAGTAGGTGGTGATGTGCGCTGGGTGAGTCCTCCGACCTCGGGTGAGATCCCAGGGAAACATGCCGAGATAGGCATGGAGATGTGAGTGCCAGAGGTTTGTTGAGGAGTGCCCTTGGGAAGGTAAAGGAGACAAAACTGGGTGGAGGGAGGGGTGACTGCACCGCAGCCACAAAGGAGACCTCAGTGCACCCCCTGGGGGAGGGCAGTGGAGCTGGGGTGGCCCTACAGAGTTGCTCTGAAGAATCGAGGCAAGATGGTGGCCTTTATACTCCTGTATGACTCTGTCACTGAACGTGGGCTGCCCCCAGGAAGAGAACATGACCTCGAGGCGGTTTCTGGAAGGGTGTTAAATGTCATATATAACGTATACAATTTTGTATTTATATGTTTTAAAATGTTTACTTATTTACTTTGAGAGAGAGAACACGTGCATGAGCAGGGGAGTGGCAGAGAGAGAGAGAGACAGAGAGAGAGAGAGAGAGAGGGAGAGAGAGAGAAACCCAAGCAGGTTCCGTGCCATCAGCACAGAGCCCAATGTGGGGCTCAGTCTCACGAACCTGCGAGATCATGACCTGAGCCGAAATGAAGAGTCGGAGGCTCAATTGACTGAGCTACCTAGGTGCCCCTATACAATTTTTACGAAAAACAAATTTGTCTTCCATGAATTATCGGCTTCCCACACTCCCAGCAGCTGGGAGAATGAATGCCTCTGTCCCGAAGGGGCATCCGGGCGGTACACTACAACATCCACAATGCCTCTCAGTGCCTCAGTTTCCTTATCTATAAAATGGGGGATAATAATAGTGCCTAGCTCACTGGGTTAAAATGAGGATTGAAAGAGTTAATATATACAAAGTCCTTAAGATGGTGGCTGGTGCATATTATTCCTAGCACTAGCATTTGAGAAAACATTCTAATACATCCTTCATACCTAATGAACGTATAAATGAATGAGCTCTTCCAACCCTGTTCACAGTAAAAGACAAATACCACGTTTGCCCTTTTTCGGGGAAAAAAAAAAAAAAACCTCCACCAGCCAGGTGATAACGCATTCGGCTGGAAAGCAGAGGGTTCAGTATATTTGAAACCACGGGACTTGTGCTCGGAGGAAATTTAAAATCTCCCTTCCGAAACCTTTGCTGCACCTGAGGGTCTGGCGTTCCCCGTGTGGGCATTGCCTCCTTTACCCTCAGTGTGCTGAGCTGCAGTATGGGGATTTGACAGCTGAAGACAGCTCAGCAGGGTGCAGGAAGGCAGACATTTAATGTGCTTTGACAATACAAAGGGTTATATAAACGACCCAGTTTCTGTAATTTTGCTGTAACTGTCATGGGAATTGCTATAGACAGATACGGAGAAGGCCCTGTTTATGCACTTAAACTTTAAAAGGTTTAACCACTAAACACACAGTTTCTTTCTCTTCCCCTCCCCTCCTGACAATCGTGCATTTAAATTGTACTGGAGCTGGGGCGCAGGGAAGAGAGACGGCAGTTGAAATAATGGGCTGCCTTCAGCTGCCCAGGTCCTGGACCAGAGCCCCGCTTTGTGACTCCCGGGCCAACCGCGTGCCCCAGCCAGCCTCCCTGGGCAGATTTCCTTACCTGCTCCCAGCAACCAGATGCAGAGAGGGGGAGGGATGGCAGGAAGTGAATTGCACCCGCTCTGAGCTCGCGGCTTTTGCCCAATTTAAATCTGGTTTCCCGTCCCAGTGTTCAAAGCACGTCGCTGTTTGATTCTTGCCATCTCATCTTAGAAGACTTTTCCCAAGGTGGGGGCGGGGATAGTTCTAAAGCCAGCGAGGCAGGAGGCGGGAGGGTTTATACAGGCAGATACCGCAGGCTTCCAAGCTAAGTGCCTGAGCAGGGAGAGCTCCCGGCTGCCGCTGACATTTCTCAGACAGGAGATCAATAAGTGGGTAGAGCTTGAAAAGCAAATCATGCTTCTACCTGCCCTGGGGAACCCTCAGCAACTGTCATGGCAGAGGAGGCATCCCAGAGGAGGCCAGGATAGACAGGGGGACGCAGATAGCCTTGATACAGCCAAGACGGGGGCGGGGGGGGGGGCAGGGAAATCGGGACTGCCCAAGGAGATGAAAGGGGCAAATGCTGGGACCCCTCTCCCCTCCCCCTCCGCCCCACACCCTCTTCCTTCACAGACCATGCTGAGTGTGTTAAGGTTCCTGACTTCTGCCTCCCAGGTAAAACCAGACCCTTGGGGGTGTATTTTGCAGCCGATGTGGCATTTCCAGCCCTAATGAGCCCAGCCTGAACTTGGAAAGCTATAGCACGTGGGACACCCTGTATGCGTGGTTGGGTCCCTCTGATGGACAAAAGCCTTATTCCCTGCCCCATCAGTACCCACGAGGACTTGAGTGACCTCTCCATGCTCCACTCAGTGCACAAAGGAATTCTCTAAAGGAGACGTGAGCTTTCTCACGAGCCCGACGTGCCTCTAGGTGAGCATGTATGTGTCCACGGGGGCACATGTGCACAGACGTGGAAGAACTGGGAGTGAGTATTAAACTTGGTTCTGATCTGGTAAGCCTGGTCCGCTCCAATAATTTAAACAGTCTGTTTCAGAAGTTCAGGCTTTTTTGCTTGATATAGTTACACTTCCCGTTTCACTCTCCCTCTCTTGATCCTCTCCAGGATGGCACCTGAGTATGGGATGGGAGTATGCCGCATCCTTGTGGTCGCGGTGGTTGGGGACCCGTGTGGTGTCACCATTCCCCTCTCTGGATCCTTCATGTCCTCCATGGCAATAGATATTCCCAATGGTGGCAACTGCTGAAGTCAGTAGTTAGATGATCTCACAGTGTCGTCCTCTCCCGAGGCTTTGTGATCCTCCCTAATGAACTCAGGCTGCTCAGCCCTGGCTGCTGTTTAAGACCCCTGAGGCATGGCCGTGACCACCATTTGGTCTTCCATTCAGGTGGCCCAATCAATTCCAGTGAATCTAGGATCCTTTTCGCTGCATGCTGGTGACTCCCTCTGGCTGGCTGTCCGGTTAGTGTCTCGCCAACATCTGTGTCCTCCTAGGGTCTGTAGACACCCCTGGGATCTCTTGCATGCCAGTTAGAGCCAAGGAATGCTAACTCCGGCTTGCTCTCTGCTTATCCAGTAGCTGCCCCACGTTATTGCAGGTGCGCTGTGCCGGGGGGGCCCCTCCTGGAGTCCCTGATGGAGAGTGGACAGCCACACTCCTGCTATTGGCCTTTGCCTTCACTCCTTATCAGACAACTCTCCACTCTGAGACTTTGGTCTAGAGGGAGTCAGAAGGAGCAGGCTCTTCCGGTGTGGTTGGGACTTCACCCATGTCATAGTCTGTCTTTCTGACATCTTCCTCATGATTTACCCTCAGTGGCAGAGGATGAGCAGAGAGAGAAATGGCTTCCTGTTTTGGCTTGAGTTCTCTCGAATGCAGAGCATGACACAAGGACTTGGGTGAGGGTAGTTTATTTGAGAGGTGATCCTAGCAAGTAGGAGGGAAGGAAGGGAGAGGGTGAGACAGGAAAGGAAGAAACGTGAACATAAGAGAGGACAATGGGGCCGATCTCATAAGAAGTGTAGAGAATGCCTTGCAGAATTATCCACTGGAAGTTCAGGAGCCTGGGAGCGTTTATCCACCAGCTGCCATCTGAGCTTGGTTGAGGACTGCACCTGGGGGTGCTAACTCCATCCCCCTTCTGGGCTGCACACACACATGTGTAGATTAGGCGTGTTCCCACATGGGCGGTGGAGGCCCAGGACAGAAAGAAGATAGCTGCTCCCAGCTTGAGGGGAGTGTGCCCGCTGAAGCTGCTGCTGAAATTCCAGGTGGGCCAAGGGCATGATGGGAGTCACCAGAGATATCTGACACACTTCCCCGATGGCAGTTCAATCAAGGAGGAATTTTTAAAACATATTACAGTAGCCTTAAAGATCTTCAGGTCTAATCTCCTTGTTTTAAAGGGGCCCCAAGAAATCATGATCTAGGGGCATCCCACTGGCTCAGTTGGAAGAACACGTGATTCTTGATCTCGGGGTCGTGAGTTCGAGCCCCACGTTGGGTGTAGAGATTGCTTCAAAATCAATTTAAAAACCAGAAATTGTCATTTACCCAAGGTCAAAACGGTTGAACACTGAGCTGAAACTAGAACTTGGTTGCCGGAAGCTCATGTGTATCCCACAGATCCATTCAACCACTGATGATATGTTTATTGACCACAGATGGTGTTCATAGCGCTGAGAAGGATAAGACGTAATTCGTGCTTTCAAGGAATTTGCAGTCTTGAGCATGAGAGAATTTGGGTGTTTAGTCATCATATGTACTTGCTGGCGAAGGGACTGGCTTAAATACCCTCTTCAATCAGATAGTACTCCGACAAAACCGTAAGGAAGAGACAAAAAGGGCCCAGAAAATAGAGAGTGCCCGTGGCAAGTATTCACCCGGCAAGCTCTGAGTACTCCTCCCAGCTAAGGTGTGAAAGGAAGACATGAAGGCAGCCTGGCATGTTCCTCACCTCCTCCTGGCATTCGTGCCCTTGTGAGATCCTCTCTCCCTCGAGTGTGGGCTAGACCTAGTAACTCACTTCTAGCAGACAGATTGTGGCAGAAATGATGGGGTGTCACTCCAAGATGAGTTATGAAAAGACTGGCTCCCGTCCTGGGTACTTCCTCTCACTCACGCTCCTGCGGCTGGCTCTAGGGGTAGCTGGCTGCCACGTCATGAGGCAACCCTAAGAAGAGACGCATGTGCATGAGCTTGGATGTGGATCTTCTGAGGCCTGCCCGCAGCCACGGTAGTGGGCTTGGGAACCGATTGTCCCCCAGTTGAGCCTTGAGATGGGACCGCGGCCGTGGCGATATCTTGATGGCAGCTTTACGAGAGACACTGAGCCAGAGAACCCAGCTAAGCCATGCCCAGATCCCTGACCCTCAGAGGCGGTGAGATCATTTGTTTTGGCTTTTTAGTGGCTGAGTTTTGGAGTAATTTGTTATCCAGCAGTAGCTTACTGATACAGAAGGCATCGCATTAGAAGTTGTCAGTGAAAGTACAAGTAATACGTGGACGTAGGAGCAAGTGACAGAAATCTGTCTGAACTATCTTAAGCAAAAAGGAGCACACGTGGGAAGGATTTGTGGTTGCGTCCCAGGACGCCAGGCCCAGAAGGGCAGCAGGACCCATGAGGACTGGAAGCAGAACTTAAAATCCGCTGGGAAGCAGATAGCGACTCACCTTTTCTCCTGACTCTCCGGCCATGAGGCCCTTAAACTGTTCTGTCTCGGCAACTGGCATTTTCCATTTCTTCCTGTACCTGGGCACAGTCAGGTGCCCTTGAGGGCTTCGCATGTTCCCTCCATTTAGGAACACCAGACACTTACTTGAATTCCTAGTTCCTAAAAGAGAAGTACCAGGTAGCACATCTTAGATCGGCTGTCTATTTGTGGTTCCCCCAACAGATGCTAGCGGAGAGGGTGATAGGGCTGCTGCCGTTTGAGAAGGGACTCGGAAGGGCAGGGAAAGTAGCCAATAAATTGCTGAGCTGCCGTCAAGAAGTTTGCAATTTGTCCGGGCCGAGAAGAAAGGGATCGGAACGGTGGGGCATTTCACGGGCGCGTCCTTCACTGGAGGGCGAGGACTCCAGTAGGAGCATCATGTGCCACGGTCTAGCTGGGTGGCTTCTGGAGAGCCACTGCTCTCTGCCGGGCTTTCGTTTCCTCGTCTATAAGTTGAGCAGGTTGACCCGAGGTGACCTCTACCAGCCCTTCCAACTTGGAAATTCTGGGCCTCTGAGGGAAAGAGGAAGAGGTGTGTCCCCAGACATCCTCATGGAGTTGTGGTGCCTGGTGTCTGTGACCAGATGGCCTAGGTCTCCAGCATGTGCCGGAGGTGCTCAGCACAGAGGAAGAGTCAAGGTGAAGCCCACACCGAGGTGGGCCTTGGGAACAACCAAACCACTATCTCCCAGCTTTTTGAACAAAAAAGCATGTGTTTTCTGGTGAAGACACAGATATACAGAGCTTTAGAAGCAACTCAGTGGCCTTGAGCCCTGTATAGTCAAAGGCTACTTGGAAAATTTACAAGGCAGAATATGAAAATAGAAAACTGGGGCGCCTGGGTGGCTCAGTCGGTTGAGCATCCGACTTTGGCTCAGGTCATGATCTCACAGTTGGGGAGTTCGTGAGTTGTTCAAGCCCCGCATCGGGCTTGCTCCCATCAGCACAGCGCTTCAGATCCTCTGTCCCCCTCTCTCTCACTGAGAGAGAGACACACTGTCTCTCTCTCAAAAATAAACATTAAAAAAATATTTTTAATGTTTATACACTTCAGAGACAGAGACAGAACACAAGCGGGGGACGGGCAGAGAGAGCCAGAGATAGAATCTGAAACAGGCTGCAGGCTCTGAGCTGTCAGCACAGAGCCCGACGTGGGACTCGAACCCACGAATTGTGAGATCACAACCTGAGCTGCAGTTGGACACTTAACCGACTGAGCCACCCAGGCGCCCCTCAGAAATAAACATTAAAAAAAAAAAATAGAAATAGAAAACCAACTTTATCCCCAGAGCTGTACCATCTTCTTGCAGAAGGTTGTTGGGATGACCAGAGGTGCTTTTCAAATGATGGGCTAGGGCTCACTCACAGGCACTGTTGGTCTCACGCACCCGTCACCCCCCTTTTTGCATGTGTGTGCATGCGTGTGCACACACGCTCCCTGGAATGTTGAACCGAATCATGCCTTTGCATGCTTTCTCCTAGCCGCTGAGAGCTCAGCCTGCCGTGACATCATTGTACCTGGAGAGCAGCACCAATCAGCTTGTTCCCTGCTTTGAGTCATTCACATGGCATTCCCTCATTATGGTGTTGGTGGAGATTTTGGTTTTTGTTTTGTTTTAAAAAAAATGTTTATTTATTTTGACGGGGTGGGGGAGAGACGGAGAGAGAGAGAGAGCACACACGCATACAAGTTGGGGAGGAGCAGAGAGAGAGGGAGAGAGAGAATCCCAAGCTGGCCCCTGCTGTCAGTGCAAAGTGCAACGTGGGGCCTGATCCCACAACCATGAGATCATGACCTGAGCTGAAATCAAGAGTCGGATGCTTAAGCGGCTGAGCCACCCAGGCATCCCAGGTTTTTGTTTTCTGAATCTCAGTGTATCAACACCCTCTTACCCTTTGCATTTCCATTATCCGGAAGGAGAAAGGGGTGGAAATAACTACCTCTGTGCAGTTCAAGCCTAAAACAGAGATGCGACTTAGGTCTGGAATCCGATAAGGAAGCACGTCCCCGGGAAACAGGACTGGCACAAGGAATACCAATCTGATGTGTCAGACACATTTTTTTCCTTTTCTTTCCTTTCCATATTTGCCCCCATTTACAAAGTGAAGCACAGTGCGTTCGAAGGGGCTGAGAACCCGGCCCCTTTGTGATAGTGGGAAGTCACCTCCCTCACTAGAGAAGATGGATTAGCTAATGACTGTTAAATACTTTGAAATGAGTTGTCTCCTGTACCCAAATACTCAATCTGATTATAGCCCTAGGTCTGATATCACGGGAGGGAAATGTAGTTCCTGGCTGACATCAAAGCGGACCTTTTTTTTTTTTTTTTTTTAAGTGGGATCTGTGACACATGGAAAAGGGGAAATGGCACTAGGGCCTTGCCCAGTGGCGAGGGACAGGCAGGGAGAGGGGCACAGAGAGAAAAAGACACAGGGACAAGGCTCACGAGAAGAGGGAGGCAGGGGGTGGGGGTGGGAGTGAGAGCCAGAGAATTACAATTATTACCAGGATCAGAGTGTTGGAGCACACCCTTATATTTCTGTGAAACCTGCTGGAAACAAATGTAGTCTGGGAAAAATATAAGGTTTACTTCCGTTCCCCTGCCGCCCCCAAAATCTTCTGTTCCAAGTTAAGGTGTTAGAAATGGTGTTACTTGGCCATTTCCCCATTTGTTTATTTGCTTAGTGGGTGGCTTGAGTGGCTGAATTTTTTTATTTTAGTGGGAAATCCAACAAAATATGACTCTCGTATTTTGTCAAGGTGGCTTTTTTTCCCTTTGCCGGAAACGAGGCAGGGTCACCTGGCCCAGCTGTGGGAAGACGCAAGCCTTCCCTCCCGTTACTGGCGGGGCCAGCCTGCTTGGACCCTTTTAGATCCTGTTCCTGTCTTTGTCTGCCTTGGAAAGACCTGTGCTCGGGCCATCATTCCAGCTGCCCTTGGCTGCGGGCGGCTGAGGCTCGCCCGTACCCATTGGTCATGCTGAGCCTGCTAAGTTGGATTCCCTTCTTTATCTGTGGGGCAGAGGACACAAAGCAACTCAGAGATAACAAAGATAATGAGTAATGACAAGAGAGGGTTCCTGTCAGGGAAAATCTGACAAAGAGAAGGTGTGAGTACTGCTGAGTCTGTGAGTTATCCACCCGAGGTGGGGGCAGGGTGGGGGGGTGGTGGTGTTAATGCCCAGGCCAGCAGATGCTCACCCAGAATGAGCTGTAGGATTCTTAGTTCATTCATTCATTCACTCATTCATTCATTCATCTTTTTTCCTTTTTCTTTCTTCATTCATTCTCCATCTCTCTTATTATATGTTCATCCATTCACCCTGCATTCATGAATTGTAACATCTGTTCGTTCTGCATTCATTAGATATCTACTCATTTTTTTTAATGTTTTATTTATTTTTGAGACAGAGAGAGACAGAGCATGAGCAGGGGAGGGGCAGAGAGAGAGGGAGACACAGAATCTGAAACAGGCTCCAGGCTCTGAGCGGTCAGCACAGAGCCCAACGCGGGGCTCGAACTCACGAACTGCCAGATCATGACCTGAGCCGAAGTCAGATGCCCAACCGACCGAGCCACCCAGGCGCCCCTATATCTACTCTTTCAACAAAGGACGTATCGTGTGTCTTCTGTGTATCAGGTGACCGTTCTAGTTCTGAGCTTACGATGACAGATAAGACAAAGGTGCTCCTTAAAGGAATTGGACACATACCCAAATAACCATAATTTGGGTTACGCGTCGTTGTCCTCCAAGAGGTATCAGTGCAGTTCCCTGGGTGCTCAGAGAAGAGAAGAGGGATTACATCAAGCTGGAGGGAGTTCAGAAACTTTGGCAGAGGAGATGACATTTGAGTTGAGCCTGGAGGGATGGAAGAAGTTTTCCTGCGTGGCCACAGGGGGTTGGCAAGAAATACAAGAAATACAGCAGGCCCAGCTTAAGGAAGGGCGTGGGGGCAGGACGTTGGATGCACACCAGGAAGGGCAGGCCACTCAGGAGGACAGGAGCACGGGGCGAGCGCGAGGGGACAGGAGAGGAGGCAGGAGGCTGGAGAGCCCCAGGAGACCTAAGGACCCTTTTCTGGGAAGGCCACAGTTAAGACATGGCCGTGTGAGAGGAGCAGGAGGTCAGGCTGAGTGGATGGTGAGCGGGTCTCCTGGAGTCTTTCCCCACCATCAGTTCAGCCTACCTGAGTTAAGCCCATTCCTTAATTTTTATCAAAGAATCATGTACCCTAGTCCATGCTTGTGTAGCAAAATGATTAAGAGTGTTGGGTCTGGGTTGGATTTCACAGACCAATATGCTGTTTTAAATGTACTCAAAATTTGCCAATTTACTATCACCATCTGTGGTGAAGGCTGCTAATTGCCTACTGGGTATCCTTTCTCCCCTTCTTCCTGATAAACAGAATGCTGTTTTATTTGGGGTGGCAACATGGCCAAATGAAAACCACATTTTCCAGCCTGTGTTGGTCGTGGGGCGGAGCATCTGGGACGGCTCCTTTAGAGGGGCTCACTAGTCTGCTGCTTCTTCCAGCCTGAAATTACCACCCTTATGGGACCACAGGGCACCAGCATCATGCTGAATACGGGGCCCACTCTGAGGACTTGCAACTTAGCCTCAGAAGCAAGGAGCAATGTACGTGCCCAGTGCCTAGAACCCTCCGGATCTCTCTTGGTGTTTCTAGTTCCCTCCATTGCCGCCCCCGCCCTGTTTGACCCTCGTGGGTGTGCGGAGAGGGCAGGCATGCTGGTATCTGACCTCCGGGACTCCTCTTTCTGTCTCCACAAGAGCTTCCGTTTGCCCCTCCTCTCTGGTAGTAACTGCTCTTGAATCATGACCTTCTCATTTCATAGATGGCACTGCCCCCTCTTCCTTAGCAAATGTTCAGTCAAGACAGCATAAAGCACTCCAGGTATTTCAAGGCAGAGGAACCCCGATACATAGGATTGGTTACAGAAATGTTGGATGGGCAGGGGAGCTGTGTGGCCATTGGCCCTTCACCCAGAACCCCCTTCAAGAAGGAAAGACCGGACTCAGCTGCCGGGAGGGTTGTAGGTGCTGAGGGGGCAAAGAGCTTGTAGCCGCCGGCTTTCTTCAGTGGTGGCCTCAGCAGCAGAAAGCACTTGCCCAAAGCCCTGCCCTCCTGGGGCACCATTTTGGCCCGCTGCCACATAACTGTGTTGGGTCCCGTATACTTCAGATCTCCCCGTGGAGCTGGCAGAGGCTTAATCAGACCGGCCTCACAGTTTGACTTCTCCCTCTACCCACTCGTGCTGCACCCTGCTCCCTCCCACAGATGGTGATCCTTAATAAATACCCTGCCTGCCAGACTCCACGTCAGCATCAGCTTCCAGAAAAGCCAACCTGTGACATGAGACTGTAGCCCATAGATGAGTAACTAACTGCAGAAAGTCACAGACAGGGGCGCCTGGGTGGCTCAGGCAGTTAAGCGTCCGACTCTTGATTTCGGCTCAGGTCATGATCTCAAGGTTTTGTGAACTTGAGTCCCGCGTCAGACTCTGCACACTGACCGCATGGAGCCTGCTTGACATTCTCTCTCTTTCCCTCTCTCTGTGCCCCTTCCCCACTTGCGCTTTCTCTGCCTGTCTCAAAATACATAAACTTAAAAAAAAAAAAAAAGTCACAGACCCTTAGACTGAGCAACAGAGGGCCGGAAGCATGTCGTCAGAGTCTAGGAACCTGTGCACCGCTGACAAGGCTGGAGCATTTGCTGGAACAGAACCATTGCTGAAATGCCAGAGGCCCCCTGGAATCACCATAGGCACTGGAGCCTGGGGCCACCCGCTGCCAATAGAGATGCCACTATACAGAGAAAAAAGAGAAACGCCTTCTCTCCCCTCCTCGCCTTCCCGGTCACCCACCACTTCTTCCCATTAGAAGAACCTGCCTGGAAGCCAGCTGGCAAAGGAGTCTGGGACACTGTTTTTCACAGGCTTCCAGCCCTGAGTGACATAGAGCCAAGCATAGAAGGGCAGGAGCGGAGCTGAGAGAAAAGAAGCAAATGAAGCAAATAAACCCCCACCTTAAGAAGGACTGGAAGGGGAAGGGGGAGGGAGAAGCTTTCAGATGTGCCCCCAGGCCTGGCTGATGCTTTGATTGCCACCCTCGTGAGAGACCGAAGCCCAAGACCCAGGCTCCCGACCCACAGACACTGGGGATGAGAACTGCGTGTTGCTTTAAGCTGCTGATTTTGGGGGGTAATTTGTTACATGGTAATTGCTGACTAATACAGTGGGTGACTGACACTGCAGGGCAGGGGAAGCCCAGGAAAGCTTCTTAGAGAATGTTTGGAGTAAAGAACAGTGCCCCATTTTTTTTTTTATCCGTGAGACGGACTTATTAGTCCTTCCCATCTTTATGGAATGGTAAGGTAGACAAAATGAGATAATAGCTGATAAGATTCCTCTAGAAATTTCAAAGAACTCTTCAAATATGATGTATGATCACACAACTATAAAAATGATCATGAGGCTAGTAGCATTATGCAAATCATCTAATAACTTTCAAAGACCTGGATCGACCACGGTGAAGTCCCTGAATCCAGGCTCCTGGAAGGATTTGGAGAAGCTGGTGAAGTCTGAATTGTATGGATGGCAACTGACTAAGATTTTGGTTTCTTTTTCACTTCCTGCTTCCTTCCTTTGGAGTTTAAGAAACTATCACCGTACCTCAAGGAGAGGAAACGTATTTGGTTTTCGTGATAAGATTTCAGCTTAGCTTGCCTACTTGCATTTGAGTTCAAAGTTTCTCCAGATATATTATCATTTAAACTGGAGGGAAACAATATTCCTTAACTGGAGCACAGGCCATGACCTTGCCTACATGATGGGCAGCTAATCCACTTAGAACCAGTGACTCGCTTTGTATAATTTATAAGACCCCACGAAAAGACAGGCCTCCATAGATTAATATTTCAGCTGTCTTCCCTTCCATTTCATCCTCTGGATGTGGCAGCAACAATCACATGAATCATTCCTGAACTGAGTCGATATCAAACATCCGGACCTTCATCTGCATTTGATGAAGGCTCAGCTCATTCAAGGGAAGTTCCTATAGGATTTCAAATACAGGGATGATTTACCTTGCATACCTCTTACCCCACCCTCCCCGCCAGCCTGGCTGTGGCGGTTAAAAAAGAGCTTTAAATTCTTTGATGCTCCTCTTATTTACAGATGGGAGTCTGGGTCCCCTCCCCTTGAATATGGGCAGGCTGGGGACTGCTTTGCCCAATACAATATGGTGGCAATGTGTTGCATCTGTGACTTCTGAGGCTTGGTCATGAAATGCCATGCTGCTTTCTCTATGTCTCTTGAAATGCTCCTTCTCCGAATACTGTCTCTCAGGATGCTGCCTTTCGGAACCTAGTCGTCATGCTGAGAGAAGCCCAGGCGCAAAGACAGGCCATATGTACATTTTGTGGTCAGCCATCCCGAGAAACCCAGGCTCTGAATCATCTCAGCCCAGGCATGGAGCCCATAAGTGAAGAAGCATCCAGATGATTCCAGACCCCAGCCATAGTTTCACGCGGCCATTCAAGTCTTCTCACCTGAGGCACGCTGTGGAGCAGGGACATTGTAGAGCAGGAGTAAGCCATCACTGCTGTGCCCTCTTTGAAACCCTGACCACAGGATTCATGAGCACGAGACAACAGTTGTTTATGCCACCAAGGTGGGGGTGGGTCGTTATGCAGCAATAGGTAATTGGAACACTGGCCTTCTAGGCTAATACTTCGTTTCCTTTCCCAGGTCGTTGAGAAATTATTTGGTTAAAGAGGTTAAATTTCTTCAAAACCAGCAAACTGTTCTGTATTTCTGGCTACAGTAACTAAACAAGCCTCTCCGTGGGAGCTCTAGATTATTCTTCCGTGTGTGTTGACTTCTTGATGCAAAGACCAGTTCTCCGTGTCAGATTTCCTTTCTCTGTCCTGTTTGTGCAGGTTCTTGATGACTCATTCGTGAATTCATTTATTTATCCAGTAAGTATTTATGAAGCCCCTTCTGTGTAGCAGGTACACTCTTCTAGACGCTCAGGACATGAGGATGAGCAAAACCTTCGTGATCTCAGCCCCTCTGGAGACGGAGTCCAATGCATGGGTCTTAATTGTTTTCATGTCACATACCCGTTGGACACCTAGTGAAGTCTGTGAACCATTTTTCAAATTAAACAAAACTTTTTGAACATTTATTTATTTTTGAGAGACAAAGACAGAGCACGAGTGGGGGAGGAGCAGAGAGGGAGGCACAGAATCCGAAGCGGGCTCCAGGCTCTGAGCTGTCAGCACAGAGCCCGACGCGGGGCTCGAGCCCATGAACCGTGAGATCATGACCTGAGCCAAAGTCAGACGCTTAACCGACTGAGCCACTCAGGCGCCCCCGTGGACTCTTTTTCAGAATAGCGTTTTTAAGTACATAAAATACATATGCTCATGAAGGAAATGAATTATATTGCAGTAGTTACCAAAATATTTGTAAAAACACATATTTGCAATATAATATATGTGTTTCATTCAATAACAAGATCCAGTAGTGAGTCCAATAAATTTTGAGGTAGTGCTGAGTCAATATAATATGTTGAGATGCTTGCAAAGGCTGTGTTTTAAAAATGTTTGTGATTTCTGTTGGTGACAAAGTCACAGGTATGGCCAATACTATTGTGGTTTATGGCCTACATACCTAACAGAAGGAAAAGC
Source organism: Prionailurus bengalensis (assembly GCF_016509475.1). NCBI lineage: Eukaryota > Metazoa > Chordata > Mammalia > Carnivora > Felidae > Prionailurus > Prionailurus bengalensis. The sequence goes on from NC_057361.1 coordinate 34,754,674, forward strand.
TAAATTTTAATAAGATTTCATGAAATGAAATATGTGAGTTCTTTCTTTCCCAAATTAATGGATCTTCCGGATTCTGTAGTCTGTGGATCCCAGGTTAAGGCACTTGGTTTGGGGCGCCAAGAGGCATCAACCAAGTAACAGCACCAACTGTCATGCCTGCTATGTGAATATATTAGTTTCCGGAAGACTGTTGTAATGAATGACCACAAACTCGGTGGCTAAAAAAAAAAAAAAAAAAAAAGGAAATTTATTCTCTTTCAGCTGTGAAGTCCAAAAGCCCCAAAATAAATATCACCGGACCACGCTCCCTCTGGAGGGTCTACGGGAAAACCCATTCCCTGTGTCTCCCAGTTCCCAGTGGCTGCTGGCGTTCCTTGGCCTGTGCCAGCATCGTTCCAAGCTTCAGGGCCCACAGCTTCCCATCTCTCTGCTTTGTCTTCATGTGGCCCTTTTGCTCTATGTGCGTATCAGACCTCCCTCTGGATCTTTCTTATAAGGACACTTGTGACTGCATTTAGGCCCCCCTTGGAAAATCCAGGATGGTCTCCCCATCTTAAGAATCTTCGTGTAATCACATATGCAAAACCTTTGCCATGTAAGGTGACATTTACAGGCTTTAGGGATTGGGATGTGGATATCTTTTGGGGGGCGCATTTTAACCCTACCACAATGACCAGGAGTCCTGATCCAAGCTGGGGATGGTGGTGTGCCAGGGATGGTTTTCCTGAGGAAGAGACTCTGGGCTGGTAAATGATGCAAGAGTAAGAGTAACTAGATGGAAGGGGGGCGGGGTAGGCAAGGCAGAGGAGACTGATTTAGATAGGGGGACTGAATCAAGCAGAAATCCAGAAGCTGGAAGGTCTCTGCCACAGGACGAACATGAAAGATGGATGATGTGTCGAGGGCTCAGACAGGGCCCAGGTGGAGTGCTGAGAGATTCCCAGAAGTCAGTGGGGGCCACATCATGAAGGGTCCGATCAGATGTGGTTATGAGGATTTCCCTTATAGCAATGAGAAGACATTGGAGGGTGCCATAGGCTGAATGTTAGGTCCCCCTGAAACTCATATATGGAAATCTTAACACCAAGGTGATGGTATTAGGAGGTGAGGCCTTTGGCAGATGACCGGGTCATGAGGGTAGAGCCCTCATGAATGGGATTAGTGCCCTTGTAAAAGAGACCCAAGAGTGTCCCCTCGCCCCTTCTACCATGTGAGGACAGAGCAGAAAGGCAACTGTCTATGAACCAGGACCTCACCAGACACCAGATCTGCCAGTGCCATGATCTTGAACTTCCCAGTTTCCAGAACTGTGAGGAGTAAATGTCTGTTGCTTATAAGCCCCCCAGTCTATCAGTCTGTGGTATTTTGGTGTGGTAGCCCAAATGGGCTAAGCCAGGGGGTGTCATATGCTCAGAGCTGGGAATTCTGGTTGAAGTGAGGAGTATGGATTATGGGGTAGAGGGTTGCAAGAATGAGTGGTAAGGGGAGCCAGTTGGAGAGGGTGGCAGGGTCCCAGCCAGAGACAGTGGGCGTTTGGTCCACAGTGGAGGTGATGGAGGTGGGCAGAACTCAAGAACAGGTTAAATCGGTGGACGTTTTAGAAAATCCAGTGGCTCAGGGCACAGTCAGTACAGGTTTGGTTAATGGTGGACAAACGTGAACGATATAATCGTCAGTGTGTGCGAGTATGAGTTTTCATTTACAGATCTGAGCGCAAAAAGTGGAATGTACCTTTATTTGACTAAGTTTAGCTTAATCTGCTCTGAGCTCGTGGGAAATTCAATCTCAAGTTACTATGAATTCTACATTCCCCCTTCCCAAGGCTGTATGAAAGGTTTGAGCACTTCATACAGACGGCATTTGAGGAGGGACCCTGGGGTATGTTCAGTGCTCAGTGGTATGTATATCTTGGTGTCCAGTAACCCATTTCCCTGCAGTTCCAAAGCAATCTGTGCCAACCTGCACGGCTCTTAAGTTCTTTCTGGTAGCCACCAGAAACTTTGAGATGAGGAAGCATTAGCTGCTCTTCTTATAACTTGCCCCCTCCAGAATGCTAGTCTTTGTACAAATTCTGTCACTTGCATGGAGATTTATTAACTTTTTTTTATAAAAAATTTTTTTTAAATGTTTCATTTATTTTTGAGAGACAAAGTGCAAGCGGGGGAGGGGCACAGACAGAGAGAGGAAGACGCAGAATCTGAGGCAGGCTCCAGGCTCTGAGCTGTCAGCACAGAGCCCGATGAAGGGCTCGAACCCACAAACTGTGAGATCATGACCTGAGCCGAAGTCAGACGCATAATCGACTGAGCCATCCAGGTGCCCCTGTTTTTTTTTTTTTTTTCAGAGACAGAGAGTGCACGAGTGAGGGAGGGGCAGAGAAAGAGAGAGAGAGAGTGTGTGTGTGTCTCAAGAAGCCGTGTTGCAAGCAACCTGACATGGGGCTCAGTCCCATAACCGTGAGATCATGACCCGAGCTGAAATCAAGAGGCAGACGCTCAAGCGACTGAGCCACTCAGGTGCCCCCATTAACTTTTTTTTTTTTTAAAGGAAATAAAAAACCAAAAATACAGTTCAGACTGCCTGTAGCTTGGAAGCCCTAGGTCTCTCTCCTTTCAGGTGCCCTAACCACCGCCTTGCTTGAAAGGCTCACCCGGGGCACATCTCAAAACTCCAGAGGCAGGATTCTCAAATCATGCCGTTGAATTTCCCGTGTTCAAGGCTGGGAACAAGATCATTTAGAGCTGGAGTCCAGGGCTGCCTGTGGTCGTGAGCTGCAGGTCTGGCTCGCTTCTTATGGCCTGTACACACTTCTGATGGGGTTCTCCCATTTAGAACACCTTCTCTGTTTAGAAGGTGAAGGAGCCACCAGTAGGAGATTGGATAAGGGAGCCTCAGGAAGAAAGGCCAGCCAGTAAGCGGTATGCCGTCAAGCCAGTTACGACTGTAGGTGGCCGGAGCTTAGATCTACAGGAAAAATACTGGGAGCCAGGATGGAGCACAGGCATGAGAAATATCCTATCTGAAAGCCGAGGGAGCTGGAGAATTTATGCACCAACTCTGGTTAATTATTGATTGGCGGCTACTGTATGAATTGAGTTAATTTCAAGGCACTTTTGGCCAGCCACGCGGGCAACAGAGCGGGCTCCGGTGACCAGAGAAAGCCCACGGGCCGGGCAGTGCCGCTGCTGGGAGCATGCCCAGAGTGTCAGGATGAGGTGATGTGGGTCACAAGCCCCCAGCCCGTGCTACGGGTGGGAAAAGAGCCCATTTCTGGCATTCTGCCTGCTAGCTCCAAGCCACCGCGCCACCCATGGAAGCCCGTTTCTGATACTCACTGTGTACTAATTAAGGAAGCCTCAAGTGCGGATTGAAACACCGTTGCTGGTGCGATTGGAGGATCCACCTTGGAGGGCGGCCTCCCGGATCTAAGTCAGCTGAGCACTGCTGGAGTGAGGCGTCTCCAGGATGCCACCTACGGTCCCCTAGCGTTGAAGGTTACACTATCACATACATAAAACTACGCAGTCTAGGCTGACCTCATTTAGAGTGAATTACAGATATCCCCATTGCGTGTGGAAACAGGGCTGGGGCCTCGTGCTACCCGCAGGCCCCGCAAAAACCCAGTCCCTTTCCTCGAAGAGTCTCAGATGGTCTCTACCTCGCCTCCCTCTTAAGAGGTGGGGGGGAGGGGGGCGCTTTGTCCCGCTTTTAAAATCCTTGAACTTCAAATATCCTCCTCCATTTCCTCACGCTCACTCCTCTCACCGCCACCACCCCCACACAGACACGCACGGATGCATACTTTGTCAGGGCAGTTCTTCTCAGTGGCTCCACGTTTCTTCCCGTCCCTTGTCCTGGAACGGGCCACTCACGTCTTCGGGATCCCGCATGGAGCCCTGGAGGCCCCAGGGGAGGCCAAGGAGCACCCCACTCATCCTCCCGCGGGGAGCCGAGGAGAGGGAGAAATCCGTAAGCAGCAGCAAGGTCGAACTGCGGATTACTTTCTTCATAAATTATCCTGCCATGTTTGTGTAAAATTTGCCCTCCGTGCTTTTGTTTAAGAAACGAGTATGTAATTTCAAACTATGTAACACAGATGGGCGCTCCCACGGCACAGTTAGCAATCCATTCCATGCCTGCCGCGTTGCAGAGTCTGTGACCAGATCAGTCTATAGATCGTGTCATCGAATTCTCACGAATCTTAGGTGAGGCATGATTGTCCCCTTTTTACAGATTCAGGAGACTGATTTTCATAAGGATTCTTTAAAAAAAAAAAAACCCACCATTTTTAATGATGACAAAAAAAGTCAATTTGCAAGAAAATTTAAAAGCTCAGAGAGGGAAATAGCAATCCTTATAATCCCTCAATGCATAGATTACAATTTATGACATTTTGATTGTATCATTCTCATCTCTCTTTTTTTTTTTTTGATGCCTGTTTGCGCATACATTTTGAAAACCCCAAATTGGACTCTTTCAGTAGCGATCATTTTTATTTATCCTCCAAGAATGCTGAGGGACGATTTTCCGACATGGATTTTCTTGAGCTGGAAACGAAACCTTCACCAGGGCAGCCTTCAGATCATTCATGGTGTGAAGAGATTGTGTGCTGAAAGGGGGGTGGGGCGGCTTCACTGCGCAATTTTTGTGGGTTCTTTGTAAGAACCTTGGCCTGCAGCTTACAAAACCTTTGCTTGCTTTGCTAAACAGCCCTTCTCACTTGGCCCCGGCATCTTCCATCTCATTGAGCATCTGCAATTTCCATTGTGTTACTTTAAAATTTGAGGCCATTCTCATTGGTCATCTGGGACCATGACAAAAATCTACACATTTTATTCTTCCTCTTTTCTGCGTTTCTCAAATACGGAGGAGTTTGAGAACTCTAATTAAGTAGAGAACAACAGTTTTAGAGTGGCTCTCAAAGGCTAAAAGGAAAGAAAAGAGAAACCCTTCTTGAGTCTCCTCGCCAAGCTCCTCACAAGCCCACGATTGTCTTGGGTTTGAGTCCCAGCTGAGCGAGCACATTCCCTGCCTGGGGCAAAGACTGGGCTTGGCATCTTCCCAGCCCTCTTCATTGTGCTGGGAGGCGGAGGCCCGCCACTGTTGCAGTGGGATGGACGGGGAGGACTGGGAACCCCAGGCAGTGGGGGGTGGGTGGCCTCACCCCTGGCAACCAGGCTCTCTCTGGATGCAGTTCCTTTTCAGGGGACACTCACACCTCCCTCCCCTGCTTGCTTCCTTGCTGCAGACCATTATAACCCAGGCTGTGAATGTTTTTAGACCAAAGACTGTGTCTGACCTATTTTTGAGTCCTCGGCCCCTAGCAGTGTTCAAAGTATGCTTATCGAACGAACGAATGAATGAACTGATGTCTGTAATAGCAAGGCATTTCCCGGATGCCGCAGGCCCCTTTGACCTTCAGTGGGCCAAACGTATGGGATGTATCTCAGGATAGCCACCCCTCGGGAAATAGGGGCCCCGATGCCAGATTTAAACAAACCCCTTCTCCTGAAGCCAGACCTAACTCACCAGGGCCGGAAACCGCCCCCCTCCTGCTCGACTTCCTTCTTCCATTTGCACGGGTCCAGTCTGCCACCAGCCAGCCTCACAAGAGGAGCTCAGATCTGGCCTCTGCTTGCTGGTCAACCTCTCCTATCACGGCGGGATCAAACCAGTCTTGGAGCAAGACGCTTCCATCGAACGGAATTGTACCCAAAGACCCGAGGTGTCCAACTGTTGAAAGCTGTTGCTCTGGACGAGGATGAAGGTGTCCCGCATCCCCTCCTGTGCTGAACCTACCGTCCTGTGGAAGAATGGCCTCTAGGGACACACTTCGAAACCAGCCGACCAAGGCTTCTGTGACAACCTTGTAACAACCCGGTCTCCCTGCCTCAGCTTGATAAAATGAACATCTAACCATGCCACTCTCTGAAAAAAACGTGTACTGCTTCCTGTTACGGAGAGGAAAACATCATGAGTCCTTAGCTTGCGTGCAACTCCTCGACGTGGCCCCAGCCTGCGTTTTAGACCTACCTCCCACCATGCTGCCCACTGCTCCCTGGGTTCCAGCCTCTCTCAACTTCCCTCTCTCTCCCCTTCCGTTTCCATTTTTTGTCATTCGAACTCCATAGATTCTTTGGGCTCGTCCCCATGTGCTCTTTGTTCCATTCAGCCTTCTCTGAGGACAATTCATGTTTCTCTTCTCTATTAGATTATGAAACCGAAGCTGAATTCTGAAGCACCGGAAGGATTGGGATACTGGTGGATTGTATTTTCCATTGGGATACCAGTGGAAACTGGTAGGGTTTTAATATGCTGCTGGCTTTTGCTGAAGGGAGTCAGGATTATTGCCCTGGATGGCCTTCCTCAAGGAAGCATAGAGAGGAACCGAGACAGGAGTCCCCGAGGCGTTTATTTACCTCAGCAGACCGTGGGTTGAAATTTCCAGAGCCAATCCCATCCCCGTTAGGCCACAGTCACCGTACCAGTAACTCTCGTTCTCTACCTCACCCGATCCAACAGCCATCCATGGGCCAGTGTCCTCAGCCTCGGGGACCGCGTCTCCTGGCTCCCTGGCCAGATGAGTTCTGGTTAGATTCTGACAATGGGAAGCACTGGCAGGAGGTCTGGAGTGTGCAAGGACAGGGCTCAGGGGCCCACCCCGCTCTGATTTTCACATCTTTGGCAGGGGCTGCGTCATTTAACTCCAGCTCTGCAGTGGGCAGAAAAATGCCCCCCGCAAAGGCATCTATGTGGGAAGCCCCAGAACTTGCGACTGTATTAATTGACGACAGCAAAACAAAGGGTCCTTGCCAATGTGATAAAGTGAAGGATCCTGAGATGGGGATTGCCCTGGGCTATCCGGATGGGCCGAGCGGAACCACAAGGGTGCTTGGAAGAGGGAGGCAGGAGGCCCCGGGTCAGCAGATGTGAGGGCAGGAGCAGAGTCCGCAGTGATGGAGGGAAGGGGCCATAAGCCGGGGCAGGTGGGCGGCCTCTATAAGCTGGAAACGGCAAGGAAACAGATTCACTCCTGGAGCCTCTTGAGGAAACGCAGCCTTGCTGACCCCTCGATTTTAGTCCCGTAAGACTCGTTTCAGACTCCAGAACTGACAGATAGTGAATTTGTGTTGTTTTAAGTCACTGCATTGTGGTCATTTGCTGCAGTGGCATTAGGAAAACAAATACAAGCTCTGGTTGGATCATCCCGTTTTCTGTGTCTCTTTCTCCGTGGCTCCAGGTCCTACCGGTTCAGGTGACTGATTGCTTCCCTCGTGCTTGCTTCCCGATTCCCACCGTGAGTCTCTGGCTGTCTCAACATTCCTTGTCGTGTCCCTGTAACCCGTCCCACATCTCTGTGAGTTTCCCTTTCGCTAAAGTTGCTGGAACCGTCTGATCTGGATTCTGTTTCCACCTGGAGCTGTGCGGAGCGCTCCATCTCTGAGAGCCACGCACACTGACCTCTCTGGCCACAGTCAGAGCCCTCTCTGGGCTAAAGGGACCGTGCTGTGTGCTCAGAGCACCGGCTCAGTGGAGTCTGACTCCCAGGGGAAAAACGCCTACTTGGCCCTTCCGAGGAACTTTGTCACGATTTGAAGGCATCAAGATAGCTCCTCTAGCAGTGAAACATGGAAATAAATCCTGCTCCTCTTCTAGATTGTGGGTCTTGAACCTTGGTGCTCCCTGAATGGGCTTGCGGGTGAGCTCTGTGAGTCGCCTGGAATTGTGACATTTTGTGCATATGAACATGGGGAAGAGGAGGAAGGGCCCAGAGCTTTTCCTAACTGGATTCTCAAGGGAGCTCTGCTCGGCTGCCAGGGTTTCCTTCACTGTCTCAGATGGAAGAGGTGTTTTCTGTGCCCTGGGCCACATCCCCGGGGCCACGTCTGATTCCTGTGAGGCTGCGGGGGCCAGCTCCTGTGAAGGGAGGCTCCCTTCCACTTTAGGCCTCTCTGCTTTTTTCCACTTCCTGTCACCAAGCTCCCCGCCAGACTCTTCAGGAGACATTCTACAGGCTTCACGGAAGTGCCTGCACAGATTCCTGACCGGGATAACACCTCGAGAGTGCCCCCTTCCTGCTGCTTTACTCCCGCTTCCTGGGATCACCTCAGAAAGAAACAACTTGCACCCTGTCTCAGGCACTGCGTTCTGGAAGAACAGATCAAGACCCCGGGAGAGTTTGACAAGGACCCAGATTCGGGCTCTGCCTACAGAGCATTGCCTCCCTCCCGCATGCAGTGATGCTAAGGCCCTGGGGCTCTCCGGAGTGCCATAACGCTGTCCTGTTCCATCGTGGAGGCCGCAGAGTCCACAGCTGAAAGCTGTTCTCTTTGGAAGCATGAACCATGTTTCTCTCTTCGCCTTCTGGGACCCAAGACGGCCAGCCCCATCTCTCATTCTTGTGCTCTTGTCCAGCGCCCCTCCCCAACACCCAAACCCATGCTAGCCGGAAGAAGCCCCAGGCATGGAGAAGTCCACCTTCGTCCGAGAGGAAAGGAATCCCACTGGGGCCTTATTAGGCTTTTACCACCTGCTGGTCAGGCCTTCAACCAAACACTCCAGCATCTGCTCTTTTCATTACCAGACCACCTCACGCAGATCTAGCACACTTCGTGGGAGGGAATGAAGCAGCAGGAAGGAGATGAGGAAGGGCCGGTTCCAGTTTTTAATCTGGCTGGGGGAAGTCAAGACAGCCACTGTATTAACTATCGATTAGATAACATATCATTAGATGTGTAATTAGATAACATATTAATTACATAACAAATTCCCCCGCACTTGGAGGCTTGAAATAATAGCTGTTTATTATATCATGGTTTCCTTGGGCTAAGAGTCCAGTGTATCTTGCCTGAGTCCTCGGCTTTGGATCTCACAAGACTGCAGTCAAGGTGTTGACCAGGGCTGGCGTCAGCATCTCAGGCTCATGGTCTCCTTCCGAGCTCACGTGGCTGTTGAGCGAATTCGGTTCCTTGCAGCTATCGGGATGGCTTGCTTCTTCGAGGCCAGCAGCAGAATCTCTGACTTATAAACTGGCTCTAAAGGGATCGCCTGATTAGGTCAGGCCCACCCACATTCAAAGAGAGGGGATTTATACAAGGGCATAAGTCACTGGGGATCTTCTCAGAACTCTGCCTCACAGCCACCCTGACTGGCCTTTTCTGAGAAATACAAACTGGGGGAGGGGGGTGCAGAGCGAGGAAGAAGCTGAGCTGACCTTCGTTGTTTTCTCTACTTGTCCTTCTCTGTGAGTAATGCTTTCTCCAGTGAGAAAACATTTTTCATGTTTTAAATTAGCCATCAAACGAGACAGAAAAGCCCAAAGAGTTTTGAGAATACAGTTAAGTTCTTTGGTGAGATTAGGCCGAAAACAAACCACGTGGTCCTCTTTATCTTTGCTGTCACGAGGTCCTGAAGTCCAAGACTGGGGGTCGCCCTTGACACCCCCATCTTTCTCCATAAAAACCATAAAATCCCATCTATTTTACCTCCTCGATGTCTAATGAATCCATGACTGCCACAGAAGCTTCCTGACTCTCAACTCCCACTCTTGTCCCACGCAGCCATCTGAGCTGGGCGACGACACTCTTGACCCCGGCAGGGTGGTGCCCCATAGCCATCCTCCTAGGCTGCTCAGTTCGCATCTGTGACGACGGCGCCATGGGTGGCTCTTTCACAATAGTACTTCCCTGGGGTTGCTGTGACAAGGTAGTGTAAACTGTGTGGCTGAGAACGATTAAAAATCGATTGTCTCACAGTTCTGGAGGCTAGACGTCCACAGTCAAGGTATTAGCAGTGCTGTAGTCCCTCCAAAGGCTCTGGGGGAGGGGAGGATCCTTCCTTGCCTTTTCCGGCTTCTGGTGGCCCCTGCATCCCTTGGCTTGGGATGCATCCCTTCAGTGTCTGCCTTGATCTTCACATGGCTGTCTTCCCTCTGTGTCTGTGGATCTCTGGTGTCTTCACATAGCCTTCTCCGCGGAGCTGTCCAAATTTCCCCTCTTTATAGGGACACCAGGCACATTGGAGTCGTAAGGCCCACCCTAATGACCTGAAGCTAATCCCCTGCAAAGACCCCATTTCCAAATAAGGTCACATTTCAGGTACTAGAGGTTAGGACCTCAGCACGTCTTTTTCCGGGAAGAAGGGAACGAACACAATTCATCCCACAGAAGTCGTGCTGTTAGGAATCCAGGTGTCCCACTGGTCTGTGGTGGTCCTCACAGGCCATCTGGACAGTGGAAGAACACAGGCTTGGAGACCAACCTTGCATGGCTCTGGGCAGACACCTGGCTGGCTGCAAATACAGCCAGGGCTGCTATCTTGTGGAGGCTGGAAAGTCACCCAGCCTAAGCAACAGTGCGGGTGATGTGACATTCCCACTCACGGGAAGATGGGATTTGGAGCCAGCGAGGACAATGCACCTGCCTTTGGCAGTGGCCTTTCTCTGGCTCACACCCAGGCATTGTACCCACCCACCCACCCACCCTATCCATCCTTCAGATCTCAGTTTGAGCTATTCTTCCCTAGCAAGGCCAACCCTGACTACCAAGGCCAGCTCCGATCCCCTGGTACCTGCTCTCCCAGCTCCCGTTCTCCACCGTCACCACAGCCTTTGGGCTACAGTGCCACCGGTGTGCCTGTGGGACTCATGTCTGTCTCCCTCCGTAGAGTGTAAGCTCCATGAGTTCAGGGACTATGAACAATTTAGTGGTTTTTTTCCCCCTGCCCAGCACCCGAGCAACAAGAAAGTGCTCATTAAATATTTGTTTTATGGACAAATAAATGAATGAATGAATGCCCATAGAACCACTTTACTTCCTAGACAACTCGATGAATGGCAAAGAGATCAGAACAGTTGGAGAGCCGTACAGCCCTGATATTTGTGATGGATGCATCTTTTATGAATCCCCAAGCCTCCAAAAAGAGAAATGTTTATATAGGCTTTCTCCAAAATTACATTCCCATGGAAGCCAAGTGACTCCCTCACGCTAGTCTCAAAGTATGTGTAATTTAAATATGTACTTTAGCAAAAGGGCAGAGCAACATTATGGGTCTTCATGGCTGCTCGGAAGAAAACGAGAGCTCCGTATGTCAGACCCAGAGATGGCCAGGATCCAGTGGGGTTCCGCACGCAGGAGCATGGGGCCCCACGACTCAGAGCATAATCCTCGGATCGGCAGCAGCATCAGTAGCTGGTTAGAGAGGCCGGCTCTCAGGCCCTCCTCTCTCCAACGTAGGCAAAACCGGCATGTTCACAAGAGCCTCAGGTGACCCATAAGCATGGGGACATTTGGGAAGCGTTGCCGTAGAGAGGTCCTTGTGGCTTGGGCCACTCGCAGCCTGGCACCTGGGTTCCAAGAGAGGGCATCCAAAGAGAGGGTGTCCAGAGAGCAAGTTTGCCAAGACACTTGCAAGGCAGAAGTTGCAAGATTTCTTCTGATCTGGCCTCTGATGTCACATGGCGTCACTCCCGCTACATTCTCTTGGTTGCGCGTGTGTCACTAACGTCAGCCCAGATTTAGGAGGAAGGAAATCAGAGTCTACTTCTCAGTGGGAAAACTGCCAAGAAATGTGTGGCCACATTGAATCTGCCACATGCCTCTTCTCTCCCTGAGTCAGAAATTGGTGTCCGCAGAGATATTAACAGTCACACGACGTGGGTGCCTAAGATTGAGAGGTGTATTGGCCGGGCTTATCTAGAGAGACAGAACCGATATGGTATGTGCATATGAGATTATTATAAGGAACCGGCTCCTATGACTACAGAAGCTGAAAAGTCCCAAGACGTGCTGTTGGCAAGCTGGAGACATAGGAGGGTCAGTAGTCGGTTTTAGTCTGGGTCCAAGGCCTACGAACTGAGAGCCAGTGGTATAGCTCCAATCCAAAATCTGGCAAGCCCAAGACCCAGGAGGAGTCGATGTGTGAGTTCAAGTACGAAGACAGGAAAAACCACCAATGCTCAGTTCAAGTAGTCGGGCAGGAGGCGTTCACCCTTACTCAATCCGTTTGTTCTATTCAGGCCTTCAACCGATGAGGCAAGGCCCACATTTGGGAGAGCAATCTGCTTTACTGTTTACCGATGCAAATGCTGATTTCTTTCAGCAACAACGCCACAGACACGCTCAGAATAACGTTTGACCAAATATCTGTGCGCTCCATGGTTCGGTTAGTTTGACACATAAAATTAACCATCAGAGGAGGTAAAAGGAGGCGCAGTGAATTCCTGCTTCTCGCACCTGGTTGACTCTCAAGCACATTTTTGGGCTGGGTCCGCGTCCCCATCTTTGAAATCAGGATAACACCTCTGTCAGGGGCTGAGGAGAGAGTACTTTAAATAGGAAAGACTCTGATAAATCCTACATAGTGTACAAATGTTGGTTAGTGTGGTTATTAATAGTAGCGGTGATGACAGGAACGGGCTAGGCTGCTACGCGTGCCTCCTACCGGGCGATGTCTCAAGATGTTACCTTAGCCCCAAAGAGTGGATTGGAGTTTCAAGAGGCATGGAGATTGAGGGGGGAGATGCGCCTGGGGATAGAGACTTTTCTGTGGCTGCTGACTTGGCCGACACTTGGATTCACGGTTGACACGGTCCTCTACGATCCGGAATTCTTGGGAGTAAGAATGGCGTCACGGGTCCAGCCGTGAGAAGCAGAGTGCCTCCGGCTCTACCCCCACTTGCTTTGCGGGGATGCAGAGCCCCTCACATTTCTCCAAATGGCTCTGAGCCTTCCCGCTGCGCTCAGCAGGCTCATGCTCTTGGTGGCCTGTGGCATCCACCACCACTCCCATCCCTTGCACCTGCTGTGGCCGTCTCTCATCTCTGCCTGAGCCACCACGTCCCCTTCACCTTCGCTGCTCGTCAAAGGCGCTGTCACTGCTGTCCGATCCCGCCAGAGATGCTCCAGATGGTGTCTGAGCAGAGGAGCCATCTCCCGTGGGCCACGAAGGGGCTGGTACAGAACTACCAGGCTCTCCCCACGTGTTCAGTGCCCCACTGAGGGTAGAGAATTTCCATGCCCCTTTTTTACATATCCTTCCTCCCCCCCTTGCCCCAGGGCTTAGAAGCAGGATCATCTTAGTGGAGGCTGGCGGTGCTGGCCAGCTCTGGCCCATTGTCCAAGAGTTAGAGCAGTATGGTAAGAGATTAGGAGTGTAGGCTCTAGACTCAGTCAGCTGGGGCTGAAATCCTTGACTCCACCCTGACTGGCTGTGTGGCTTTGGTCGGTAACTTAACCTCTCTGAGCCTGTTTTTTTTTTTTAACCTGCAAATAAAGGATATGGCTAGCACCCACTTCATAGGACCCTTGTGAACCTTAAATGACATAACCCATGTAACACACTTAGTATGAGTTCTTTCCCAGGGGTCTCTTGGATCGCAAGTAGTGACAGATTGATGGCAGCCCCTGACACTCCTTATAGATGTGACTGGACACGTGCAAATCCTACTGTGACTACAGCTTAAGCTCAGCCTGGGATAATTACTACAGTCAGAGTCACTGTTCTTGGATCGGACCACGTGTTTAGATTTGTTTCTCATAGCATGGGTGCTAATAGTAAAAATTCTAAGAGCTAGCACCTGTCGAGGGCCTGCTATATGCCAGGTGCTGGGCATATAATAAGCTTTTGACATGTTTAATCCTCCTGACAACCCCCTGAGATAGGAGCTATTATTAACCCCATTGGACAGGTGGGAAAACTGAAGCAAAGAGAAAGTAACTAGCCCTCTCAAGAGCGCACAGCTAGAAAGCAGTGCATCTGGGGCTCAAGTCCGGCTTTCTGGCTCCTGAGCCCCTCGTCTCTTCCCAAATATAAGACTTTTATCCCCTCGCTAATGGATACATAAAATGCGGATGCCAAAGATTGTCAAGCATCTTTGCTGTGTAACAACTACGCCAGTGGTGAGTGGCTTAAAACAATGATTTGTTATTGCTCTCAAGTCAGCGGCTTAGCTGTAGCCGTTGGTCTCCCCAGGCTCACCCACGGGAGGCACCCAGCCGCAGGGTTGGCTGAGGGCAGGGCCGCTGTGGGGAGGGCTGGCACAGCTGAGCCTCTTTTTCCATGTGGTTCTTCACCCTACATGGGCGGGTGCGTCTGAGCGTGGGGGTCTCAGGGTTCCAAGAGAGGGGCGGTGGGAGCCGCCAGGTCTCTAGGGGCCTGCCTTCGGAGATTGTGCAGCATCGCTTCTGCCACATTCTTTTGGCCAACGTCGATCACAGAGTCAGCTCAGATTCCAGGGAGGGTAAATGGACTCTCTGGAAAGGGAGAAGTTGCAAAATCACACCGGAAAGAAGCGTGCATGTGTGGGTAGGAGGAACCCGTAGCCACTAAACCATCTACCATAAATAGATAAAGCCCGGACACTGGAGAACATATGACGCATCGCTGTTAGTGGGGACTCTTGAGTGTGGCACGTGACAGAACTCCACACGAACCTGGCTTGCCAAGGAGAAGGAAGGGACAATTTATCGGGTCGCTTTCCTTTTAAACCCAAGGGTTTAAAAGGGTTAGTCTGGCCTGGTCACCAGCACTTGCTCTCCCGTTCCTTCCTTCTCTCAGGTGGGACTGTCTCCGCGTAGCGGTGAATTTGACGCTAGCAAGCTTCATCCTTACGTTCCCCCTAGAAAGAAGTTTTTCTTCCAAAATTTCCCAACAAACACCCCAAGATTGCATGTCGTGGGTGTGGCTCTGGACACGCGTCCGTCTCTGAGCCTATCGCTGAAGCCGGGAAGTGGGGATATGCCTATTGGCCATTCCGGGGTCATGTGTCTGTGGCGTGGGGTTAAGCCCAGGGGTGTGCTGGTAAATGTCTAATGATGGGCTCTGGGGTAGGGGGAGGGAGATGCTCATTGGGAGTGTTTGCCAAGGTCAGTGGTATCACTACTCCCCCCACGGCTGACTTCAGGCTGCTGTCACGATGCCCACTGAACACGGGGTAGGGAAGAGAGAGCACAGTCAGAGCTTCTACCGGCTGAGGATGGGAGAAGGGTGGTGTCCCAGAGGGAAACCAGGAAATAGAAACGAAATAGACAAAAACAATGGGTTTCCAACCCAATTCCTTTATTTTCTTGCCCCACAGATGCACGATATTTAAGGGGCCACCGTGTTGCCTGCTGTTCTGGTTGTTGGTACTGATCCAAATCCAAAGAAGGTTTGGAGATAGTAGATGCTCAACATGATAAAATGTTGAAATGAAGCATTTGCTCAGCACCTTTTCAGGCTAAATCAGGTCTTTTTCAACATGATAAGTTACCAGCCTATTTGACCTCGTTCCTTCCCCAGACTCAGTGTAGATTGGCCATTGATTTTAAAAATCGTAATTCAAGTAACCACGAAGCTTTCTGAGTGCTTACTGTGTGCCAGGCGCTGCACCAACTGCTCTGCCAGAATTACCTCACTGGGTCCTCAGACCAACCTTATGAGGTAGTTGTGATAATTGTCCCCATTTAACGGATGCAGAAACTGAGGCACAGAGAGGAGAGGGAACTTGCTTATGGCCGCACTGCTAGTCAGTGGCAGTGTTAGGAATGAGCCTAATGCGGTCGGTTTCTCCGCTCAGTGGGCTCAACTCCTGCCTCCTGTCACCTTCTCACTGGCTGAGGCGGGGGGCAGGTATCTCACAATCTAAGCAAGTCCTTTAATGACTATTTTGCAAAGCTGAGGGTCCCTTCCTGTTGTGTCTGTGACACCACGTCCCATGTTTGAGTATGGGTTTTCATTAGAGAAAGACAAGCCTTTCAAAAGAACAGGCTCTGGGCAGTTTCTTGTGGGAAGGAAAATCCCATCTGGGACACGTGTGGGCACATCGGGGCTCAGGCCGCTTCTGTTCACCGTAGCAATCTCTGGCTTGTGGTTGTTGGATGTGGGAGGTCTGGCCTCCACTTTGGGGGCTGAAACCTACCCCCAGCTCCTTTGGATCCGGAGCCCAGAATGAACCGCCAGTGACCCACAGGTCCAGGGAACACCCAGGTCTCCCTTTGAGCCTCCTGGACCATTTATTGGACCACCACTCACGGGACGGTCAGAGGAGAGCAGCAGTGAAAGCGCCCTGAGTTCAGGAGGGAGGGCAGCTTTAATGACCATGCTATGCCCAGGAATACAGGAGTATTAGGTTGGGTTGGGTGCCTCTTTCAGGCTGGAAATGATGATTCGTGGGCCCGGGAGTTCGGATTTTAGGACCTGAACCTTTAGTGTTTCTGGGGCCTGAGAGAGAGGCCCAAGAGGAGAGGTGGCCAGAGGCAGTTGGCATTCGGCCTTGGTCGATTCGTTCCAGTTGTGTCGCGGCTGCCCCGCGGTCTGCCGTCGTCGATCACGGGGAGTCCCTGAACACCCCATTCCCAAGCTCGAGGCAGGCGGTAGGTAAAGGAGGCAAGAAGGCAAACGGCGACGAGGGCCCTGTCTCCAGAAGACAGGAAGGAGGGCACGAGGAAAGAAGAGATACCTGCTCTTGGGCATGGCATCTCCAGAGGGGCCCTCGTGCTCAGAGACTTTGTGACTCAGTGGAGGGAGAGAGGGGAGGCTTTTTGGAGGAAGGGAGCTTCTGTGACTATTCAAAGGGCATCCATAGGCGTCCTGAGAGGAAGGCAAAAAGCATTGGAATGGCCTGTGGAGAGGTACACGTGGAAGGTTCTGGGCCTGAGAAGGATGTAGGGGGGCAGAGGACAGAATTGAGGGCAGGTATCTAGGGGTGAGGCAGCCCCGAGGCTGAATAAGGGGCCGGATAAGGCCAAGCCTGGGGCACACAGGAGCCTGGGAGGTGGAGATCACGCAGATAGAAATGAGAGTCCAAGCTCTGTGTTCCAGGAGCTCGCCAAGGAGCCTCCGTGTCTTTGAGGCGAGCCCATGTTAGCCAGGTAAGCCAGGCGCTCGAAGGAAGGTACAGAAGCTGCTCTCGGAGGGAGGCGCCGTCCAAGCTTCTGCTGTCCAGGAGGGCTCTAAGGTGCACGCTCGGATGCCTTCCCTCCACCCAGACAGTGTTGTTCTTCTCCCGTAACAACGAGCCTCCAGCTGGGGAATGGGGGCTGATTAAAAAAAAACCATTCCGAGAGATAAATCTTGTAATACTAACTGCTGAACAGCTGGCCCTTTAAAGCATAGAACAGCCATTTAGCCATTAATCCATCCCTTTAAAATGCAGAACCATCTCACCCCAAACACACACACACACACACACACACACACACACACACACGCACGTGCACACAAACGTACACTAGCCCGCACGCACACGTGCACACACACGCACGCACACAGAGGGTAGTGCCACGTCATCTGGTGCAGCCCCGGCAGCTGCTGCTCCGGTACTTTTCATGTTCACACATAGAGCCCTGGCTCTCGTTTAGAGTTTAAACCAGCAATGGGGACCAGGGGAGGGAAGGAAGGAGAAGCAGGGAATTCTAAATGCCCTTTCACCGAATTCCTGTCCGTGTGCTCCCCATGATTCTGGATCTTGACACAGTAGTACCTGGTGCCCTTCCCAGATCCTTCTGCCTCCCCTGGGCTTCCGGCTCTCCTGGAGCCAGTCTGCAGGGGCAGCTGTCACCACCAGGCCCCGCAGCTCACCAGACACTCACCAGATCTGCCTCCCAGGCCTGACTCTGCTGTTTCTCTGTCTTATTCCCAGTGGCCACCTTGAGTGATCTATACCACATGTGGTCCTGGTGGTGTCTCGTTGCCGTAGGTCTTCGATGAGGCAGTGCTGTTTGTCCCTCCCTGCTCGTCATAAAGAAACTCTTCATATCTGTGGTTTGTGACCTTCCTGAGAGGCAAAGAAATCAAACTAAGCCCGATCACACATGCACACATGCTTGCACACACACATGGTTGTGACTGACATGTTTGGAAAAGAGGAATGTGTGTGCGTGCGTGCGTGCATGTGTGTGTGTGGGAGGGAGAGAGAGAGAAGGAGAAGGGGGGAATCAGATCAGTAACTGTTTAGGATGGGGTGCATTGGCTAGCTGTCAGGTATGAGAAAATTAAAGCCATTAGCTATTTTCGATTTTTTTTTTCTGTCACACCAACAAGATTAGCAAGCCAAATGCTCAAGGAGCACGTTTGGGGGAGTTTTGAGTGCTCCATGAAACCTGCAAAGCTCTGCCGAGAGAGATTGCCTGGAATTCTCTCCCGCCTGCCCTTTCAGTGGGTAATAATAACAGACGCTCGGTGTTGTATAATAATGAATATGTTCACAACGGCTGTTTCAACGATTGTTTCTTAAAATGATAAAGGTAATTTTGCTGGGCCCTCCTTTATTTTTTAAACCTGAGCATCACAAAAGGTGGAAGCTGAAATCATCCCTTTTATTGGCAACGGTTGCAATATGACATTTGGAAATACAGACAACAACAACAAAAAACCTGTGTTCTTCAGGGAGCTCGGACATGCACAAAGCCTGGCATGTTCCCCCCAGCTTCTGGATGTCCAGTGACTGGTTGACAGTCAGATGGGTAGATGGGGTCCTTGGGCGGTGGGGTGCTATTATTATTTTTTAGTTGTTTTAATGCATACTTTCTGAGAGAGAGAGAGAGAGAGAGAGAGAGAGAGAGAGAGAGAGAGAGATTGCAAGCAGGGGAGGGGCAGAGAGAGAGGGAGACACAGGATCGGAAGCAGGCTCCAGCTTTCAGCACAGAGCCTGACAGAGGGCTTGAACCCATGCACCGTGAGATCATGACCTGAGCCGAAGTCGGATGCCTAACTGACTGAGTCACCCAGGCGCCCCAGTGGGGTGCTATTATTATTTACTCAAAATCTGAGTCAGGTTTTATATGTTTTGTGGCATGGTCACCATAAGATGTTACCTCAGGAGTAGTTGTCACAGCTGTTATGGTATATTTGGCACCCACCACGTGCACGTCAGGACCCTAGATGCTTTTCAGCTATTTTAAATCCTCACCTAAACCCTGCCAGGCAGGTCTTAGGTTGAACCATATGAAATTGCCATTTCAGTAGCTCAGAATATCAAACAGAGGCTGTTCCACGTGATTCAAATTAATGTTCTTTCTCCATTTTATAAATAAATGGTGTCGGAGATGTTGGACAAATGCCAAAAAGCCACACAGCCAGTAAAGGGCAGATCTGAGGTTTACACCCGGGCCTGCAGAGCCCAAGGATTCTCCTCTACCTCAAGCTCCATACAACTTGGATCCATGGGCATTATTATCTCCAATTACATCCAAGGACATCATAGCTTAGAAAAAGAAAATGACTGGGATATCCACCCAGGAAGAGGCAAGGCAAAGCTCAAACCCTATGTCTTATGGGAAACCATTAATCGTTACCATTTTACACTGAAAACCCAAGAATGGGATAAGCTCCAAGCGGAATTGCAGTGACGGATGAGTTGGCACCTTTCCACTTGGCAATCGTGGACCCGTGACGTGCCTCCCGCACCTAGTCCCCACATCTCCCACACACACCCCCTACTCCCCTCCTTGCGCGGGGGACTATCCTGACTTCCTCTCCCACGTTCGCTCAAAAAGCCCCGCTCATTCCTGAACCCCTAAATCCTTGCCACCTGGAATGGTGGCATCTTAATGGGAGAAGCTGGGGACACCGTCTTAGTTTGAGTCCCCCCCAGAAGCAGAACCTGAGACAAAAATTTGATTAATTTGTTTGAAAATGAATCCCGGGAAGCTCCGATAGAGGAATGAAGGGGTGATATAGGGGAAGACAGGACACCGGGACAAGGTATGTTATCAAGCAGGTAGTCCCTGTGGGCTCCCCACTGGAACTCAGTCCACCTGGGGACCACTGGGGAACAGTGAAGAATATGCCCCCAGAGTTATCCCAACCCAGAGGTGAGGAAGCTGGTGGTACTTATCCGCCAGTCTGTTTCTCAGTTGACGGCTGCTTCCCAAAGTGTAAACTCCAACTTGCCTTCTTTGAGTCCTCAACGCGCTCCAATGAATAGAATCCGTAACAGGTATTCACTGTAAACACCCACAGGATATATAGGAGTGAGTGCCAAGGGCACAAAGGCAAGGGTATAAACAACATCTGCTCTCAGTGCCTGAACATCATCTGAACTTAAAAGAACGGCCCTGTGACCATTCAACCCAAGGACAGCTCTAAGCTCAGGGACAGGCAGTTGGATTGGGACATCCCGAGACCCTGGTCCCATTCGCCTGGTACCAGAGAAGGAAGGAAGGAAGGAAGGAAGGAAGGAAGGAAGGAAGGAAGGAAGGAAGGAAGGAAAAGAAAGAAAGGAAGGAAGGAAGGAAAGAAAGAAAGAAAGAAAGAAAGAAAGAAAGAAAGAAAGAAAGAAAGAAAGAAAGAAAGAAAGAAAAGTAAAAACCACCCATTCCCAAGGTGAGCCGTAACTGAGGTAGGACTTCCACAGTGTCTCTCTCCTTTTTCCAGAGCCCCCTCCCCACAAATGTGTGACTTCTCTGTAATACATCTTCTCTCTGCTTTGTGGGCAACTATAAAAGCCATGATTTTTCAGCCCGTGGTCTGTCTTGAGGTCACCTTCACCCTCGTAAAAGGGTGATTCCTTGGGGAGCCGGGGAGAAGGCACCTTGCAAGTTTCAGAACTTGATTGGTGGTAGATTTTTTTTCTCCCTCTTCCCGTCTTTAATGTGGCTCTAATTCTGACTTCATTGCAGAGCCGTGAAATCAAATTAGGAAATGGGAGGAGACGAGCAACCCCTTCAAGCACAATCAACTTCTGATGGCTTCCCCAAAGCTCTAATGAATCTGCGTAGACCTCCAGTAATAGAAGGTTGCTTTTTGCAGCACTTTGTTTTTCTCGCTTACGAGAAAACAAGTTAGAGCATAGGGATGCAGGCAGTTAATCCAACAAGGTGTCGGAGAGCCTCCTTGGCGTGTGACCGCTGAGTGGGGAAGACTCGGGGGAGGCCAAGGAGGTCGATCAGAAGGGAAGCAGCAGCAGCAGCAGCAACATCCGGCCACAGTGGCAGGTCTTTAGAAAACCTGGTCCCCGACCTGGAATGGCTGGCAGCCTGTTTGCCCAGAGCCTTGCTACCAAAAGTGTGAAGTAGAAGCACCAGCATCACCAGAGAGCTTGTTAGAAATGCAGAATCTCAGGCCCCCCACCCACGACGTACCGAATCAGAATCTGAGTTTCAACAAGAGTCCCAGAGGATTCGTACGTGCCGTGAAGTTCGAGAAGAGCTGGCCCGAGAGATTGCAGATGTGATCACGTCACATGTTGTGCTCAGAACTCCCTCCCGATCTTAACTTCCTGCGTTCAGCTCTCATACTCTGTGTCATCCCTGGGAACCCTACCCCCAGCACCAGTGCCCCACCCTGCTTCTCTGCCCATCAAGAGTCCTCCTCATCCTCATGCCCAGGTGTCTCCCCGGATCCCCCAGTCAGATTGTGTCATTGCTCTTTGTTTGCCGCTGCCTGACTTTATTACTGTTAGATGTTCGCATCAGCATAGTGGTTAGAAGGATGGGCTTGAGAGCCTGATCATCCTGAGGTTGAACGCGAGTTCTAGCAGTTTTGATCTGTGCATGCAGTTTAGGTCACTGTTTTTAATTTTTCGCGCCCTCCTATTGGAATTACAAATCCACAGCCTTTCCTATGTGACTTTGCCGTTTCCTTCACTTGCTTGAGCACAAAATACGTCTTTATCCATTGATGTTAGTCTTGGCCATGTAACTTGGATTGGCGGATGGATTGTGGGTGAAAGTGAGGGTGTATGAGATCGTGTCTAGACCTTTAAAGGCCTTAAATGGCATCATGTGTTTCCAGTCATCCCTCTGCGCTTCTATCACCATGAGCAGAACATACCCCAGGTTAGCTGTTGGGTCCAAAGAGGGGGCAATACATGCAGAACAGATGTGAACTCAACCTGCAGCCAAGCCAAGATGACCCACATCTTGAAGAAGAACTTCTTAGCGGACCCACAGGCCCAAGGCTTATTACGGTATGCCACTGATAGAGTATGCGTCTCTAAGCATCTGTGTCATGGGCATATAAATATCTACCTCATGTTATTGCAGCCGTGGTTAAAATGGGATAATGTGCATTAACGGAGTTCACGGTAGTGTTTGATAAATGGTAAGTAACTTATTTTGTAGCATTATTATCATGTCTTCCCAATGGACTGGACACCTTTTTAAGTCGGGTCTTTTTCTTGTCCATTTTTTTCTCCTCCCCAGCGCCTACTGAGATCCTAGAAGGCACTCATTCAGTGAACAGAACCAAGCATTCGTATCCGAAGTTACTCTTTTCCTTGGGCAGTTCTTGCCCTGTAAATCCTTACTCAGCCTACAGTGATGAACGCAAACTTGTCACAGCACAGATGAAAGCTCCAGAATCGAGGGTCTTCTGTTCAAAGCAACGGTTATAGTAGGCCTTGGGGTGTTTCGTTGAGTTTTGTGTGTAGTTAAGGAATCTAATAGTGTTTTGATTTGTTTCTCAATTAGAAATGCTACACTTAGAATTTCATGGAAAAGAAGCATTTCGTCTTCAAAGGAAGTTGTGAGGGATACGGAAACACCTGACCCCTTTGCTTTCCAACTTCAAGTGTGAGCCTTAAGTGAATTCTTCATCCAGTCTAGAGTTTAACCTCTGAAAAGCTGGCTATGGAGGTGGGAGGGAAGGATGACTGGGGCAGGGCCTGGTGGCATCTGTCTCTTTAAGAAACAGAAATGAAATCTAATTAGCATAGACTGGCTGCAATTAACATAGAAGTCCCAGTTCGGGGAGTTGGAGGAAGGGAAAAGGATAGAGCTAAAACTTAATGGGGTTTTGTTAGACAAAATTAGCTTCCACAGAACAGCCATAAAAATATCTAAATTATGAGAGCCTCTTGCCATTTGCCATTAACACGAGGGGACATGCTAATATTTAGTGGCGCCATGTCCTGGAAATTAACTGCACTGGAGGAAGCCCCAGGGGCATCCCCGTGAGCAGTAAGGGCATGTCCACCGACTCAATTGTTACCAAACCGCTTGACTACATGTTTTACAGAAACTCAGCCTCTACAAATCACACGTGTCTCAGCCCGTCTTTTTAGAGATGGTTCCGGAACCGTAGGAGGACACCTCCATGGCTGATACATCGAAAGCTGAAGTCTCCTTCTACAGTCTTTGGATTTGGGTGCTATTTTCCGCAAAAGAAGATATTTGTGAGGCTGATTTGTGGACATTTGAAGATACCTCCAGTCCTTCCTCTCTCCATCCTTATGCCCTCCAAGAAAATCAAGCCATTTGCTTTTGACGTAGTGCTAACTCAACTGGTGTGAGTTTTGCTGTAGACTCCTCCACGGTCTTACTTCCTGCCTTCCCTTAAGGGAAAGGGTGAAACCATTCTCCTCTACTGTCTTCTCCTAAAAGTCGCCAGTGACCTCCTAAACTCAGGAAGAATTTTTTCATGGTCCTCTGGCTCTTTGACCCGCATTTCACTAGACACAGTTGAGCCTTGATTTCCACGTCACTTTTCTCTGCCCTTTCTCTGTTAGTGGGTCCCCTTTCTCCTTTCACATCTGTAGGCACTGCCCACGCCTCCTGGCCTCCGCCCTACAGTCTCCTCCTTCTATGCTCTTTGAAGATGAATTAGTCACTATTTGCCAGTGTTCACCTTCACTTAGAGGCACGTCACTCGCATCTGAAGCCTAGGCCTGACTCTTAGCCCCGTGTTTCTCGCTTCCATCAGGACATCTGCATTTGGAGTTCTTAGCTTTCACTGCCAGTTCAGCCTGCTCACTCGCCTTAGGGAGGTGCTCACTATTGCCTCCCTACCCCTCATCGGCCTCTTTACAGCTCCAGAGAGCACACTCTCTCTATGCAAGCACTCTCATCTTCCTCCACGGCTTACCACGGTTGGTAAGGATCCACGAACACCCCACCCCGGAGCTAATCTGTTGGGTGGCCTGTGGCCTGTCAGATGCTCACTCTCAAGAATCCGAACTCAGCAGAGGACAAGAGCTTCCTAAAATGGCACGGTGGGATGAAGACCCATGAAATCCCGCTCCTGAGGCCTCCCAGCTTCACCCCTGTCTTGCACCTTCTAAGGCAAGGGTGCTCAGCTTTCCCTGGCATGCCGCAGGGCACCCTGATTCTGATTCTCCCAGTAAATCACAACGTTAAGTGCGTTTGACAAAAGCTTTTCGTAGCCATGAAATTTCTGACTGAATCACACTCCATTTGCCTGCCCATCCCAACTTTCCTTTCTGTGTCTTTGACACCACTGTCCTCCCAGGCTTCAAAAGGATGTGCTTCGGGGGCATCTTGGAAACCATCGTGTCCTGTTCTGAAGCTTATCTGTCTTAAGGTCCTGCCATTCCCTCCTCTGAAATGCGCCCTGCGATTTTAGGTCTGTCTTTATACAAGCCCGGATCCCCTGCAAGCTGGGCTTCTCCACTCTAAGCTCCGCCCCTCCGGTCTAGCGTTCACTTGCTTACAGTACTGCTCTTTTTAAAGTATCCCTCTGCCAGGGAACCTTCCAGAGCTCTTGATTGTCTTTTGCTCCTCCTCACGTTCAGGACCTTCATTTACCTTGACCACCCAATTTGCTTTTGGCCCTTTTAGATCATACCATCCTACCTAAAAACCTAGCTACTCCCCAACGTATCGGCTGTAGTTATAGAACGAGCCACCCCCAAATTCGATGGTTTAAAATAGTACCTATGTTATTTAGCTGTCAATCTGGTGTGTTGGCTGAGTATGGCTTCTTTGGCGTGCTTGCTCACGCGCCTGCGATTCTCCGGTGGGCTGGATGATCAAGAAGGATCTCTCTCGGATGTTCGGTGCTTGGCCGGCCGTTGGCCAGAGTGCCCCAGTTGTACTCCCTGGAACCTCTCCAGCAGGTTAGTTCAGGCTCATGCACATGACGGTCTCATGGTTCTCAGTGGGGCGAGAGGACGAGCCCCAAAGCGGAAGTCCTTTTCGAACCTCTGCCTGTGTCTCCCCTGTCGATGTTCCGTTGGCTAACGCCGGTCACGTAGACAGCCCAGATTCAAGGAGTAGGGAAGAAGACCCCATATCTTGAGGGGAGGAACTGCAATGGAAGTGAACGCAGAGAGGCGAATAATTGTAAGCATTTTTATAATCTACCGCACTCAGCATGAAGTGGGAGTTGGAGCTCATTAGTATTCTCTTCTTGTCCATTCTGTCATGGGAATATCCTCACTCTCAGCTCTTTTCCCTTCATTCAGATTTTTCTTCCCAAATGTTAGGGACAACCTCCCTCCCCTTTGAACCTGGCTCCAAGAATCCCCAAATAAGCAGCCCTCTGTCATTTCTGATGTCTGCCCCCTCCTTTCCTTTTCGCCATTTTCTGGTCGGGTCTTGACCTCATGTCTGTCTTCTGGATTGGAATGCCAATGGCCCACGGGATGCTTTTCGTGTTTTTATTTATGAAATACATATTTATACTTTTCATATATCTTTACTTCCATGCCTAGTCACTCTCTAGGCTCAACGCCATATTCCATGGCTGGCGATCAGCATCTCTCACTCGTGTCATGCCTTTTGAGAGCATCGCGTGAAGATCACCAGTCTTCCAGGCCTTGACAAGGACAGTTCTGAGGACCACAGTCTGGAAACACCCTTTCCCTGCCAGCTGTGATTTCCTCTGGCATCCTGCTCAGACGGCTAGGGTCTGTGCTGGCCAGGGTCCTCCGTAGACAGGCTGGCATAAAACCACTCCTGCCTGATGAAAGCCTCCGCTCTGATCAGGCCTCTCATTGCCTAGGTTCTCCTTGCCTTCCCAAGACGTGTTTATCCAGGGCCCTGTTCTCCCAATTTGTTCCATGCTGGAGTGTGTTTGTCTCTCAAGTTGCACGTCAGGCAAGTTCTCAGAAATACCTTTTGAAACCCGATAGGTGTCCCTTCTCTCATTTCCCTTTCCGGGAGTTTGAAAAGGAATCCAGGAAGCCCGAGTCATATTTAGCCACCGATTCTGTTTATTATACCGCTCTCAAAAATAAGACCAGTCACCAACCGCCAAAACAAGGCTTAACTTCTAGACCACTGGGGCCATATGGAGTCTGGGTCAAGATCAAGGATGCTCTGCTGTTTGTGTTCCTGACGCTGGGTTTTTATACTGACAGCTCTTTCTGGTGATATAAGAAAGTATGTGCCTCTGGAAAGATGGAGAAGAGAGGATAAGGAAAGTTTGTGTGTGTGTGTGTGTGTGTGTGTGTGTGTGTGTGGGCGCGCGCGCGCGTGTGCATGTGTGTGTAAAGAACAGCAGGTTTCCCAGTCTAAGAAATTTTTGGCGGTGGGACAAGATTTGCATGCCCTTCTGTGTCGCAGAGACTCAGTATGTTTGCAGCACGTCGTTGGGGTGCCTGCGTCTCAAATCACTGGCTGTGTGCAGCCTTGATGAGGCACCCGATTTACATATTCTCAATTTAATCTAAAGTAGGTACTAATTGATTACTGTTGAATGTCTGCACGCTCTGATTATCTGTTCAGATCCTGAGGGGGGAGGGAGGGGGAATAGCAAGGGATCTTTCTTCTATGAGTAGGATTTTGTTTTCTCTGATCCAAGGAGCATTTATTTGCTCGGCCCAGAGGTCCGGCTGCTCCCACCTCCGGCCTCTCCCCACCTTGACTGAAAGGTGAAATAAATACCGCCATCTCCAGCACTGGTTCTTCCTTTGTTGTAGGATCAACTCTTCTCTATTCAGTCGTTTGGCATTTATCAAACAAATATTTTGAAAATGCCTCCCAAGTGTATATTATTGTCATCCCTGTAAAGGCAGGGCCCCTTGGGGCCTGAGACTACGGATGCTGGAGCCAGCTGGCTGGGTTCGATCCAGGCTCTGTTGTTTCCCAGCTGTGTGACTCTGGGCAGGTTGCTTAACTTCTCTGAGCCTCGGTTTCGCTGCCTATAAAAAGGGATTAATAGCAGTCCCCACTTCACAGGGTCGTCGTGAAGATGAAACGAGTTTGCACATGTAAAGCACCCAGCAGAGCATCGACCCATTATGTGGTGCTGTTTCTTCACAGTTCTGCGGAAGGTTTGCCGGGGGCGGCAGGCAAAGACGTTGATTAAAGCCCCCCGTGGGGAATTTTAGGGTCTTCATTCATCCTGGCCTCGCCATGCCTGTCCGTCATCTCACTCAGGTGTCCACAGTGACAGGGAGCATGTATAAGAAAGCGTGGCTCTTGCTACAGCAGGATGTTAGCCAAGGGCCTTCTGGAAAGGCTTTCCCTGTCAGCTGGAGGTAAGGAGTAGGAAGGAGGAAGGGGAAGCTAAAGGCGGTGGGCCAGCGGACATTCACTGGACCCCTTCTGTGTGCCAGGCTCCCCGTTGGTGCTGCTGACACAGACGTGGAGTCTGTGGCCTCTCCTCCGAAGGAGGTCCCTGCTGAGAGGCGCTGCTCCAACCGCTCCAGTAAGGCGCGTTTCCTCTGTTACTGTTCCTCGGGCACTTATTTTAGGCTTCATGCCCACAGCCCAAATGCTGGTCGGATGGTTTTTTTCTTTGTATTGCCGTGTCGCATACGTTGCAAAGAGGTGCACGGGTCGTCGGCACACAGCTCGGTGAGTCACGGAGCGAACCCACTGGGCAGGCGGCACCCAGGTCGAGAAACAGACCCTGATCGGCCCCCAGAGGCGCCCCCTCCTGCCCCCGTGCTCCCTTCTCACTATTCTTCCTCAACAGGTGACCTGAGTCCTGACTCCAGTCCTACTGTCAGGTTTCTCAGCTGGCCAAGACAAGCCCAGGGAGCAGGGCTGAGAGGCGTGACAAGATCAGGCGTGACAGGAAATGTCTGGGCCATTACGCTACCGGTCTGGCCCGTGGTGTCTGTGTGGCTCCCCTTAGGACTGCTTTGACTCTTTCAAAGGGAAAGCCGTTCTTGGCTGCTTCACCCCAGGGCCGGCATCGGGCAGGGCAGGCCAGCCTTTCTGTTGGTTTGAGCAGGTCCCCATCCAGAAATGTGTCCCCGGCCTGTCCAGTAAAGGGCCGAGGATTCCCATCCTTGACCGGCCTGCCTGCCTCCTGGGATCGCTTATGACGACAGGCAGGCATGTGAGCAGAAGAAGGCCCTCTGATACCTCGAAGCGCTGACGACTGGGCAGGCAGTAGGAGGGATGAGTGTAGTTAACCTTCTTGGAATTTCCTTCTGTCACCCGGAGAGTCGAGGGTCTTAAGAGAATGGCAAACAGGAGAGATTTGGCCAGGGCCAGCCAGGACATCACGACCGGGAACTCTGATCAGTCAGGATGGCGTTGCCGTGAAGGAGAGGAGGGAAAAGAACAGAGACCCTGTTCCAGAACTTGTGCCTGTCGCCGCCTAGCAAACCTCTCCGAACTTAGCGAAGTGAAACGACAACCATCTTCTATGTTCTCGAAGGCCCCGAGTCAGAAATTCAGACAGGGCCCAGCAGGCGTGGCTTGTCTCTGCCTCAGCCGGGAAAACATGAAGCAAGAGTCGGGGGTCATCTAGAAGCTTCTCCCTGACGTGTCTGGCATGTGGGTTAGGAGGATGTGAAGGCTGGGCTCAGCTGGGACTGTCAACAGGTAGCCCACCTGCGGCCTGGGCTTTTCATAGCTCACAGGCTGGTTTTCGAGAAGGAATATCCCAAAAGACAGTGTCCAGGGAGCAGGTGTCCCAAGAGCCCCAGACGGAAACTCCACGGCTCTTTCTGACCTAGCTCAGAAGTCCCACGGCATCATCTCCGCCGCATTCTGTGGTTACCGGCGAGACACTGAGGCTGGCTCACGCTCCCAGGGCGGGGATCTGGACTCCCTCTCCTGCCGGGGGGAATGGTAGGTCCCACCGTGGAATCGCTTGTGGGATGGGAGCCTCCAGTGCAGCCCCCTTTGGAGAGTACCGTCTGCCGCCGTAGTTAATAGCTGGGACTCTGGGGACCCACCCGGTTTCATTTCCTGGCCCCGACACACACTAGCTGTGTAACCTCGGGCGTTTCTTAACCACTCTGTGCCTCAGCTTCCACGTGAGAGAAATTGGAATCATAATTCTGTTCTCATAGGGTTACCGTGAGAATTCACGATGTGATGTGCGATGTGCGCACGGTGTTAGCAGAATGCCCGACACACTGTAAGTGCCCACGTCACCTTAACTGAGACCTGCGGAGGTGACTGCTCTAGACCCGCCTCGCCTATGACACGTCTCCTTGGGCCCATCCTAGGTCACAAGGTGAGCCACACGACTCCCACCCCGGGCCGCACACCAGCCCAGGACCTACCCGCAATTACCAGGGATGACAGAGACTAGGCACTAGGGTACGTCACCTCACGGAGCACAAAGCACCGCCATGCGCGTCCTTCATTTAATCCTCCAGACAAGTCTGTGGGGCACACAAGCCTCTCATTTTACAGATGAGTCTTATCAAGGTGTGACTCACCCAAGTCACCTTAGCTAGTAAACTACAGAGGAAGGCCACAATCCCAGGGTTGCCCTCTAAAAAGCCCTTGCTCTTCTCAATCATCTCAAGGTCATTGCTAAATTCTGAAAGGAACAATACAATTGAGTTAGAATGTAATTAATTTGACAAGTGCTCTGAAGTCTTAATAGAAATGGGGAGAAAGGAAGGGGGGTCAAATTTCCATAGCCATGGAATGTCATAGCCGGGGCGGGAAGGTGAGTGCCACCCACAAGAGGGGACCTAACCGTACCACTTTCCTCCAAAGATCTCAAAGGCATTCCTGTAAAACGCCCCATAATGCCTTTCGAGTTTCACAGCTAATCATTCAGCCAAATAGCACCTTTTGCTCTCCGAGGATTCGGAATTCCCCGATCACCCCCCGCTCCTTAAAACCGAAAACCTAACGATGCCCTCTTCCCTCTGTGCCTTCCTTCAGATTTCAGCCCACCCATATCAACATCAAATGCACCAATGCTGGGAAGGCATTGTAAATCCTGCCTTTCTGGGGTTTTCCATTTATGTGACACGAGGAAGGATGGCGCTTTCATCCACTTTTGGAAACAAACCAAAACACCCATAAATATTCAAGCTTATAATATTGACTTAAAGCTCAGTTAGAGCCCAGGCTGCAGTCAGCTCCTGATTATCCATGTGTGACTTATCCACAGCTAATTTTAAAACTCAAAATTACTTCCTCCGAACTTGCAGCACACCCTGGGCCTCCTCTGCGGGTGTCGGCTCGGGGGCGCAGGGAGATGAGGTGGAACTGTGGCGGGCTGAGGGTCTGATGACCCTGCTGCTGCTTTTCACACAACTCCTGATCAGCTGTGTGACCTTGAGCACACGTCTTTACCTCCTGGGACCTTCTAGGTTTTTCAGCTGTCAAATGAAGAAGCTTGGCTTCATGCTTTTTGTAAGATCCCCTTGCTCTAAAATTCCATGGGGTAGCAAAGTAGTCAAAGGAAATGAAAGGGTAAGTTGGCTGCAGAGGTACAGCGTTGAAAGCGGTAGTCCAGACGACCCATATTCCAGATGAGATGGTGTTGGCCTCAGAATTGGTGGGCGACAGATCCAAGCCAAGCTCCTGAGACTCCAATGATTATTTCATCAGTTCCAAGGCCACAGATGCAAGATCTGTGTGTTTTCCGAATGATGGGTCTCCTCGATGAGCACAGGTAGTCAGAGATTCGGCTCTGGACGTGGGAAAGACTCTTCCTATTTTTTGCACGACGTCGGCCTTCCTGTCTGATGGAGCTGCCGGAGCTATGTGTCTGTGGGAGTCGAGGCCACTGCCCACTTTCCTTCCCCAACAAGGTCCAGTGGGGGGAGACCAGCAGGATTCTCTTCTCGTCCCCTCCTCCTCTCCACCCGCTTGC
Source organism: Prionailurus bengalensis (assembly GCF_016509475.1). Classification (NCBI taxonomy): domain Eukaryota; kingdom Metazoa; phylum Chordata; class Mammalia; order Carnivora; family Felidae; genus Prionailurus; species Prionailurus bengalensis. Next base: position 34,785,361 of record NC_057361.1, read on the forward strand.
ATTCCTGGGGACTGGAAGGGTCCTCTCTGTCTCAAGTGCAGGTGTCTAGGCCCGGCACCTGGGTGATAACAGATGCTCATCCTGCTTGCGAGGAGATCTTGGGTTCGAGGAAGAGCAGAGTGAGGACGTGAGTGAACATGGTTTTCATCAAGCATTGCAGATGCCGTCAAAGAAAGATGTGCGGGATCAAGTGGGGGCGGGGATGGGAGAGGAGACAGAGGAGGAAGCGTCAGCTTTGTCCAGGGGAGGGGTTATCAAGAGACACTGCCTGGAGAAGGTGGCGCTTGGTCCTTGAGCAGAAGCGGCAACATCTTTGATGATGGTTCGGTTCTCCCGAAGCATAGCCGTGTCGGTTCTGTGGCTCAGTGCGATCAAGGGTTGAGTGGCCCTGGGGAGGCTGGCCTGCAAGCCCGAGGACTCCTCGTAACACTTCTGTGGGACGAGGCGTTGTATGTTTTAAACGACTCGTAAACCATCCGTAGAACTCAGAGCCTTCGTTAGAGGCATATGGCGGCGGGTGATGTGCAGGAAGAGACCACGTGGTATAAAATTGTGAAACCGCGACGCAGCCCACACTGGATGCTTTGAGGTCTCGACAAGTGCTTTCCTGTTTGGGACCCACGTTTGTCCTCCAGCTAGCTGCAGTTTGCTTGGCACAAGCAACGGATGAAAGAGCGTACCGGGGTGGAGATTTTGTAACCCAGGAGAGATGCGGGAAGGGAAAGCTCCCCATGGCCTGCTTGTGGGTTTGTTTCTACTCCCTCTGGTGGCTGATTCACATCTGCGTGGGAAGCAGCCACACCCTGTCTTCTTCAAGAAGCCCAGAGCCCTGGGATCTTGACCATATTCGCATGACCAGATGTACAAAGGTTCAGCATCTTGTTTTGGTTTGGGTTTTAACTAGCTGTTGGTTTTGGTGTTTGGAAACTCATGATTTACATTCACATACCTTATTCTTCTACTAACCCCTACCTTACAGCTTTTTCTTGCTCACATTCCCTTGTCCCTCCTAATGTTGACTTGTGTGGAACCTGTCTTGTCCCATGTGACGTCTCTGTGCATGAGGACCCTTCAGCTTTAGCTCCCTTTGCAAATGGATGCCTTCTCTTGGCGTTTCCCCAGTTTATGTTTAATAGAGAGGGAATATGGTCCGCCAGGCTTATCTTTCAGAGCCAGGCCACTTTAAGGTCCGGGACTTACCCCTGGCTGTGGGCAGGCTGGTCTTTCCATCAGTCAAAGGCATGGCAACCACCATAATTAGAGTATATAGTACTCGCCTACGGGGGAACTTAGAGCTCCTCTGGGTAATCATATGGGAGAATTGGCACCCCTGAGAGCTGACGAGACTTACCTAATATTGCACGTGTAACCAAGGAGTGGTGGTGGTAGGATGAGACTCACATTCTACTACAGCCTACTGGTGGCATCTTTACACTAACCTGTGGCATCTCCCGTGTTAGTTTGTGTGGTAGGCATGTTCCCATGCACGGATGTCTTCTTACTCACCTCATGTGCTCGCAGCTTGGGGACAGACAGTCTTCCCATTTCTGTCTCCTTCCTCTTCCCCACCTCCTGCTGAGACATCTAATATAGGACCCATACCAGCGGCAGAATGCTGCTGAAGGCAAAGGTAGTTAAAGTTAGCTCCTTCGAATAGCATTCGAATCTATTAGAACTCATGGCTGGTCTATGTGCCAATGATTTCAAAGTCACTAAGTTTGAACTAAACTTGACAGTGAAGTGTCTTGCTTGCCAAGGAAGATTCACTCAGAAAAGGAGAATTATGCGGTCAACTTCAAATGAAGACACTTGACAAATGAGCCACATTCCAGGTTGGCCTCACCAAGTTGGAGGTGAGGCCAACTTGGAATGTAGGCAAGTTGTCAGTTGAAATATTTCTCTTTGGCTGAAGATGTTAGGGCACCATTTTTGAGTCCTCCAAATTTAGGACTTCAGGTAGATACTTTCAAGATGTCGGGCTTGAATTTAGATTTAAAAGTCTACACTACTGGGGTGCCTGGGCGGCCCAGTTGGTTAAGCTTCTGGCTCTTGATTTCAGCTCAGGTCATGATCTCACAGTTTGTGGGATTGAGCCCCACGTCGGGCTCTGCACTGACAGCGTGGGGCCTGCTTGGGATTCTCTCTCTCCCCCCCCCTTCCCCTCCCCCACTCATGCTCCCTCTTTCTCTCCCAAAATAAGTAAATAAACATTAAAAAAAAAAAAGTCTACACTACTTATGGCTTTTCCAAGACTTGCTTACTGGAAAAGAAGCTCTTAAGAAAATCCTGCTATCACAGTCACATTGCCAAATTCATTCATACTGCTGGAAGGCTGTGGTTAGTGCAACAGGGTTTTTAAATTTTTTTTTTTAATTTTTTTTTTCAACGTTTATTTATTTTTGGGACAGAGAGAGACAGAGCATGAACGGGGGAGGGGCAGAGAGAGAGGGAGACGCAGAATCGGAAACAGGTTCCAGGCTCCGAGCCATCAGCCCAGAGCCCGACGAGGGGTTCGAACTCACGGACCGCGAGATCGTGACCTGGCTGAAGTCGGACGCTCAACCGACTGCGCCACCCAGGCGCCCCGCAACAGGGTTTTTAAATAGGAGAATGAAGCCACCGTCACGTTCACTTGGGTTTAGAAGGTTACCATGCCTCAGTGAACCACCCATACAGTCATTTGTTCATTTATTATTTGCTGAAAAGAAAAGCTCTATGCTGGGGACAGCATAGAAGGGTGAGCGACACTGTTGCCTACAAGGAACATACAGTCTAGGTAGAAATACAGACAAGGAAAGGGAATTATGATGCCAGATCTGAGGAGCTTAGACATACGTGTATATCAATGACAAAGGAAGCGGTGCTGAGTTGTCTGGCTCCTCTGTGGTATGACGGACTTGGTTGTAATCCCATCAACCCTCTGATAACACTGTCCAGATGTCATAACCTCATAAGCAGATGCCCCTCATTCTGTATGTCAATTTCCCTTGCACGGACATTTCAGTAATTACGTTATATTTTGTTAAGCCTCATCTCTTGAGATCTGCAAAAAGTAAGGAATCCTCTTGGGTAAGAGGGATGTTCTTTTCTGAAACCTGAGGTCATTCCCAGAGCAGATACCCCAAGAGGGGTGAGCCCTCAGACTGGGACTCAGGACTCCTGGAGGAGCCTCAGACAGAAAGTTCAGCCTCTCCTTTGCCTTATGCTTGGAAGCATCCGGACGTCTGAGGTATGATGCTAGGAGATAGGATTTAGAAGTCATAAAAAAGCAAGAAATCCGAGAAAAGAGGGCTCCAGAAAGATTTCTTCTTCTTCCCGGATCCTCCACAGTTAGGAAAAGACCAGTGAGCCTCCGAGAGCAGTGTATGCTTTGCAGGCCAGATTGTGAAGCGTCATGGTACCCTGTCTTTAAACCTCTTGAGCTTATCCAAGGCTGGTCAGGAAGCACCTGCAGCAGATTTCCCTGGGACACTGGATAAGCCTGCAGATCCCGGGGCTCCACTTCAGCTCTGTGCCTCTGAACCTGAATGGGGAAGGAGGCGGAGTTTGCATTTTGGTAAGGCCCCTCAGTTTGAGATCCCCGGGTCTTGTTGTTAGTGAGGTCTTTTGTAAAGGTCTAAGAATCGGTTTAAGGGGCACCTGGGTGGCTCAGTCAGCTAAGTGTCTGACTTCAGCTCAGGTCATGAGCTCACGGTTTGTGGGGTCGAGCCCCGCGTCAGGCTGTCGGTGCATCGCGCTGTCTGCTGTCAGCACAGAGCCCACTTCGGATCCTGTGTCTCCCTCTCTCCCTGCCCCTCCCCTGCTTGTACTCTGTCTCTGTCTCTGTCTCTCTCTCTCTCTCTCTGTCTCAAAAATAAACATACATCTAAAAAATTTTTAAATAAAATTTAAAAAAGAATTGGTTTAATATGGTCCAACTTTTCCTGCTCATCAAGAAATGTGTCTTCCAGGGGCGCCTGGGTGGCGCAGTCGGTTAAGCGTCCGACTTCAGCCAGGTCACGATCTCGCGGTCCGGGAGTTCGAGCCCCGCGTCAGGCTCTGGGCTGATGGCTCGGAGCCTGCAGCCTGTTTCCGATTCTGTGTCTCCCTCTCTCTCTGCCCCTCCCCCGTTCATGCTCTGTCTCTCTCTGTCCCAAAAATAAATTAAAAAAAAAAAAAACGTTGAAAAAAAGAAATGTGTCTTCCAGTATCGTACTTGAAGATGCTACGTTTTAGAGTCACCTAGATTTGTACTTTATCACCTAGACTCTGGCATTCCTTTACAACATGTCCCTTCTCAGAATGTCCCTCTATCATTCAGTTGTTCTAGATCAGGGGTTGATGAACGTTTTCTGTGAAGGACAAGATGGTGAATATTTTCCACATTGTGGGCTATACAGTCTCTGCCACAACTACTTAACTCTCCGATTGTAACACAAAAGAAGCCATAGGCAGTACTTAAACAAATAGTGTTCCAGTAAAAATTTATTTACAAAAACAAGAAACTGGTAGGATTTGGGCCATGGCCATAGTTTGTGGGCTTCTACTCTAAACCAGTAGGCAATTAAATATATAGCTCCTTATAGCATCTCCTTATATGGAAATGCTCTGCCATGTATTAGTAGATTAGTTGCAAGGAATGGGGGCCCACTTGAATTACCTCAGTGGTTCTCAAACTGAAATGTATAGCAAACCGCCTCCGCCCCTGGAGCGTTTGTCAAAATAGATTGATAAGCCCACCCCCAGAATTTCTGACTCAGCAGAATTGGAGTAAGGCCAAAGAAATTGCGTTTCTAACAAGTTTCCAGGTTGAGTCTTGTCCAGGGACCACACTTTGAGAACCAATGCCTTAAGTAAAAGGGAAGAGGTTATAGAAGGGATTTATGTGCGAATTAGGAGTCTCGGTTCTGTAGCCATGAAGCCAAGAACACAGGTTCAGCCCTCCCGAGGTCCTCCCAGGGACTGGAAGGATGCCTCCTGCTCTAGGAATTAAGTTCTGATAGGACTTACTCACCCTTACCATCATGAGGCTCTTTGTTCTCTAGGTTTCTGTTCTTGCTAGAGTGGTTGTCTAAAACTCAAATATGATCAAGCCACATGTATTTTTATACATGTTCTTAGATAAAATCCAAACTTCTTAACCTCACAGAGCCTTTATGACCTTCCTACCCACATCGGTCGTTTGCCATCTTCTGCCGGTCCACAATAAAGACTCTGGCTTTTCCGTCCACCACATTCTCTACGCTGTTGTGTATCCCTTGTGCAAGTGGCCATATGCCCTGTTGACGGTGAGCTTTATGAGACTGAGACTATGGTTTTTGTTCTGTTTTGTTTTGTTTTGATCTCCAGTGTCTGACCCAGTCAGTGTTCAGGAAACATTGGGCGAGTGAATAAATAAGTGTTTTCTTCCTCAGATTTGCTACCAGACACAAGACAAGAGGTGAACTCAGGGTCATAGTGGAGGCCTTTAAAAAGGACCCTAAAAGCCTCTTTGGGGTTGATGGCCCAGGAATCTTCATGGTAACAATACTTAAGAGTGGGGGGGGGGGGAGACCACAGTGAGATACCACGACCCTCGTGCATGGCTGGTATGCAGTCACTTTGGAAAAATCATGTAGTCACTTTGGAAAACAGTTTGAGAGTTCCTCAAAAAGGTAAAGACAGAGTTACCATATGAGCCAGCCATTCCCGTCCTAGGTATGTGCTCGAGTCATGGACACATGGCTCCCCCAAAAGTTGTACACAAATGTGCACAGCAGCATTAGTCAGAATAGCCAAAAAGGGAAACAACCCAAAGGTTCATCAGCTGATGAATGGATGAGCAAAATGAGGTCTATCCATACAATGGAATATTATTATGCCAGAAAAAGGAATGATACCTGCTACAACATAGATGACCTTTAAGAACATTATGCTGAGTGAAAGGAACCAGTCACAAAAGGCCACATGTTGTGGGGGGATGTGTGAAATAGGGGAAGGGATAAAGAAAGAAAAAAAAAGGCTACATGTTGTGTGATTTCATTTATATGAAATGTCCAAGATCGTCAAGTCTATAGCGACAGGAGGATTAGTGGCAGCCAGAGGCTGGGGGCGAGGGGTTAGGGGGGGTAACGGGGAGGGACTGCTTCTTTCCAGAGTGATGAAAATGTTCTAAAATTAGATAATGGTGGTAGTTACAAAACTGTAAATATGTAATGATATGTAAATTATATTTCAATAAAGTTGTTTTAAAAATTTTTAATGTTTATTTATTTTTGAGAGAGACAGACACAGAGCATTAGCGGGGGAGGGGCAGAGAGCGAGGGAGACACAGAATCCGAAGCAGGCTCTAGGCCCCGAGCTGTCAGCACAGAGCCCGGCGCGGGGCCCAAACCCACCAACCGTGAGATTGTGACCTGAGCCAAAGTCGGACGCTCAACCGACTGAGCCACCCAGGTGCTTCTCAGTAAAGTTCTGTCATAAAGTGGAGAGGAAACCGCTCAGATTAGTCCCCAAAAAGAGTTGATTCCACATTCAGAACGTGGTCCCACATCCACAGTGTTACCCTCTGGCAACAAAGTGCATCATTGAAACAACTTGTCTAACAATAGAAGGCACACTGTATTTATATCCTCACACAGCTTGGAACACAGTAAGTTGTAATTGAAAGGTTTTGATTTATTTGTCTAGGATAGAGAAATAGAGAAATCCCTATTTTTTCCCCATCAGAAATACTCAATATCTTGGGTATCTAGCACGACTTCATATGCCCCTTAACTCAGTCTACTCTTGTCGATGAAAATGGTAAAATCTCCCAAAATGCTAAATTGTTTTTGTTGAAAAACAAAGCAAAGCATAGTCTAAATTCATTTAGGACATCCATTGAAAGAGGCTTGCATTGTTTACAGATTTGCATCTGTTTTGCATACAAAGAGCTTTTATACCAAGGCCAACAGTTTCTGATTTCTTTCTTTATCACGGAACCTTTCCTGAATTCATGGCCCTGGGCAAACATGGTTTAGTGAATACATGTAGACCAGCAAGTTCCCTTTATTTTTGTTGATGTCATATGATGCTGAGGTTCCCATCAACTGTTTCCCCATCAGTGATATTACAGACTAATTTCTATCACTTCTCTAAAGTAAATAAGGAATGGCTTGTGATCAAAAACACTTTACAGAAATAACACAACCGATTCAGAAGAAAGAACAACATGGCCATATATGGATACAAGCATGAAAACATTCATATTTGGGAGAGGATTAAAGGCTCAATAGAATGGAAAAGAAAAGATATAGCAATGTCAATCTCATGTCTGCCTCTGAATCTGAAAATAGATGCTAGTATAGAAGAGGTATAAATTCCTCAGTTGGTTTTCATTACACGTGGCCTCAGTGGACTGGCAAAACCAAACGAGAGCCCATAGCTGGACTGGGGTTTATCAATGGCTTTGGATCACTTTGCCGTTTTCTAGCTTAATCTCCAGCCCCAGGAGACAGGGGCTGTTTCTCTGAGAAGTCTTCCCTCTCTCAAGCAAAAGTTGTCTTTTTCTGTAATTCTACCATTAAAAACTAGTATCTTGAAGCCTTTAAGGGTTTTTCCACTTACCAGAGGCCCCTCTTCAAGTACGGATTTCCCCTGACAGCCTTGGTTAGCGGCCAGTTTTGTGCCACAAAAGTTGGAGCACGGAAAATACACAAGATCCCGGTTGGTTTTTCACGAGACAGCACTTTCCTCTCAGACTTCCGGGCTACCCCGCGATCCCTTGAATGTGCAACTCCTTGACAGTCCCAGTCCTTGGTGAAAGGGAGTAATTTCTGGAGAAAACCATCTCGCTGGACTCTCCTCAGTCAGACAGTTGTCACAAGTGATAGATGTGACCTGAGTGCTCTGTGGTCTGTGTAGTGTGAAAATGAAGACTCTAACTGTGCTCAGGTGACTCTGGCTTAAGATTCCACCATTGAAGCCAATGAAATAATTAAGAGTGGCATCTTTGTAAATTTAATTAACAATTTATTAAGCAATAATTGGCATTTTAAAAGGCCATTTTAGAGGTGATTAAAAGCCATATAGTCAGGCTTTTTATAAACCTCTCTATCTCATGCCAAATGAACAGCAACTTAAACAAAAGTCTCTTATAAGCCTTAAGATTTTATGATTCTTTCTTCTCCAGTCTCTCTTGCTATATTTCTGTCACTCAGCTTCAATTTATCCCCTATCTGCACCTTTTCTGCATCTTTTCTTTTTTTCTGGAGACTTCTTTGGTCATAACTCTTTTCTTACTTTCTTCTCCAGCTGTTCTTCTAGCTTGCCTTCCCTCTCTGCTGCTTCTTTCAACCTAAGTAATGTAATATGAAGCAAGTATATTTAGAAATAGTTGTTGAATGAAGTCTTTTTTCCCCTTAACTTTTGTTTCAGATACTGTACATTTTAGTTCTAGAATTTTTATTTGGTTCTTTTCATAGTTTCTATGCTAAGATTTTCTATCTTTTCATTTATTGCAAGCCTATTTTCCTTGAAGTTATTGAGCATAGTTACACTAGCTAGTTTAAAATCCTTGCTTGCCAATTCTAACATCTGATCTTCATTGATTCTCTTGTCTCTTGAAAATGAGCCACATTTTACTGTTTCTACTACATATGTCAAGTAATTTTGGATTGTATCCTGGACATTGTGAATGTTATGGGGACTCTGGATTCTGTTATATTCCTCAAAAGAGTCCTTCTCTTTCTAAGTAAGCAACCAAATTGGTTGGACTCAGACTGCAAGCTCTGTCTCTTAGGTCGTAGCTCAAATCTCAATATAATTATTTTGTCCCTAGCTGGGACAATTTGTCTCTCCCCTGTGCATGTGGTTCCGCTAAGGATTTACACAGAATTTATTAGAGTTCCTCTTCTCTGGGTCACTCCTTTCTAGGCACATTATAGTAGCTGTGGGTATGAGTTGCCCCAAATATTTTGGTCTGGAAAGACTAGACTTTTCTATAGGAGTTTTAGCAGCAGTGTTGCTTGTTATGGTGTTGCCTATAACCTAACCTCCGACTAAAAGCTAGAAAAAGGAGAAGCTCATCCCATGTGTTTTTCTGCCTCCCAAGGCTGATGCCCCTGCAGGATCTGCTTATTTTTGCTCACCCTCCAGTGCCTCCGGGTAGATCCTTTTTTGTGTTTTGTCCCGAGTTTATAGCTGTTATCTATGGGAGGATGAGTCTAGTAGGAGCTTACTCACTCACACTGGGAACAGAACCACCCTTTCTTGATTTTTGAAATTATACGAGTTCAACCTTTCCTATGTCTTTCTCCAAAAGAATTCTAATTTACATTGCAGGTCAGAGTCTTTGATTGATTTTTTTTTGCGGGGGGGTTCAATGACCAACTGAGAGACAGTTCTATAGCCCAATCACAGGGAAAGATGTCACATCAAGCCTCATTTCAATTTATTCAACAAAATTTATTGTCCTCCTCTTATGAGAAAAACCCTAGGTTGCCTGTTGGGACCATCCTTGAATTTTGCGGGAGGAGGGCAAAACAGACTATTGCGAAGATTATATGGCTAAGAGGAAATAAGATCTTCCTACCTCTGAGAAACACCGATTCTGTAGTAGGTAATCATTTTACAAATGCTCTCTTGTTTAACCCTCATAACTCTGCTGGGTGGATATTATTGTTCACTTTTTATAGATGAGAGAAGTGAGGCTCAAAGGCTGCACAGCTGGTAATTTTCATAGGCTTTTAATAAAAAAAAAAATGAGTCAATGCTAAAAAAATAGGTTAGTCATCATACCATGTTCTCAAAAATAATATTAATGATGATAATAAAAATAACAATATCTAAGTGCCGCTTTTCCGCTTAGGAAAAAGGGATTGTGACTCAGTATGGCCCCTGACTTTTGACTGACAAGGTTCTATAAATGCTAAGTATAGTTTTCTATTAAGATTGAAACCTATGAGAAAAAAGCCGTGGGCTGACCCATCTTCAAAGTGTCCATTTAAGATTATTTTCTGTCAGCCAGGTGGCTAATGGGCTGTGTTAGACAATGGATAGATATTGTATTCTGTGTGAAACCATAGAATTGGAGAAAAAAGAGCAATTCCACATTTATTTGGCTTGTCTACTGCCCGGGAGCCCAAGCTGCAGAGAACATTTATTTCATTTTAACAAATGGATGGCACCTCCCTGTTTTAGGCTGGAAGAAAACCTCTGCTCTGGCCTCAGTGTGAACAGGGGCATTGGTGATAGAATATCCAGTGTGAGTCATTGTCCCCACACTGGGCAAAAATAGTTAAAGCATTCTGGGGCAATTCTCAGGGAAAATGTTCAGTTAATGGTTGGTTTATCTAACACTGGATTTTAAAAAAAAAATATTGACGGCTTCATGTTTTACAAAGGGAACTTGCAGACAACAGAAAGTGAGCTCCTGTTGAACTGAATAATGACTCTGCTAAGAGATGAGAACACAAGAAGAGATGTTTAAAGCACAGTTGGAAGAAGGAAGTAATAAGCCTGACTTAGACAACAGACAGTGGCTTCAGCCTGGGCAGTTGGGGAGACTGGGGAAAACATTGGTTTTCAAGCCCCAACCCACTCTGTCATGGAAGCACTGTGGCCTGTAGGGTTGCCTTTCTCCTCCCAATCCTACCGCCCGTTTTGTGGTTCGTCATTTGACCTTGGGGGCGTCATTTTGCCCCTCTGAGCATGGGTTTCCTCGCCAGTACCGCACGGTGATTGGATCGTGTTATCTTGTAGGTCCCTTCTGGCATCAACTTGTAAATATCCAAGACTCTAACTCCACTTCCTCACCCAGATCTTTCCCCACGTCGTTATCCAAGAGCCGAGAATTTCACGTGTGGGACGGCAAAATGACATCAGAGTAGATGAGTCGCTTGAAACTTTTGAATTAGAAATGGAAACAAGCCAAAATAAAAGCTCCCCGGAACTAGCCAATAGATGGCAGGTGACAAATGAATAGACTTTGGACTACTCTCTGACTGTAAACTTTCCTCCGCTTTTATGTGAAACTACCAGTTCACTTTAAATATCTACAATGAGTTCTGACAGAGAAGAGCAGGCAGCTCACATAATGAAGGTCAGCAACTCGTGCCCAAATCCTACTGCTTTAGAATGTGCTCAAAGACAGCCTCAGATGCACGAAGAGGAGCAAGCACATTTGTCACACCCATGACCCTGTCAGTAGCAGGCTGGGCCAGTGGTGGACATGGCTGGAATCCAAAGGTCAAATAGACCCAGAGGGAAGGACACACGATTTGGGGAGGTCCCAGTGTGACCTTGATGGAATAGATGGAATAAACAGCTGAGATCATGGATTGCTTTTGAACCCTTTGAGCTTTGAGATGCTTTGGAGGTAAAGGAACCAGAAGTACCAGAGAAAAGAGACCAAGGGTGTTTGTTTGTTTCCTGAGGAGATGGTATTCCTCAGAATATTTCTAGAAGCCAGAATATTTCTGGAATATTTCTGTCTCCATTTTTTTTTCTTTTGGTTTTCGAGGGGGGTAGACGGGGCCTGCCTCTAGCCACAGTGAGGGAGTGGATGGGTCAAAACCCACTGACCGAAAGATACTAAACAGACGTGAAAGAAGAAGGAATAAGAGAAGAGAGGGAGGAGAAAGAAGAAGGCAAAGGGAGTGAACCCAGTGGCAGAGCACCTCTGGGTTTTCAAAGAGGGCAGCAAAGCCTCGCAGTGACATCACCGGTCGGATCATGAATTACTGGCAGCTGCGTTCTCTACAGGACAGGCCTGTCTTTGGTTCTCCCCAAAGCAGACCTTGAGACGAGGACTTGACTGCAGACGCCACGTAGCTCAAGTGAAGGTTGGGAAAAGCAAGACAGGAAAAAGAGGGCAATAAAAGATACGTAATGAGTGGCTAATCCCTGTGGGCAACTGGAGTCCAAACCCCTAGGAACACTCTGAGAAACTACCTGTATTCGTTTCCTAGGGCTGCTGTCACAAACCACCATAGACTTGGTGGGTTAAAGCAACGCAGATGTGTTCTCTCACAGTTCTGGAAGCCAGAAGTCTGAAGTCAACGTGTCAGCAAGATGGGTTCCTTCTGGAGTCTCTGAGGGCAGATGCGTGCCGCGACTCCCTCCTGGCTTCTGGTGGTCGCTGGTAATCCGTGGCTTGTAGATTCATCACTTGGCCTCTGACTTCGTGTCACCTTCTCCCCTCTCTTGCCTTCTCTTCTTTTACAAGACCCTTGTCATGGGAGTTAAGACCCATCCTCATCTAGGATGGTCTCGTTTCAGAATTCGTAAGTTAATCTCCAAAGACCTCCATCTCCAAAGACCTTTTTTCTAAATAAGGTCATACTCACAGGTTGTAGTTGAACATATCTCGGCGGGGAGGGCACCATTAAACCCACTACAGTACCCCTTTAGAATTGCCGCACCATTCAACTTACTCTGATCCCCTATTGGTTTTAAAGATTGCCCCATCGAGGGTATCAAATCTCCGGCCCTTCTGGGTTGTCCTTGCTTGGGGCCCAGTAAGCGCCTTTGATGCTGGTGAAATCCCCAAGACAGAGCGGCAGAGAGATTGCAGGTGCTGGAGGTGGCAGGCAGTCAGAGCATGTGCGCTGGGAACTTAGAAGTGGCCCGGGAGGATGTGAGTAGGGCCAGGAGTCATTAACTGCTACAAGGCATAACGGAATAAAGACCGTGCAGGAGGTGACCGACAGGCAGGTTGGTGGGGATGGGTGAGGACGGTGTGAGAAGGCTGGGCAAGGCTGGAGAGGGCACAAAGAGATGAAGGGACGAGCACCGTGGCACGACTCTGCAGACTTAAGCATGCAGTCTTAGGAGTCACTCAGAAGCACTAGGCCCACAGGAAGTGGAGAAATGTTTACCATTAGCGGAAATGATCAGCTACCCTGGAAAAGCCATCCAAAGGCCCAGGCAGGTGTACATTGGGCACTGCAACCTTGTCCTACTTCAAGAACTTTTGAGGTGGGTCACAGCAAGGACTGCAGAAGTTAGTTAAATCCTCAGGGGTTGGGAGGGTATTTCCTACGTGTCAGTCATTGGTGAAGACCCCAACTATCTAAGGGCACAGAGGCAGACTCTATCCCGGGGGAAGATCAGGGGATAGCAAAAGGCTGACGGGGTGGTTAGGGCCCAAATAGATGACCTTGGATTTGGTGGAGCCCTGTTCCAAGGGAAGGGAGAGGGAACAAGAAAATAGCTGACCAAAAACAAAGGCGGAGTCCTGGGCAAGACTCCAGTCCCGCTGGCCAAGTCAAGTGCCTGGAAGGGAAAGGAAGAGTCAGCAGAACATCCCAGAGGCTTTACAGGGCCTTGAGCTAATCTGGACACCAGGTCTGGTCAGCATCACAGGCAGGTCAGGAAGGGTTGGTTGGTCCTTAATATGACAGGCTGCCAAGTCCCACTGGAATGGAAGGCAGGCACTGCTGAGATATTTCCAGCTTCTATCAGGGCCTTTGCTGGTGGGCCTGATAGGAGAAGCTGTAGAAAGAAGAGGAAGGTGGTATTTGAGGCAGCCATGGTCCAGAGCTATCCAGACTAAATAGGATTTAGTGTTTCTGGTTTAAATTTTGTCTGTATTGTTCATAGAGGAACATTTCTTCTTTTTTGCTTTCAGTTCCAACGTAAGGATCCTAAACATGCAGTGTTGGCAAATGGAGGCAATGCTAACTGCCGTAAGATACGAACCTCAACATTTGTAATACTCAGACACGGTAGAAAATCATTTCTAGCTCACTTGAAGCCTGAAATAGTTATCCCTGATTGATGGGAGGGTTCCTTCTAAAGGGATTCGGAAACCCAGGTTCCTTCCATCTCATGGCTCTGGCATTTTCACCCATGGCTTCCAAGGTCACTCATCTATATCAAACTCAGATTCGTGTGAACAGTTTAGATAATCCCTGTAAGATGTCTGTAGGGGCCAAGCCCAGAAGAGACACACAGGGCGTCTCCCCTGCTTCATAGTCTAGACTTCAGGTGTGCAGCCTCCCTTAACTTCAAGAGAGCCTGAGAAACATGGCCGTGTGCCCAGGAAGAAGGGGAAACAAGACTTGGGAACAGCAAGGCAGTTTCTGTCGCTCCTAAATAATGAGCATCAAGGCGTCGTGCTAGTGTCCAGGCGGGGGGGGGGGGGGGGGTGGGTACCACAGGACTGACTGGGTTTACCTGCAGGCAGGACCTGGGAGGGATGGCTCACCTCTGCTCTACATGATATTGGCTAGGCTCACTCACATGGCTGCATCCCCCGATGACAAGCTGGAAAATCCAAGACGGCTTTACTCACATCTCCCGAATCTTGGTTCTAGCTGGGGGCTCGGACACCTCGGCCTTCCTCCTCAATGGCCTCTCTCCCTAATGAAGAACAAAAGCAGAAAGCTGTGGGGCCTCTTAAAGCCCAGGCCCGGAACTGGCCGGGTGTTCCTTTCTCTGTGGGCAGTGCACATCACGCGGGCCGGTCCAGATTCCAGAGGAGGGGAGATAGACTCCATCCCTGGATGGGCGTTCTGTCATGTCTGGCAATCTACCACAATGTCTAAAGAGTGAAAGTTAACCTAAGCAGCAAGCCACAGGAAGGGACAGGTCCGCAGCTAGTGAGCCTGAGAAAGTATAGTAGCAGACGGCTGGCAGGTGCCTTCATATTGGGGAGAAAAGGTAACAGAGGAGGCTGGAAGCAAGTGATAGTGGCCCCACCACAGGGATTGGCATTGCAGATATTGCTTTCAATCCTTGGCGGGCCCGGCGGGAAGGGTCGGGTCAGGGGCCCCATTGAGAACCCCCATGCATGTGTTTATCGACGTGCCCCAAGAGGACCCCTCCGGCTCTGTCATAATAGCTTATGCATTCTTCTGTGTCACTCTGTGTCCATTTTAAGGTCTTTGAAGGTTGCCGTGGGGTCTTATTCACTGATGTGACCCTAGCACTTGGCACAGTGGGTGTCACAGAGTAGATAGGTAACGGGCGTTTCTTGAACACTCTATACGGCAAGGCCGACAGAGCTCAGCATGTTCTTGGCATGGCCACCCTTCCATTAGGCCCGACACGACCTGAAACAGGGCCTGCAGAAAGGTCCACGGAGCTCTGCGGTCTCCTGGTATTCTCACCGCTCGCCCTTCTATGATACATCCACATCCACATCCCTCAAGAAGGGGGCCACAATTACAACTGACCACTCAGCCTCTCCCAAGGGACCATGAGGACCTATCCCATCACGCCCCACATCCCCATTTATCTTGGCTACCACCAGCTGTCCCGTCCCCCAGGTTTCTCGTCCCCAGGACCCCTCTCCCCAAATGGCTCTGAATGTCCCCCCAAGCTGACTCAGGCTCACCCCCTCCCCCAACCACCTGGACCCCTCCGCTCTGCCCTCCAGAACATGTGATCTTCATCCACACAATCACTTCTGTTCTCAAGCTCTTCTCTAAACTTCTAATGGGGGGCGGCAGGGGGGGGGGAAGAAACTAAAAGAAAGATCGAAGGTTGATCTCCTGGTGGAGAGGTTTTATTGCCAAGTGGGTGACTGGATCTGTCGCCGAGTCTGGGCTCTGGGAGATGAGGTACAGGGAAAGGGAAGCAGAGGTCATCTAAAGCCAAAATACTGAGAACGCTTCTGTCCCATATTAGAAAAGTAATCTCTTAGCGCTGCTGACTGGCTGGCGATAGCCAGGCTCGTTACGCAGGCAGGTCCCAGGAGAGATGGCGGTGGGCTAGTGCGCATGCGGGTAACTGCCTGGTATTGTGCTGTCCAGCTGCCTGCGCTACATAGGCCACGCGCCCGCGGTAGGATTATGGCACGCAGACAGGACCGCATCGGTGTCGTCGGGCTGGGTGGCCAGGTTAGGGATTGTCACCACTTCCCTTCACTTTTTGTCTGAGTCCTGTGTGAATCCTGAACCCTTAAAAGGGGTGGCGTTTTCCTGCCGTCCTACCACAACTAAACCTCACGAATCCCTGGGGCCAGAGGAGGGATAAATGGTCCCCTCGCTCCTCATTGCTAGTCCCAGGTCATGCTGTCCCTCCCTCTTCCCTAAAGCACCCAGACCCTTGGGAGAACAATTCTCAGAGACCATACTCCCCATTTCCTCTCTATGCTAGTTCAGGTCCTCGGAGATGCTGACAGCAAGACAAGATTAGATGTGCAAGAGATTTATTGGAGGAACCAACTGCGGCGCGGGGGTGGGGTGGGGGTGGGGGAAGGAGAGGTAGCTGGAGGAGGCAGAGAGAGCCGCCAGAGCGTGATGCAGGTCTGGTTCTGCGCAAGGAAGCAAGGTCAGGTAGGAAGTCTCAGACTCTGTGCATGCCTGAGAAAGTTCTGGCTAAGCCGATGGGGAGTCCTGGAGCCAGAGTTGCCGGAGGTACCTCGCATCCCCCAGGACCGCGCTTGCCCTCATATCCCTGCTGTGCTCACACGCTGGCTGGGAGCAGCCAGTGCCCTACGAGGTGGGGCTACAGCACAGCGCTGGATTTTCAGAGCAGCAGCAGCAACCGTGCCCACAGATCAGTTACCACCCCCCCCCCCCCAGTCAGAGCTGAGAGGGGGATTCTCGTGGCTGCCACAGTCTCCGTGTTGCAATTCTCTTCTATATTCTGGTCATCGCCACCACCGACACCACCTTTCACTGAAGACTTTATCACCAGGATCACTGTCTTTCTCTCCACCGCAACTTACTTAAGTCTTGCCCATTTCAGCATACGCTTGCAGAGTCCCTCCAACAGTCTGGCCTCTCGTTTCCTGTGGCCTTCCCCACCCCCATCTCAGCCATTGCCAGGGTCTCGTTACCAAGGATTGCTCCATTCCCCGTGTCAGTTTCAGGCTTCCCATGTTCCCACCCCCTGGCGTCAACAGCTCACTCTCTCCAGTGCCCTGGCTCCAGTCGCCCTTGGGTCCCCAGACGTCCTCCGGTCTCGTCACTGCGCCAGCTTTTCACCGCACCTCACCCCGTCCCCTTATTCCCGTTCCCACTTTTCTGCCTTGGGGTCCAGAGTCCATTCACCGCGTGTGCCGTTCCTTATACATACTGTCAAGTCCGGGTATGTTCTCTCAACTCCATTACTTTGCTTGCCTTTGCTAAACAAGCTCAGCCTTGTTGACTTCTGCCTGCCACCTTTTCCATCCCAGCTCCTAAATAGCTGTAGTTGGCTGCAGAAAAATACTCCACCATCGCGGGGGGGGCAGGGTGGGTCTCCCTTGAACTTTAGGCTGGCAGATCTCGAGTGGGACCTCAGTGCAGCCAGGCAATCCTGCCCCATCTCCCGGGTCAGTTCGCTCTCCCCCCTCTCCCTGAAACGACTCTTTCATACTCTTTCATCTTTCCTCAGCCCCCCAGAAGTGCATGCCCGTTCCCCCTGCTCCGCTGACGGCCTTGTTCCTCAGCACCCTGAGGCAGGAACGGTGAGAAGAGAACTTTCCTACTGCACGCCTCCGCAGCTGCCTGCCTCCCTGCCTTTGGACTCACGGCTGTGCCTTCCTCCCGGGGAAACGGATACGCTGTGTGTTCTTCTCTCCCAGGCCGGCTCCTCCAAGTGTGAACCGGGCCCCGTCTCTTGTTCCTCAATCAAGGCTTTGTCCTCGCGGTCCTCTCTGCCCTCTCCCGCTTCCTCCGTATTTCTCTCCCTACCCAGTCATTTCCGTCAGCGTAAAAACATGCCGTCACAGCCGCCGTTACGAAGGCAACGAGAGCCTCCTTGATGCACACACCTCTCCGGCTCCGACCCACTCCTCCCGTCCCCTTTCTAGGAAAACTCCTTCGTAAAGTGGTCTATACTGCCGTCTCTGTTTGCTCTCCTCCCACGACTCTTGCACCCCCTCCCGTCTGGTGTCAGGGAAGTGAGAGGCCTCTCTCCGGCCCCAGTGTTCGATCTGCAGCAACCGCTTCACGGTGTCGGGCTGGTCTGCTGCCTCCAGTGTCCTCTGGGTGGGTTATCCCGAGGCCAGCAGGCTCTTCCTGGGCAGGGAACCCCCAGGCTGTAGCATCCTCTTGGATTGGGGCTGGGTTGACCTCAGCTCTTCTCTTCTCATGATCCTTTCAGAGAGCACCCGGGATATGTCCCGATGCGTGGACTTGCTGGAGCGCCGCTCCGAGAGATGCCACTGCGAGTCCCCATCTTGCCCTGGAGGTTCCTATGCTCACGGTTTCGAAGCCCCGCCCTCCACTCCAGCAGCGAAGAAAATGTGTCCCACGGGGACCTCTCTCCTCTGCGGGCCTTCTTTTATTCTCAGTCCCAGGACCCACGCACCACCCCGTGCCCAAGGATGAGCCTCTGTTTTTCTAGTACCTGATGCACACTTTCACATGTGCATAAGCGAAGGGACACCTTCACTTCTCTTTTAGAAAACATGACGGCTCTCCTTCGGGGCTCTTCCCAGCCATGGGGAGACAAATACATAAGAAATAGCGAACCAATTAGCTTAACAAATATTTTTTAATCAACCGCTTTGTGTTAGATGCATGCTTACAACAGTGGGCAACTGTCCACGCGGAGATCACGGCTAAATGTTTCTCTGTCTATTGAAGCCAATATTATGATTTTTCGCCAAAAGAGCAGCACAATCTAAGTGAAGGAAACATGTCCTGGAGTTAGGTCCTCTCCCTTCACCCCCTAAAGCAGCCTTCACACTTGCGTATCTGTTGTAACCCCTCAGTAGACACAGCCCATCCTGCATCATCCTGAGGGAATTTCTGGCCCAGAGACCTTAAGCAACTTTCCCAAGGCGTGTTGTCTGTTCAGTGGTTGAGCTGACAGTTCAAGTTCAGGAGTCCGCATTCACACTGGATGGTTTTATAGGCCATGTAGGCCATAAAGATTCTTCCTAGGCACCCAGTAAAACATAATGTGAGTATCCAAGATTTGTTTCTGTAGCTGAATTACTTCTTTTTGGGCCTTTTGACCTCATGACTGCAGGGAGTGGTAAAGCCCACACTTACCTGTTTTCCTTCTTGGACTCAAAATAGTGACTGAGCAAAGATGGCCACACCCCCATTTGCATGTACCCCAAGCAGTAGGAGGTAAGATACGCAAGGTTGCTCCTTAGCTCTTTATTAGGGAGTCGTCCGTGTTACTTTCTTTCCCACTTATAACCACACATGGCTTTGCTATTCAAGAATGAAACTGTGGTGGCATTTACTGAGAGACCCTTGATGAGTGTTTTCCTAAGCATTGCACGGATACTGCAGTCTGTACTTTATTTTCAGTCATACGAGGTTCAGCTGTGTAATTCTGAGGTACCTATGCTATGCGTTACCGAGGTGTAGCCCCTACGTAACCAAGTACCTTTATTCTTCAGGATCTCTGAGCACTTGATGAAGAAACAGTAAGTGGAAACGTGTAACCTCTAGGGGGAGCTCTAGGCTTCTCTCTCCTCCCTCTATCCTTTGGGGAAGATGAGGACTGGCGGAGATAGGTAAAGGGCAAGGACACTATTGGGCCCGGGTGTGGGCAGGTACCCTTTGACTGTGTCTTGCCTACAGGTTAGAGGGCTTTGTACGTGCACGATGAGGCTCTTCAGATCCTCCCTTGGGACGCAACCTTTTGAGAACTCTTCTCCTCTATGGCTGTCGTAAAAGGGACCCTTTCTACACCCAAGGAACTGTGGCAGGAAGTGGATGGGGCAGAGGAAAGGATGGCACGTGGACGTGTGGTAGTCTGGGCCTTAACCCATGGGAACAGTGGAATCCTGTGACTTGCCCCAGTCCAGCCCTGCTCTCCCCATCCAGGGGTTCGACGCAGGGGTCCGGGAAGATTGGGAGTCAAAGCCATATGGCCTCAAACAGAGGGACTTTGCTTGGAAGTCTCTCTGCTGAGCTCTTAGGGGAGCCTCGCGGGGCTGCCCGAGGCCACGGTGGGCTAACATTGGTGGACTTGAGAATCAGGAGGCCCGGCTCACCCCTTCGTTAGTAATGCAAGGAACACGAACCAACACAGCCATCCAATTTATGGTGTAGAAAGTGTGTCCTGAGGAAGTATATATGATCCAGACATAAATACAATATTGTGTGTTTATGCAGATGAGTTGTAAACATTATATATTGAGTAAAGTTGCAAGGAATGCATTCCTGTACATACAGTATAGTTTAAATATTCAACAAAATAGAACGCGTGTGCACGCATCACGTCGAATGCCCTGGCCTGGAGCTCAAGGGGCTGGGGCTCACCGTCATCCCCCTGGCTCGGCTCTGCCGATTCAGCGGTTGTTCAGGGCTGGTAAGTTCACTTGGTGAGGGGGAAGGGCCTTCCAGGGGAAAGAAACAGAAACCCCTTAGCTTCTCTGGGCCCCTGTCTTAGTTTGAATCCCCTCAAAATGGACGCTGACAGGGGAAGCTGGGTGTAGGTCACTGATCTGTGAGGTGGAAAGAAGGGATGGAAATTAATGTGAGTTAACGAGCAGATGACCACTCAGGGTAAACAGGGTTCATCCCCTTGGTGGGCATGAACACCATCTTCATATCAAGATTGAGAATAGTCTAGATGACCCTCAAGGCTGCTCTCAGCTCTCATGTGCCTGTACTATGAGTTTTCTGTTCTCGGTGGCAGGGACTTGAGCAACTCGAGAAGTCACTAAGCAGAGGCTTGATAACCACTTGGAAGGAATGTTGCAGCGTCAGATATGGGATTGGAATGACTTTTCACATACTCGCTGTCCTAGGTTGAGTTCCTTGGAAACAGACCCCACAATGAGGATTCAGGTGAGCGATGTATTAAGGAACTGCTCCCTGGGGAGAGCAGTAAGGGAGTGATAGAAATAGGACCTGAGAGGAAGGGAGCCAAGCCGGAGCTCCATGTCAGAGAAAGTCCCAGTCTCAGCCTGGGCTCACAGGAGAGCTCTGGAGCGTATGCTACACCTTAGATTCCGTCAGGACTGCAGGCAAGGGCGCTGGGCTTTCATACTTGCTCACGGCATCAGTCGTTAGCTAAGGGCCATCCCAGGGGGATGTAAACTTCCAGATATTCCTGGCTGTCTCTGCGTACGGGCGGAGTGGTTCCAGTTGCCTGAGGACAGTAGGCACAGGCAGCCAGGAGCGAAGGCACGGCGGAGCCAGAGGGGTGCGCAGAAACAGTCAGAGAGATCCAAGGGGACACTGTCACTGGCTGCTACATTTACGACGACGATGGCAGTCACACTCGGTGGGGGTTTTCTCTGTCCTGATACAGATTTACAAAGCCTTGTGGGCAAAGCCTTGGCCCCGGGGCTCCAAAAGCCCTGTCCTTGGCCTACTCTAATGCTGCAGATCGCTGACATGCAGGAGACGTAGCGTTTCAGGGCCTGAACTTCCAGAATCCCATGATGCCGGAGAGGGCAAGCCGGAGACGGTTTTATAGAATGGAAATTAGGGCCTATAAGGTACGGGAAGAATGACCCCAAGCCCTCATGCAAACTATGTGGAATCTTTCCTACCTAAAGTAGATTGGGGACTAGAGACAGTAAAAATATTTCTGAAATAAAGGGATAAATCTAGCTATGCAGAAATGCAGCACAATGCCATCATAAAAAATCCACTTTTGTCCATGCCACAGCCCTGAACCTCCTGTGCACTCGATCAGAGACCCTGATAAATCTGGGCAGCTAGAAATGCCAACCAGCTCATATGTTTTCAGTGAGCAATGACAGGGAGCCAAATTGCTTTATTCCGATTAGGGAAGGGCCTCTGACTGTAAAATATACTGTGTGAAAAAAAATATTGAGTTTTAGTTCGCTGACACATCAATTTAAGAGAGTTATGGCTCTCACACGGAGGCCAAGCAGGTATCTCCCCACATGTATGTGCAATAAAAATTAATTGTGGCCTTTTATACAGGGCGCTGTTCTCACTCGTGGGATCAGGGGGTGACCCGAGTGTCACCTCCCGTGGCAAGCTGCAACACTGGAGGTGTTGGGTTTTTTTCTGGGAAGCCACAGAGGCACACGAACACCAAAGCCACGAACAAGCTTCGTGTGTAACTTTCTGAATTTTAGAACAGATATGCGGCCATGGTATGTCCATATTTTTTTTCCCCTAAAGTGTATATACGCGTTATGGGTATAATGCGTGTATATCATTCAGGGTCCAGACAGGAAAACAGAAACTATGGCAAGTCTCTCAGATTAATTCAGGGAATTGGTTACACAGGAAATAGCAAAGTCAGGAAGCCAGGCAGAATGATGAGGCATGCCCAGAGGCTAGCAACTGCAGGAAGCTTCAAGGGCTCAGGGGACAGAAGGAAGAGGTGGTTTACGGAGATCAAGGGCTGAGGCCATCCAGGAGGTGCTTGAACTGTGGTAGTGGCGTCCCAGGCGGAGCCGTGGCCACCGAGGGAGGAGATAGAGTATCCCTGCTGCTGGAGATGCCACAGGAAGCGGAGAGTCAGGGGATAAAATACCCTGGCTTCTCCCTTCCACCTGCCCTCCAGTCTTCCCCATTGGCCAACTGAGCTGGAAGCAGGAAAGCAAGGGAGGCTGGGAAATGTAGTTTCCCTTGAGACAGGACACGGGAAGGCGGGAGGGAATAGGCCTGAGCACAGAAGGGCAGTTGACAGGCATGGTGTGTATGTAAATCCCCCTTTGTTGGTTGGTCTCCCAATTTGACGAGCCTGTTAGACTCCGCCGACTGTGTGATTTGGAGAGAAGGGAGTTGGCCCGATGTTCAGTCCCAAATTGATGGTGACATGTTCAGCTTGGGAATCTGTTGTATCTAATTGGGACTGCACAGTGTCAAGGCCCTTCAGAAAGGAGCATCCAGATGGCTGACAGACCTATCACACCTCACAGGGATATTACTTTAGCAGCATCGCCTTGCACACCTCCCTTCCTTGTGAGTCCTTCTCTTCGACTACACCCTCTTTATTGCCGATGCCAAGTTATCAGGCTTATGGCTTCGGGGAAGGCTGAGCCTCACCTAGAACAAAGAATTCCGTGGCCTCTTCTGAGAGCAGGTAGCCCGGTAGCACAAAGGGAGTCGGGAAGAGCTGGACAAAGCAGGGATACGCCAGGAGCTGGCTTCCCAGTGGGCAGGGGGAGGAGTGAGATGCCAAATATATTAGAATGAGGAAGCCAAAAACAGAGGACTTTTGTTCCACTTCCCGTCGGGCCTCTGGGAGGAGCCCGCCTCACTGGGGGCCCTACACATCATGGAGGGCTCACAGCAGAAGACAACGGCGATGTCACGTGAGTAGGTAGAAAGATGGTTTTGGAGCCATCTTAGCTCTTGGGTGGTGAGGTAGGGATTCAGATATACCTGATTCACCCTGTATGGGCACAGAATGTAGCTGGGTTGAGGGGTGTAACCAGAAGTTGGGTCTCCTCGGGGGACAAAGTGACCCGTCAGTAGTGGCTCAGGGGAGGAGGAGGAGAGTGGTAGGGCCAGTGAAGGCTGTAGCTGAGGGCTGAGAGAGTCTTCAGGAGCAGAAGGGGATGGGGTCAAGAGCGCCAGGCCGGGGGACTCCACACCCTGCTGATGCCAGAAGACCAGACGGGAGTTCTGTCTACTACTGACTTGGGTGCCAAATGTCCGTGCAAGGTTCGAGATGTCTCCTCACAGCCGGGGAGAGAAATCTTTCCCAGAAAGCACTTCAGCTTCCAGGGAGTTCGGGTTCTCAACCCAGGGTGCCACAGCAAGACCAGTGAAGGAAGACACCACTGTCGCTCCACCTAACAAGCTGAGCATCATGCGGTCTCCCCCCTGGATTCTGATCCTCAGGCCATGGCTGCCAGTGGAATGCTGGCGAGAGGGGAAAGCTCACGCTTGAGCATTAGGCGGGCTTGCTCGCTGTCTGGCCCTAAGAGTATCTGGCTGTGCATTTCGTGGACGGGTCCCTTAACTTCTCCCAGCACAGATTCATCTTCTGTGAAGTGCAGACGACCATCCCTCTCCACTAGGGTTGTCGGGAAAAGTAGAGCTCATGTTTGTAACTCTCAGGGTAGTGTTGGAAGCAGACCCGGGTGACGAGGACGGGGCAGTAATTATTACCGGCAGTCGGGATAACGAACTTAGCCTGGGTGGTGGAGATCGGTTGCATGTTGACCGGATTGTTTCCTTTCTCTTCCGGTTTGGTGTGACCATGAGAGTTTAGGTCAGCAGGATGTGAGGGAAAGTGAAGTCCACGGCCTCTGGGCCTGGCTCAGAAGGCCTCCCGTGCACTCCTCCACACTCCGTCTTCTCTTGCTTATTGGCCGCTTGAAGGGGTGAAGTGAAGGGTCCGAGGGCTTCAGGGTCGGCAAAGCCACCAGAGGGAAAGACTCTGGGTCCTTGAGTCTCTGCTTGTTGTAGGAGGGCAGGCAGGCCAGAAAAAAACCCCACTGGACTCCTCCGCGGGTGAGAAACACACTGTGTCTTGTTAAGGCCCTGAAGCCGTGGGATTGTTGGTTAAGGCAGCTGGCTGACCCGACAAAGCCAGCCCCTCTCTTCACGCAGCTTCTCCTTCTACCTGCCTCACAGGGTTATGCGGATAAATAGGAAAGCGCATGCAAAAGTGCTTTGAGGACCTAAAAGCACTCCAAAATCGTCAAGTGTTGTTAAAGATAGAATCAGTCTCTCCAAGCCTGCAAAACCATGCCCGCTGCCTCTACTCTTGACAGTTGGTAGTTCTCCGGCATTATCCTGAGTTCTGTGCTCTCGTATTTCCCTCCTTGAACTAGCTTCACCTTTGAGGAAAGAATGTGGGATGGGAAAGAGGGGTACCATCTCCCTCCCAGACAGTCGAGAAGGCATCTCAGTTTCCCTTCCCCGGTCTGCTGACCTGAACTTGCAGTCACTGGCCCGCTCTTGTCGTCTAGTACTGGAGGCATCTGCCCGGTGGGGACATTCCCGGGGAATCCAGGTCCGGTCAAGGGCAGAAGCAGCAGCCCACACTGCCCTGTTAACCATACCCCAACCCCGTCTCCCACACAGCGGGACCCCCAGCTTCCAGTTATAGAGCCAATGGCCTAGATGGTGATTTGAGGCTTCCCGGAAGTACCTCCCACTACTCTCTTTCTAAAAATATCTCCCTTGGCTTTCATTAAAAAAAATGCTTATTTATTTCTTTTCAGCGAGAAAGAGCATGCACATGAGAGAGCATGTGAGTGGGGGAGGGGCAGAGAGGGAGGAAGAGAGAGAGAATCCCAAGCAGGCTTCACAATGTCAACACAGAGCCCAACACAGGGCTCGATCCCACGGACCCTAAGATCATGACCTGAGCGAAATCAAGAGTTGGATGCTTAACAGACTGAGCCACCCAGGCGCCCTGAGGTCTGCTCTTTTAGTACGAAAACACTCTTGCAAGGGTGGGGAGTGAAACCTTAAGCCAGTGTTAGGCACTAACATGGTAAAGTGAAATAGTGGCTCAGATCTTTCTCTCTGTGATAAGAAGCTGGGAGCAAGAGGTTTAGAAGGTGCAGGGGAAGGGAAGTTGTTTGGGGAGACCGCAGTGAGGACACAAGTGAAGAAGACAGTTTCTTTTGTTTTCAGTGTTTATTTATTTTTGAGAGAGAGACAGACAGAGATGGGGGTGGGGGCGCAGAGAGAGAGGGAGCCACAGAAACCGAAGCCGGCTCCAGGCTCTGAGCCATCAGCACAGAGCCCCATGCGGGGCTCGAACTCCCAAACCATGAGATCGTGACCTGAGATGAAGTCGGACGCTTCACCGACTGAGCCACCCAGGTGCCCCTGAAGGAGAAGGTTTCTAAGGAAAGAGACAGGAAGAAAGGAAAGGGTGGTGGAAGGGAATGAGGCCCAACTAGGCCTGCTTTCCCCAGGAGCAGCCTTAACCGCATCAACTCCCCACCAACTGCACTTTTAATAAAAAGAACAAAAGCCTAGTGTTCTCGATGTGCTGGGCATTGTTCTAAGCGCTTTATGTCCTCAAAACAATCTGGGGAGCAGAGTGGGTAAGTACCATTATTATCTCTTCAAAAAATGTTGTTGAACACCGCCGATTGCCCAGATCATATAGCTAATAAGTGGCAGAGCTGGGATTTGAACTCGAGAAGACGGACTCTGGAGACGGTTTCCTTAACCGCTAAATTAAATTCCTTCTCAACTTAATAGAATTGAATCCAACAGACACTGTGGGGGGAACTTTGTATGAAATACCTTGGAAGTTGGAAAGACAGATGAGAGATACCATCTTTACTCTTCCTCAAGGAATTTCTACTCTAATGAAGTGCAGCCAGGCACGCACTTCGAGGGGCTTTGGGACAGGGATGCTGGCGGTCAAAGGAATCTTGTGGCTCAGGTTGGGGACATGCATCCTGTCCTAGATGAGCAAAACCAAGGAAGACCCAAGGCCTGGAGGGGATGAGGGTGAGAACCTGGGAATGAGAAGTTATTGACACCGGAATTCAGGACGAGACTAAAGCTGTAACACTCTGCATCCGTTAGGAATGATTTGTTTTTAGCCGCGTCTCTTGGAAAACCTAACATGTACTTGGTTTTCTTGCGTTTACCCCCTCTCCACCCCAAATCCCTCTAACCGTGCCCATCTCACTGCCCGACGCACGTTCAACACTGTCCTGGGTCCCAGAACAAGCTGTTGAGGCAGGAAGTTCTCAGTCACTCTTGGCATCTGTCCCCCCGTCTGATGGGCCTTGATCTGGAGCCAGTTCCCCACATTCGTTAGGCAGACCAGGAAGCAGGGAATCTCCTGGTCCCCATCACTAGGCTCCAGAATCGGGCGTCTGGCGAGGCTTCCGTCCCTCCCCCTGCAGTTCATCTTTCTGAGTTTTCAGACCCCAGCCCCAGTCAGTGTGATTATGTGGGGTCAACACTCTTCGCTTTCTGCTTAACACCCATCCTCCCTCCTTTCTTGATAGCAGAAATTCAGTTTGTTGGGGAGCAACATGCCATCCCCAGGAACCAGATCATGATTTGCCTAAGCTAATTATGACAATTTTCTTCTCTATTTTCCCAGCCTCCAGGGAAGCTAGGGATGGCCCGTGACCCAATTCATCTGGCCAATAAGACTCTGTGTGTGGGTATGTGTGTGCGCGCGTGCGTATGGAGAGGGGATGTACCATGAGAAAGTTTTTCTTCCTGATAAGAGGAAGAGACAATACATACCCTCGCCTTCTCCTTGTCTTAAATCTACACTTGATGTCTGTGGGCTTCCCCCTAGTTCATAGCTTCTGAACGAGGCACTTAGACTTGAACCAAACTGAGCCATCATCTCGCCGCCCAACCTGCTCCTTCTGAAGGTTGACGGTCCCATGATTTCACCTGCATACACCAGTCACCCAGGCAAAAGCCGGGGGCCATGCTTGCTTCCTGGCTCTCCTTCACTACCACTCCCCACCACCCCCATCCTGTCAATCCCCGTCTTATTCATTCGACCTCTTGATGGTCTCTTGGATCGGTATCCTCTCCATCGCCACTGCCACCGCCTTAGTTCAGAACGTCACCCCACCTTGCCTTGATTGCTGGGTCCTCCCTGCCTTCTTCCTCCTCCCTGAACTCTCCATTCAGTCCTCCAGAAATGAACTTGAGTTTCATTTCTTTTCTTTTAAGCATTTTTGAATGTTTATTTAATTATTTTGAGAGAAAGAGAGAGGGCAAGAGAGCACGATCAGGGGAGGAGCAGAGAGAGAGGGAGAGAGAGAGATTCTCAAGCAGGCTCCATGCTGTCAACGTGGGGTTCGGTCCCACAAAGCATGAGATCATGACCTGAGCTGAAATCAAGAATCAGGCACTGAACGAACTGAGCCGCCCAGGAGCCCCTGAGTTTGAGTTTCATTTCTAAGATGCAAATTTGATCAGGTCATTTCTGTGCATACATTTCTTATATTGCTCCCTGGGCTTCAGCTTAGGCCCCTTGAGATCTGACTTTCAACAGACCCTTTGGCTGTGATTTCTGCCTACTTATTTCTCCTACCCTCCCCCAAAGGTGCCCCCCCCCCATCCAAGTTATCAGATGCAGAGTATTTTTGGAACCAGCTCTGTGCTCTCTCATGATGCTCCCTCTGCCTGGATTTGTCCTTCTCTCTGATTCCTCTTCCATAAAATCCTACTTGACCTTTAAAACTCAGGTCACCTTCTCAGCCCTTCCTTTGTCAGGAAGCCTCCCTCAAGTCTACTCTCCTTTTGTCTACCTCTTCTCTGCTCCTCCGATATCACTTTGTATGCCGATCTGCGATTTCCAGCTATTCTTTTTTTTATAATTAATGCTTACTCAGATTTACTCACCTGTTTATCAGGTTCATTGCTCATCATTGCTTTTCACATCCTATCACTCCCTTCTGGGTTGAATTTCTGAGTTACACTCCTGAAGTAAATCCTTTAGTGATTCTTTTAGTTAAGGTTGTAAGCGTAAACTCTCCCAGACTTTGTTTTAACCTGTCTAATTTATTTCACCCTCACTTCTTTTTATGAGAAATTTCAAATATACAGAAAATAGGAAAAAGAGTATAGCAAACACACACATTCTTCTTCTGGATTTAACCATTGTTAACATACACCATATTTATTTCATCTGGGGTTTTTTTTCCCCTTAAAAATAGATTATAGGCATCCTCACTTTTACCGTTTTTTTTTTTAATGTTTATTTATTTTTGAGAGAGAAAGGGAGACAACACGAGTGGGGGAGGAGCAGAGAGAGAGAGGGAGACACAGAACCGAAACAAACTCCAGGCTCCAAGCTGTCAGCACAGAGCCAGACGCGGGGCTCGAACTCACAAATCATGAGATCATGACCTGAGCTGAAGTCGGACGCTTAACCGCTTGAGCCACCCAGGCGCCCTGTCACTTTCACCTTTTTATTTCCCCTATTCTTTTCTCTCTCCTGCTGTGCTCTTGAGAAGCTGAGCTCTAAGACTGCATTGCCTTTTGCCCCCTGGCTCTTGGTTGGGTTTGGTCAGTAGTGAGGATCCCACAGATTAGAAGGTGGACCAAGAGTTGGTAAGTATTGTGTTCCTCCACTGAAGTCTACAGCTTCTGCCAGGAAGCCTTCTAAAGCTACGGCCACAACTCTTCCTCCAGGGCCCGGGAACGGCTCCCCCGTTTCCCTAAAGGCCCATGATTCAGAACTCCTAGAGCTCCAGGTACTTGAGCATACCTTGTTGGTTTCCCCAAATCCTGGCCACACCTTTGTAAAGAGTCCCTTTATTAAGTTTTTCCTCTATTATGCCACTTGATTGTGACTAATACACAATCCTGAGTACATCGGTGCACATCTGTAAAAGAGACTGTTTCAACATAAACATAACACCACTACTGTACAAACTGAACGAACTTCCCCGGTAGTCTCGAATATTCAGTCCATATTCAGACTGCTCCCCTTCTTTCAGAAGTTGTCTTTGACAGCTGGTCTGTTCAATTCAGAACTCAACCCGAGGACCACATGCTATATTTATTATGTCTCCTAAATCCCTTTTAATGCACGGGAGTCCCCCTGTCCCTTTATTTTCATTTTACACATGTTTGACAATTACTTTATAAACAACATGGCCTATTTGATGTTGTATCATATCGAGAGGCACATGTGGCCCCACTGTTGGTGATGTTTAGTTTAGTTTGATCACTGTCATCCTCGCTCTTGAATGATAGTTTAGGTGGGTATAGAATCTTTGAAGTGCCAGTTGTTTTTCCCTGTGTTCTTTAGCCACAAAATCTGCTGCTGTCTTTTAGCGGTTGCTCCTTGTAAATAATTTTCTTTTTCTCTTGTGCCATTTTTGAAATTTCCTCTTTTGTCTTTGTTATTTATTATGAGGTGCCTAATTCTGGATTAATATCCATTTGCCTGAGGACTCACTGTGCTTTCAAATCGGAGGATTTGTTCATGTCATCAGTTCTGAAAAGTTCTCTCTGCCGTGAGTGTTTCTAATTTAGCCAGAGTCCTGCATTCTCTAGTCTCGATTCCTGGGGACTTTATTAGCTCTATGTTGAACCTTCTCATTATAGCCCTAATGTTCTCTAGCCATTCTTTTACTTTTCCTATCACTTTATCTCACTGTACACTGTACGTGATTTCTTTTTTTTTTTAATTTTTTTTTCACCATTTATTTATTTTTGGGGCAGAGAGAGACAGAGCATGAACGGGGGAGGGGCAGAGAGAGAGGGAGACACAGAATCGGAAACAGGCTCCAGGCTCTGAGCCATCAGCCCAGAGCCTGACGCGGGGCTCGAACTCACGGACCGCGAGATCGTGACCTGGCCGAAGTCGGACGCTTAACCGACTGCGCCACCCAGGCGCCCCATGTACGTGATTTCTTTAGCTCTATCTTGAAGTTCAGAAATTCCCTCCAGCTTTGTGTCTTATTCTGTTTCACTCATCCATTGAATTTTAATTTCATCTTTGTTTTTCATTTCCTGACATTATATTTGCTTCTTTTTTTTTAATATGTCCGCATTATGTTTTTACAGAACGTCATGTCCTTTCTTTGTGACTTGTACGTCCTTTATTGATTTCATCATTTTAAACATATTTACTTTACAGTCTCCCTCAGTTGTTCTGTTACCCCAAGTTCTTGGGATGCTTATATTTTCATTTGCTTATTTGTTTTTCTGCTGACTCTTCTGCATGGTGAATCATGCCCTCAGATGGTTGGTGACGTGTTTTATTGTGACGTCATCTCTAGCAGGCTTTTGTAGGAGGTTGGATGGGAATCTTTTTCACTCTGTAATGTGGCAGCACCTGCTACCGACATGTTTTGCCTTTGCTTTCTAGGGCCAGACTTTATGTAATCTTATGGCTTGAGGAATTCCTATAGCATACATATGGGGTAAATGCAGACTCTCTAAGGCTTGGGATTCTCCTCACGAACTTTTCATTTACTACCTAGAGCTCTGGGAAAAGAAGATTCTTGCCACTGTCCTGAATGCATAGCAAAGTTGTCCAGTGCCCTTTTCATCCCCATAAGGTCTATGGGGATGCTCTATGCAAAGATCTTACTGTCAGGTCTCCTATTTTATGAGGGCCCACCACCATATTTTCTGATTCCACATCCATATTCAAACTCTAAGCCCTGGCTGCTCAAGTCTATATTCTTTCTGATAGACCCCCCCTCCCCCGGATGCCACAGCATCAATTCATGGCCTTACTATGCTGGCTCACATTTGCATTTGATCCTGGCACCTTGAGAGTTTTACTTCCTTCATTTCCAGTCTGCACTAATTTTTGTCGTATTTTGTTACTACGCTTTACCAACTTTCTAGGTATTAGCGTTACTGTCTGCCTAATTCATCCTCTCCACATGTAGACTAAGCACTTTGAGGGCATCATCGATGACAGATTCAATTCCACATTCCTCAAATCTAACAAAGTTCCTAGCACATAAGTAGGTGCTTGATAAATGCTTTTTTTTAAAGTATTTTTAAAAATATTTTTTAACGTTTTATTTATTTTTGAGACAGAGAGAGCCAGAGCATGAGCAGGGGAGGGGCAGAGAGAGAGAGGGAGACACAGAATCCGAAGCAGGCTCCAGGCTCTGAGCTGTGAGCACAGAGTCCGATGCGGGGCTCGAACTCACAAACCTTGAGATCATGACCTGAGCTGAAGTCGGACACTTAACCGACTGAGCCACGCAGGCACCCCGATGCTTTTTTTTTTTTAATGTCTGAATGAATAAGTTCTACGTACCTGAGAAGCTCATGGTTTCCGAGGCATTGATTTACAGTTAGTATTTCCTTGTGTGAAAGTTTTTCATTAATCCCCTTTGAGCCAACGTATCATGGAATCTAGATGTTGGCTTTGTAAGTTTGCATCTGCTCTCTCTATATTTTAGGACACAACATTTTATCCACATACTTACTACACACATTCCACCACTGCCTTCTTTAATTCCTATTACTGGTTACTATACCATAATATGACAGTTAATTCTATTTCAGCTAAAAAGTAAATAATAATGAAAGCTTCTTCTGTCTGTAAGGAAGAGAAACCCACTCAAGCTAGCTTCAGGAATAAGGAATACACAAACCTTACAAAATCCCAACAGCAGGAAAGGGAGAACAACAAGTCTGCTACAAACTGGGACCAGGGATGGACACTCAGGAACTGAGGGTCTTAGTCTCTTGGGAGCCACATGGTCTCTTTCCCTGTTGGGCTTTCTTTGTGAGTCTCACCCAGGTGCCCTGTCCCTTCAGTGGGCTTCCTTCACTTACTCACTCTGTGCAGAGCCTATGAGAGCCACTGCAGCTCCAACCCTACAACCCCTTGCAGATTCAGCAGGCTGCTCAGCAGGGTACGGGCACAGGGGGTGTGTCTGATGGGTCCGAGTGGAGCATTTATGCTACCTAAAACGAGGGGGCCGCGGATCTGCACAGAGACGCTGGAAGGGCTCAACAGGCAGTTACCGAATGATTGAATGAAAGAAGGTGTGTGCCAAAGTAACCTGAACCAATGGGGATGATTCAACA
Organism: Prionailurus bengalensis; assembly: GCF_016509475.1. Classification (NCBI taxonomy): domain Eukaryota; kingdom Metazoa; phylum Chordata; class Mammalia; order Carnivora; family Felidae; genus Prionailurus; species Prionailurus bengalensis. The sequence continues at coordinate 34,817,610 of NC_057361.1, forward strand.
GGAAACCCTCGACGAGGATCCCGGCCCTGTTCCCAGCAGCAAGGAAGAGGCATGATTTCGTCTAAATTAACACGTCAGCCTGACCCCATCCACTCCTGGGACCCTGAGCACATCCACCCCAAAACTTCAGAGCACCTGCTCCTGGAAAAGCGACAGTTGAGATGTAAGCCATAGAATCGGAGACCGTTTAACAGGCTGGTACCCTGGAGGCTAGTGAGGGGCTTATTTCATTTTGCTTCATATTTTGTTATTTGGGTAAATGTCTGTCTCCCCCCGTAAATGTTAACGTCCTTGAATGCCAGAAATTCGTCCCACGTGACATCTGTGTCTCTCCAGCACCAAACACCTTGGACTTTGCTAGCTGCGTGACTTCGAACAAGTTACTCCACCACTCTCTACCTCAGTTTCCTCATCTGTAGCTAGGGGATAATAACAGTGCCTACCTCTAAAGGTTGTCATGGAGATTAAATAGCTAACACATGGCAAATAATTTAGAACCGTTCCTGGTACATAGTAAACTCCTAAGACATGTCAGCCATTACTAATAGGTGTTATTTGCAGATCGAGTTGGATTTGTTAAGGCTTCTGAGACATCTATTGGCTGGTCTTCCTGTTGACTTTGCCGTTTATCTGCCGCATGTGGGACGGCTCTAAGTGTGCCGTGTCATGGGCCATATTGGCACCTGGAGGTCACTGTTGAGGACAGAAGCCGTGTCTGGTCAGAGCTGAGTCTCAGGCGAAGTGGCTGTCACTGAGTCCCAAGCCTGGGATCCAGGCTGGCCTGGGATCCAAGCCCTTCGTCACCTAAGGCTGCACCTTTATGCTGCCTGGAAGCTGTTCAGCTGCCTCTACGCAGGCGCACACACCCCCTGCCGCCTGCCCTTGCTCTTGTCACTCCCGTTGAGTCCCCAGGGCCTCTTTTGCCCTGTTCCCTGCCACCCCTTCCCCACATTAATAATCTTACATCTCTTGGCTCTCCTCTCTCCCTGCCTTCCCAGGTGACAAATAAGTCCCCTGACGGAGCTTCCACGTGAACGGGGGAGGGGAGAAGACTTTTTCTCCCTCACTAAGTTGCCTGCGTGCACGCTTACAGGAGCTGTCGGAAGATGCCTGCCTTGATCCTGCTCAAAGGAGCAGATCCTATGATCCCCATCTGTTTTAGGCTGCTTCTTCTGGAGGCAGAACCTGAGACTGAGACTTGGGTGCAGGGCTTTCATTTGAGAGGTGACCCCAAGAATCAGGAAAGAGGGATCAGGGAGAGGGAGGCAAGAAAGGAGAGAAAACGTGTGCTGAGGTCACTGCCACAGGCAACCAGGGTTTGCCCTTGCTGGGCCACCCCGAGAGGTATGTGCCATGCTTTTGGACTCGTCCACCCGAGAGAAGGGAGGCAGGCACATTCGTCCCTGGCTTCCGTCCCTCCGTTGGCTGGAGATTGCCTCTTCGGGTGTTAACCTTGAACAGTACTTGTGCACTGCCCCAGAGGGCTGCTACAGCGTCAGAGAAGCCCTGGGTAGAAAGTGGAAAGACAAGAAGTCCATACCTGAGCGGGATGCTGCCGCGGGGACGCGAGTCTGAGCTCACAGGAAACCGACGGCCACTAGCTGAGGCTAGCCAGAGGATGTGACTCTGGGGACCGGTGTGTCTGACACCACACGGCAGGCCAGGTGAGAGGGGTGTGAGCGCCGGCATCACAGAGGCAGCGGCTAGGGCCCATCCTCCCCGTATAAGAGGAACCTGGCTGAAAATAGCCGGGAGCCTAGAAACAGCCCCCTTACACCACCACCACCTCCTCTCTGCTGTCTGCTCTTTCCGGAAGGACAACAGAGGCCCTAGCCTGTATCAAACACAGCTCCATCCCCACGGAGCACTGAAGCCTGATTTAAACACCGTGACACTGATGGATGACAGCCCGTCCAGCCCAGTCACAGAGTTTGGCCGGATTCTGGGCCGAAGCCCTATGGTGGCCTCCCAGATTCCAGGGTTCTGCCTATGCTTTTGTGTCCCTTTTCGGCCAAACCAGCTCCCGACCGGGTTGGAGGAGCAGCAGAGGCGGCCGAAGGGGGATCAGGGAAACTTTAGGCTAGCCCACCAAGAGTCAAACAGGAGCCCCCTGATGGAAGCGATGGAAGGTCCTGTTTTATCAGTATAAGAGGCCTCAAGCTGGGTGACTGGAAACTGACATGCCTTCTATTTATTTACGAAATTTGTAACTGTGAAAATTAGCCTTAGAAGTTGTAGACCCATTACTATTAGCTTTATCGTCCTCCTAAGACATACCCGGAGGCACTCCTCCAGATTGAATCCTATTGTGCTTTGCAATAAACCCATAATTGATAATGCCACGGAGCTTTAATATGGATGGAGAAATGAAATCTAGAAAGTAAATACATTCAGCATTTTGCTAGCAGGCTGAATTTAAAACTGATTTTCTGAACCTACCAGGATTATTCCTCCTCAATAATGATTTAATTTGAGTGAGCCACCCTGAGAGCTTTGTGGGGGAGGGAGGGAGGGCAGGTACAGCCTGGTTTCTCACAGGGGCCCCTTAAAGAACTTTATCCTGCATTTTGCACCTGTAAGTTTGCGAAGATAAAATTAAACTCTGAAATTATACATGATGGACCAGTAAACAACACAGGCGCCCAGGTCCTGGCTGCTGTTCCAGTGTCCTGATGCGATCACTTGTCACTAACGCCGTCAGCAGAGGGGCGCTGATTCAGTTCGCTTCTACAAGGCGAGCAATTACACCGTGTTTCTACACGAGCCACACAGCCAGCAGGGAGGGCCGGGTCAGGGGAGGGGAGGCTGCCTTCACGGCTGCTGGCCTGGAAAGAGCCACTCGGGCTGCAGGTGTTGGGAGAGCCTCCGTACGTGGTCCCTCGGGCTGCCTCTTAAAACGGAGCCCTGGTGGACCCCTGAGGAAATCCATTTTGCTTGCCTTCTAATAGACTCGCAGGGAAGCAGGAGACAGTCCAGATCGCCACCTTCTCTAGGTCACATTCCACCATAGAAAGTGTTGGCACTCAGCTCTCCATCAGACGGGAGAAGTAGTTAAAAGCGTGGATTCTGGAGCCAGTCTGCCTGGGCTGCTTTCCCAGTTTTGTCACCTGCTAATGCTGTGGCTTTAGGACAATTGCAGAACTCCTCCGGACCTCGGTGCCTTGATTCGTACAAGCGGGGTGTTGAAGGCTCAGTTTCCCAGGAAGCCGACACCGAGGTGGAGAGGAGCACGCAGGAAGGTTGCTTTAGGGTGTACTCTTGGGATGGAAATGTGTGGAAGGGAAGGGAAGGAAGCAGGGTGGGCCGAGGGAGAAGTCAGGATGTGATGGAATGTCATCAAAGGCCTCAGCCCACCTCACCTTCACCCCAGCCCTGGAACTGGGATGGGCCAGATTTGGGGTGCAGGGGTCTGGCCTTTACACCCCTGCATTGATCGGTCATCAGATGAGGGCTCCGGACTCCCTTCAACTGAGGCACTCCTGTAGAGGCTCATAGCCTGGGCCCATCTGAAGGCAGCCCTCCCACCAACGAGGGAGAGAGAAATCCTTCATTTTGGAAGGCGGCAGCGGGGCGGGGGGGGGGGGTTGCATGGCAATTTCTGCAGCACAGGATAAGTACATACTTTCCAAACTGGTGGCCTAGTATGCATGAGGTTTTAGAACAGTGCCTGGAACAGGGTGGAGCCTGGGTGGCTCAGTTGGTTAGGCATTGGACTTCGGCTCGGGTCATGAGCTCACGGTTAGTGGGTTCAAACCCCGTGTCGGGCTCTGTGCTGAGAGCTCAGATCCTGGAGCCTGCTTCGGATTCTGTGTCGCCCTCTCTCCCTGCCCCTCCCCTGCTCGCTCTCTCTTCTCTCTCAAAAATAAACATTGAAAAAAAATTTTAGAACAGTGCCTGGAACAAAGTAGATGCTGTGAAAGTGTTAGTTATTTTTGTTAGAAGGCACTTGGGGCGCCTGGGTGGCTCAGTCCCTTAAGGGTCCAACTTTGGCTCAGGTCATGATCTCACAGTGCGTGAGTTTGGTTTGTGAGTTCGAGCCCCACGTCAGGCTCTGCACTGACAGTGCGGAGCCTGCTTGGGATTCTCTCTCTCTCCCTCTTTCTCTCTGCCCCTCCCCCACTTGCGCTTTTTCTCTCTCTCTCTCTCTCTCTCTCTCTCTCTCTCTCTCTCTCTCTCCTCCCCAAAGAAATAAATAAATAAACTTAAAAAAAAAAAGCACTTAGCCCTCTCCCCACTGGAAGGACCCATGTAATCGGCAATAGCGGTGGGTAATTTTGTGGGGTAAGAGTTTGAGAGGAAGCGTTGAGGGTGGCCGGCTTCTATTCTGACTTGAGCCAAGCCTACGTTTCTTCTTAATATTCGCGAGGAGAAGCGGGGTCTGTGTGTGGAGGCGGGAGAGTGGGGGGGCTCACTATCCCAGATGACACCCTTCCTCAGCTACCTCTGTGTAAAACAGACAAATAGGCAAAGGTAGTGTCTTTGTCTCCTCAGGCTGCCACAGTAAAATGCCACAGACTGGCGGGGGCTGAGGCAACACTTATTTTCTTGCAGTTCTGGAGGTTGGAAGTCCAAGATCAAGCTGTTGTCGGGGTAGATTTCTCCCGAGGCTTCTCTCCTTGGCCTGCAGACAGCCACCTTCTCTCTGTGTCCTCCCATGGGCTTCCCTCTGTGTGCACGCGCCCCTGGGGTCTCTCTGTGTGTCCACATTTCCTCTTCTCGCGAAGACCCCAGTCCTATAGGGTTAGGGCCCACCCTGACCACCTCATTTTGACTTAATCACCTCTTTAAAGGCCCCATCTCTGACTACAGTCACATTCTGAGGTCCTGAGAATTGGGACTCAACATAAGAATTTGGGAAGTGGGGACACCTGAGTGGCTCGGTCGGTTGAGCATCCGATTCTTGGTTTCAGCCCGGACCATGATCTCACAGTTCTTGGGTTCGAGCCCCACATCGGGCTCTGTGCTGACAGTGGGGAGCCCGCTTGGGATTCTCTCTCTCCCTCTCTCTCTGCCCCTCCCCTGCTTGCTCTCTCTCTCTCTCCCTCTCTCAAAATAAATAAATAAACTTCACAATTCGGTCTGTGACTGGAAGTTACATTCACCGCCCCCCCCCCTCCCCGTTTCCCGGATAGGGACGGCTCATTCCCCCCGGGGCTGTACTTCATCACCTCACTCTATCCCTCCTTCCCCCTGCCAAGTGCTGTCTGACTGTCCTGTTTTAATTGTATTTTTACAGCGAAGAGACTTGTGGGGGCAGCTCTTCCATGGGGTATGGGTGACTTTTGTCGTCAGAGGATGACAAAACATTTTGGAGCTTCTGAGGATTTTGACTTATTGCCTAAATCCCACTGAGTGTTTGTCATCAAAGCCCGGGGCTTCACAGATTTTACCGTGCACGTGCTTCCCCCGGGGATCTTGTTAAAATGCAGATTCTGGTTCAGGAGGTTTGTCGGGGGAGCCTCAGATGCAGCCTTCCTAACCAGCTCCCAGGTGACCCTGACACTTCTGGCCCGCAGACCATGCTTGGAGGGGCAAGGGCCTAAACCACAGTTTTTACATTCAGGGTATCCCCTGTGATTCAGCATTCTGTGGCTACAGGAGCACCGTGTTCAGGCCATGAGGATCCCTCTCACAATGCCATGGGAGGTTTCCAGAACGCAACTTAGAGCCCACCCATCCTGTGGATCACCGTCTGGATCCCTCCTCTTCGACGAAGGCTGGCGGTGGCGGGGGGGGGGGGGGGGGCGGGGGGAGGGAACCTGGTCAGAGGGGAGCAAAGGCACGGGACAAGGCACAGAGTCTCTCAGCTAGGGGGGCTGTGGAGGATAGGTAAGGAGAGCTCAACCACTATTCCAATAGGAGGAGACCACAAGGGCTTCCAAGAACCATGTGGACCAAAAGCAGGTGTGGATACTGGGGACAAGCCAGAATGAGGCTGGGGGAAGAGCAGGGGGTGGGAGGAGCAAGCTGGCAATTACCTTGAATTTAAGGAGCACGAAGAGATAGACGTTACCCCGATGGTCGCCATGTTTGAAAAGCTTTTGCGGCCAAGCTACCGCTATTACGTAATAGTTCACTCATTTCCCCATTGTTATCCAACAAAGAACAATTAAATGATAAAACAGGGCTTGTGGTCAGCACCATCTGAAGTTGGCTGCTGTTTCTGCCAGAGTGGATATAATCCTAGCCCAAAGCAAAGGGATCTGACCTGTTTGTTGCCTGAGGGCCTTCTCAGAGATAAACGTGTGGTTCTCCATTCGGATTATGGAAATACTGGAAGCGGTTGGCTTATTCCCATTACTTACCTCTTTAGGATCTTGGAGTCAAGAAATGTCAGGCTGACAGAACTGAATTAGTCCAAGGTTCATTTTACGGATGATGAAGGTTGTGTCCAGAGAAGTGAAGGGAGAACCCTTGGTCCATGTTGAGAAAGAGAGAGCAAGGCAGTAATGGGCTGGACAGGACCAAAGACGGGCCAGACTCCTCCCCTGAGCCAAATGAAGGACACTTCTTTAAGCCCTATGTTTCTAGTTGCTAGAGGAAGGACATCGTCTGGGATGAATTGGGTTCTTTAGACCACTATTAATAAAGCCTATGTGGACAAGGCAGAACCTGTGTTAGACCCCGGAAGAAAGACTTGGCCAGCATGGGCCCCTGCCCCAAGATCCCCAAATGTAGGGGTTAGGTTGGCAAGTTGGGGCTTGACTTGACATTGAACCCACCCCCAACCACATGGCCTCGGGGCACATAGCTCTAAAGGCTTTTCACTGTCTTCTTTCCAAGAGTTTTCTTGATATCAGCCCCAAATTCCACTCTCCGCCCACACACTTGCCCACCTCACCACTCACCTTTCATCCATCCACTGCCCTACAGCCATGCCCGGTCCAGTGCTTACCACCCACCTGCCTGTTCATCCACTCTCCCAACGCATTTGCTTCCCATTTCGTGTCCATACATGTGCTCACCATCTATCCAATCACATGCCCACTCTCTGCCCATCCACCCCTCCTTCTAGTCACCATCCACCTAGCTGTTCACTCACCATCCCACCCATCTCCCACCTACTTTTCTATCCTACCCATCACCTCTCCGCTCACCCATCCGTCCACCCACACACCACCCTCCCAGCACCCATCTATCTATCCATTTGTCTATGCATCTGGTTCTTTGTTCGTTCAACATTTGTCGACAGATACAGTGGAGAGTGAGTTCCAGCTTACGTCCTTCAGACATTTACAGTTTAGTGTATGAAAATAATAGCCTCTGATAAACACTTCACTGGGAGGAAAGAGCAGAAAGAATTAGTGGCTAACGCTGCCTGGAAGCCTCAAGACAGGTTCTCAGAAGAGAGGGCATTTGGGTTGGGTCTAGAAGACACCTGGAATCTCACCAGTCACTCCAGGTAGAGGGAACGCTCTACACAATGGCTTACGGGGTCTGAAGAATACGCTCAAGTTTGGGGAATGGCTGTAAGCAGCTGGGGTTAAGATGATGGGAATGGAGAAAAGGCTGGTAAGAGATGAGATCGGATAGGCTACCTGGGACCGGTTTTGAGAAAGACTTTGCATCCCACGTCACGGAGGTTGAACTTCATGCCAAAAAGCCGGGGTCATCGATGTGCCAGGACCATGATTTGTGCTTCAGAGCAATCTCTGGTGACAGTCATTAAACTGAGATGGAGGGAAGAGACTAGAGGCAGAAACACCAGTTAGAAGATAATTGCATTACTCTGGAAAAGAGAGGACAGGGATCCGGCTGTGGGAGTAGAGATGACAAAATTTGAAAACAATTTGGGGGGGGGGGGTGAGTCATTTGCATTAGTGGAACTGAGATTTCTACCGGGGGCTACAGAGCCGGTGGTGACATCACTTGCTGAGTTGGGGAGCTGAGCAGGAGGAACCAGGTGGCGCAGCCAGAGGAGAGAAGTCACCACCCGCGTCTTGCCTGAGCAGCATCCAGATGGATCGGGAGTACTGGAGGCACGTGGGTTTTCAGTCCAGAGTTCAGAGGACGTGCCCTTCAGGTCATGGGTGTGGCTGTGGCTGTTAGGCCTATGCAGAAACAGCAGAAGGACCACATAGAATGCTGGAGACAGGAAAAAGCCGAGGTCAGATGCTAAAGAGAAGTCCGGAGGGATGACTATGTGAAGATACCGTTCAGCTTGGTAATTGTTGGGGCCTAACCCAGTTACCGTCGTTGCATAACAAATTAGCCAAAACGTAGTGCTTTCAAACAGCAACAGTCATTTCATCATCCCTCACTGCTTAGAACAGGGCTCAGCAGAGCTTGGCCGTCTCTGTTCCCGGCCTCGCCGGGAAGTCTCTCAGGCTAGAGGCTGGAATCATCTGGACGGTTCGTCCATCGCATGTCTCGTGGTTGATGCTGGCTGCTGGCGGAGGCCTGAGGTGAACTGGCAGCCAGGGCACCTGCACGCGGCCTCCCCACGTGGCTTCTGGGCTTTCTCGCAGCGTGGTAGCTGGATTCCAAGAGTGAGCATCTCAAGAGAAGCAGGTGGAAGCTGTATTGCCTTTTGTAACCCGGTCTCGAGGGTCATATACCGTCGCTTCTGCCACAGTCACAGGCCAGCTCAGATGCAAGGAGAGGGAACGCCATCCCCACCTCTTTGGTAAAAGGAGGTCTTGTTGTGGCCATCTTGGAAAATACGATCTGTCACAGGATCTCCAGGTTTCAGGGCGAGGTGGGGGGAAGAAGTCAGGCTGATACGGGTACAGAGTACAGAGCGATCAGGAAGTGGAGAGAGCGCGTCACGTGTTTGTCTAAGGTAGTTTGGCATCGGGAGGACACAGGGAGCCTTGAGGAGGAAGAGTTGGAGGCCAATGTTTATTTTAGGAAGAGGGGGAACTTCAATCTGTAGACAGGGAGAGACTGAAGAGATTAGAGAAGAAAAATAATTGATGGAACAAGTTCCCTGAGAAAACCAGGAGAGACAGCGCGCCTCGCCGTGGCTCAGGCCTTGGGCCCTGGAGGCAGATCGCCCGGGGTTCAGATTCCTGCTTGGTCAGTCATGACCGGGTGGCCTCGAGTAAATCACATTCCTCTTTTCACCTGAATTCCCCCACCTTTAAAACTAATAATAGAGCAAACCTTTTCAAGCTGTTATAAATATTAAAGAAGATAAAATATTGGGATGGCGGCTGGCACAGAGTGAATCGCTGACTTCGTGATAGCTACACATGGCTGAGTATCAGGACGGGGGCAGCATGGTGGGGGGCGGGAGGGCTCTGTTCTCCACAAGGAGGAAGGAGTTATTCCTGGGGAGAAAACAGGGTACTTCAGAGACGAAAGCCGGGGAAAGGTAAAGTTTGAAGGCAAGGGGGATGGAATCTAGAGACTCGGTGCCTCAACTTGCCTCTGTTTTGGTGTTGCATTGGGATTATTAGGGCACTTGGCAAGACTGAGGGAGCTGGAGGGGGGCGGGTTGTGAGCTTGAGGAGGGAAGGAAAGGAAGCTGCTGACCTAGGGAATGGAGGGGGTGGGGGCAGGGCAGTGTGGCGGTGGGGAGGGGCATGGGAAATCGTAGGCCGGATAAGAGTTAGGCTGCCCCTTGTGGGTCACTCCACGGAGGTAGAATAAGACCAACTCGTAGTCTCCTTCTTGGACACAGCTGTGAGATTTTCCCCAACAGGGTGACTGGTACCAGGGAAGAGGAATTAGGAATTTGGATTGACCCAGGTGCTCGGGTGGGAAGACCATAGGGGAGGGTGCTGAGGATGCTGAGAAGGCCACAAAGCTTACGATCGCCAGTGCAACCCAAAGCCAATCTGAGAGGGAAGACAGGAGGGTATTGGCCTGGTGGCCAAGGGATGGGAGAAGAGGCGGAGCCTGGAGGTCCAGCGGACACAGGAGAGTTACATAAATGGAATGAAAGAGTGGGAAGATAGGAAACATTGGGTCAGGGAAGGAAACTTCCCGAGCTCGCGGCTTTCACGTGCACACAGATCTTGGCCAGGGAAGAGCTGTCTACCCGATGTAATTTGCTGTGGCCCTTGACTACCTCCTAGGGTTCTGCCTTGGCCTACTTCCTAGATGGCCTTTCTCATGAAGTCCCCACCCACCCAACACACACACACACACTCAACTCGGCCTCACTCGTATCCTCTTGAGTTCTGTGTTACTGAGATTCCTGGTTAGAGTGTCCCACAAAATCCCTGGTGGCTGCTAAAACTCACCGCAGGAAGAAAGAAAGGCTGCAGAGTGTGGACGATAGTAAAGGGGTCCCCCGGGGCTGAAGCACCCACAGATCCTGGCCATGCTGCGTGACCCAGCCCCTTGATGCCCCTAAGATCTGGCATCTCAGTGTGTGAAATGGGGAGAGTTATTTCCATGTGAAATTTCCCACAGTCTTGTCACCTGGCACATCCTACCCCGGGTGGTGTTGCCATAAAAACAACTTGAAAGAAAAACAAACCAAAAAAATGAGGAAGTTCACATTCATTAAAGCAAACATTTTCCCCTCCTTCTAAAATTAACTCTTTGACAAATCTTTCTTGGTGGTTGTGAAGAGAGGAGGGCAGGAAAAAAAAAAAACACAGTATTCTTTGGATTCAGGGTATACTTTCCCGTCTATGGGGTTAGCAAGTTTCTAAAATGATGGAATTCATTGCATGACTTAAATAATAACTACGGTAATGAAATCTCCCATTTGATGGCTTACCGTGTTTTAGACACAGTGACAAGCACTTTTCCCATATTCCATTTAATTCTCACAACACTGCTCTGAGGTAGTTGTTAAAATTCTCAATTTACAGAGGAGGAAACAAAGCTTAGATTAAATAACTCAGGATGACACAGTAAGCGATCAAACTAAGACTTGAACCCAAGATAATCTGATCCCCTAAATCCGAGCCTACAATCATGATGGTACACGGAAAGTTTGGAAAAGAAGACAAATCATCCCCAAAGTACCATTGTGGCGACATAGTGTTTGGGTGTCTTTTCATCTTGCCTTTTTACATGTTTTAATTTATGTGCATGTTTGTGAGTATGAATCTATGTAATTATCATAGACCGCTTTGAGCAAATTTCCCTCCTCCTCCCAGTTAACATTATGCGACGTTCCTTTTCCCCTGGTGCTATCTTGTCTTCCTAGCCATCATTTTTAATGTATTCATAGTTTCATCTGGTAAATGCACCACAATTTATTCTTATCAGCTCCTTGTAGCTGAAGGTTTAGATTTTGGTATTTGCCCTTGTGCCGCTATTCTGAGGCATACCGTGTTTTTCCCGTGCATATAGTGCTTATGATCACTTCCTTCACTTAGAGGCGGAATCGCTGAGTCTAGGCATAGGAACATTTTTATGGATCTCAATTTGTATTTACCAAATGCCTTCCCAACACACTTGCATTAATTGACGTTGTCATGGGCAACAGTTGTACCACACCCTCAACGGCACGAGGTAAGATTTGGGGTGATTTGATTGGAGGGAAATGCTACCTCATTACTTTAATTTGCAGCTATTTCCTTACTAATGAGGCCATGGCATTCTTCTAAATGTTGGTGAACTGGTTATGTTTTCTCTTTGGTGAATTATCTGCTCACGCTCTTTGCCCATTGACTTCTTGGCAACCGAGCACTTTTCTTTTCTCCCCATTTTCTGATCTCTACGTAAGAAAGAACGTTGCTGCAAGTATTATATTAATGTTTTGTGCATATATATATATATATATACACACACATATATAGAAACAAATATTTTTAATTGTGAAGTTAAGCTGGTTGGTCTTTTTCCTTTCTGGACTGTTCTATCATTTGAACACATAGAAAGTTCTCCTTCCCCCTGAGACTTGCTAAATATATACTTCTATTTCCTTCTGCTTTTTCTATTAGATTTTTTTAAAAAACACATGTCTCTCTTTTATCCACGTGCTATCCTTGTGTGTCTATAATGAAAGGGGGTGACCAACTCTAAGGAAGACCACCAGCCCAAGCTTGAGCAATGAAATTCATAGATAATCCACCACCAGCACCATCACGAAACAGAAACCAACTAATCTTTTCGAATTATTCCTCTGCTAAATCTTTCCAAAGAACTGATAGATTATGTCATAAAATTGACTGGGGAAAGTTTATTTCCCTTGTCCAGCCTTTGGGTGAAGGGCTGATAAACTGGGAAATGACTCAAAGGAGAGCAGACAAAGGGCCTAGGTAGCCCATAAACCGGTCAATAAACCCTCCTCTCCCCAGTGATTGACAGGTACATATGCAGCTCCAAGCACCGAGGCGGGAACTCACTGGGATGACAGAGGCTGGTTGTCAGCCTTCACTTTCCTGGGCTTCTCTGCAGAGTTTGCTACCGTTGCCCAGTTTCCAGGTCCGCCTCTTCCTGGAATGTGTCTTTGACCTTCTTTGTTTCTCTCCCCATTCTCTTGCCTTGGACGAATTCATCTGCTCACATGGCTTCGGTTCCCACCTACCTACTAATGATGGCAAAACCCACGTCTCCATCCCTCCAGCCACACCCAGGACATCCATCCGGAGGTGGCCACCTGTGTTTCTGATCCCGTGGACCCCGAATGAGCCCACCATCCTGCCCTATCACCACCCCCAAAATAACCTCCTTCATGTCTTTCTGTCTCTTGGACACATTGGCTCAGGGAAGGGCCTCACTCTCCATCTGTAAAGGAAGAACCTTGGCGTCAGACACCCCCGACTTTCCCGCGCTTTCCAGTGTACCCCTTCCAACCTCTCAAATCCTTCTTTGCCACCTTCTCACCACCACGTGGACTAGTCTTCAGACCGGCCTCCTCTCCCTGCCTTCAGGAATCCCTCAGGGACTTGCCTTAGCAAGATACACAGGGCCTTTTGTGATCGGGTCCCCGTCTTCTTCCCCCTTCGTATTTCTTTCCCCTCTTTCACTGGTATGCCACACAGGAGCCAGGTGACCGCGACTCCTCCGACTATACCATGATTTTGCACGTGCTGTTCTTACAGCCTGGAACGCCTTCTCCTGCCTGTGGTCCTCATCTCCAAGCCTTTGCTGGTCTTCGGGTCTCCTTGGCCATCCCATGCCTGGATGGGATGCACGCTGTGAAGGTAGACATGAGACCCAGATGCTACCGGCCTGCCACTATCTCACCCCCTTGGAGCTCATCTTCGGGAACAGACCCATAATCTGCTGTGAGGTTCCCTCTAATGAAGGGAATGGTTGGTCTAAATCTAGGTCAGAAGTCTGGATAGAGTCTTCTTTTGCTTTTGAGGGCTTATTTGGGGGCTGTCTATTTGCGAGAAAGCCAAGATGAAAGTACATTTGATTTCCATTTCTTGAAAAAGAAAACTCACGTGTGTTTCGTGCTTCACACTTGGATGCTCTTTAGTATTCTTTGTAAGATTCTTTCTCCGGGGTGGCTTAGCTGAGCTGTGTGGCTCTCACATAAGCTGCGGGGCCAGACCTGCGTTTGCATGCATAATCAGAGCTGCCTGTCCGCCCTGGTCTCCCCAGCAGGCAGCTTCCTTGGGAGAAGGCTCGGGCTGCCCATGTAGATGTGGGTGGCATCTTCCCAGCTAGGAGGGCACCTGACTGCTCAAAACAGCACAGTTCCTGAATACCATTGTGGCCCCCACGCGGCCAAAGTGGGCCGGCGGGTCTGGAAACCTTGAACGCTCACTCATGTGGCGTTTATTGGGCACCTGCTATGGTGCAGAGCTTTGGAGATCCCTGTCTTAGTTTGGGCCAGCGCCCCCCCCCCCCCCCGCCCCAAAGCAGACCCTGAGACAAGGTCTAAGAGACACAGATCATTTACTCAGGAGAATATATAGGAGGCACGAATGAAGGAATGGCCAAAGCGAGTCAGGAGGGGAAGAAAAGCCAATGACGGGTGCTTTAACAAGCAAGTTACCGCCGTGGGCAATGGGGCGCAGTCTCCCTGGGGACTTTCTGGGGCATGGCGTGGAACCTGCTGGGAATCCTATCTCCAGAGGCCAGGAAGCCTGGGGCATCAATCCACCAACACTCATCCCTAGGGCCGTTAGCTCCTCTGGCCCCGGGCGTGTGCCTGCTTGCAGCACAGCCAGTCCCTCAGGTGGCCCAGAAGCCAGGACAGGCAGGCTCTTCAGGTAGGAGGTTGTCAGTGGACCCTGAAGCTGCGCACCGAGGCCGTGGGCAACTCAGGTGGGTCAAGGCGGTGCAAGAACAGGGCATCAACAGGGTGCACTACAGATGAAGAGACGAATCAGGCATGGCACCTCGGCCCTCAAAGAGCTCACCACCTTGTGGGAAAGGCAAACAGGCCAACGATCTACCCATCGGCTGCCCGGACAAGCCTTGGCTCAGAGATCTACACAAACCGCACGGCGGCGTGTAGCTCGCCCCGGGCCGGGAGAGTTGGAAGAGGAGTGACATCTTCCAGGAGCGCGTGCTCTTGGGTCGAGGCTTGAAGGATGCATGTTCCTCAGGTACAGAGAGAGGAGCAATGCGCTTCAGAGAAGCCCTGAGCGTGCGGGGCTTGTGCGGTGAAGCGCAGGCTGCGTGGTGTGGCCAACGCTCTGGCGGCTTTACAGGGAGCAGGAGACCCGGCCAGAGTGTGGGCCCGGGGCCAGATTGTAAAGGAACTCGATGACGCTGGGAGGGAGGCATTTGCATTGCAGCCCCCAGGAGGCCGTGGGGGGCCCATCAGTGTTTAAATAGTGACATGTTCCGAGCTTTAGAAAGCTCACTCAGAGAGGAGCTTGGAGGGTGGGTTGGATGGTGACAGGTGAAATTGGAGCCCAAGGATCATGATTAGGAGGCGTGTCAGTCAGGCTCCGGGAAGGAAACAGATGGCATTCTCGGAAGGAATGGAAGATTTCCCAGACAGCAGAGTCCCATGGCTACAGGAGAGGGCCACTGGACAGGAGCTGGGGCCTTAGGTAGAGGAAAGCAGCCGGGGCCAAGCTGGCCCGGGCAGGAGAGGCGAGGGAGCCCAGGGAATGAATTCTCCCATGTCCCGGCCTCCCACTCTCTTACCTCCTGCCAGAGATGCCCATTGGTTAAATCCAACCTGAAGCTGGATGGCAGCTTCCCAGGGGATGCATCCCGCAGAGGCCAGCCTTTCAGGGCTCAAAGCGGGGTGGAGAAGCCAAAGGGTGAGTCTGGAGGAGCAAACAGGGTATCCCAGCCCACGAGGTCCCTGCAGTTGGTCGGGCCAGAGATGACAGCAGGTGAGGTCAGTGTTGAGGGGTCTGTGGCACCTTGCGGTGGAGGTGGTGAATGATCTAAGGACACCGAGCTTAAATTCCTGCCACCGAAGGATCATTTCTTAGGTGCTGATCTCCTTCTGATGAACACATAACTTCTGAGAGGGGTGAGGCTTTGTCCGTAATGTACCTTTCACTTCAGTGTTAAATGCAGTGTCAGTAGAGCGTGGGGGCGGAGCCTGGATGAATCTTAGGGAAGAAGGCCCCCGTGGGGAGGAGCCACCACAGATTTCCATGGAACCATATCGGAAGCTTGGTAGACAAAGGGCAGCAGGAGGCGAGGGACACGGCACAACCTGGCGACGAAAGGCTAAGGAACGGCCCTGGAGGAAGGGCCCTGGAGGAAGGCTTAGCCTGGGCTACAAGTGCCAAGGACTGATCTGTCCAGGAGTCCGTAGGATCACACAGAAAGAAGCCAGCTTCAGGAAGACCCGCCGCGGTACGCACACAGCGCTTGCCGCCACACACGGGGACAGTTATGCAAACATAGCCCCTCGGTGTCCATCTGGTAGGGCTGACATAACAAAATACACAAACCGAGCGGCTTACACAAGAATGCATTGTGACATGGCCCTGGAGGCCAGAAGTCCAAAATCAAGGTATAGGGGGGCTGTGTTTCTTCTGAGGGCACAAGGGAAGATCTGTTCCGGGCTTCTCCCCTGGCCTCCGATGGCTCCTTGACTGTGGCAGTGTAAGTCTAATCACGTGGTGTTTTCCCTGCATGTGTCCATCGCTGTGTCCAAATTCTCCTTTTTCGTAAGGACGCCAGTCTTAGTGGATTGAGACCCACATCAATGACCTCATCTTAACTTAATCATCTGGGAAGACCCTCTTTCCAAATGAGGTCCTGCGGGTAAGGACATATCTTTCGGGGGGGATGCCGTTTGACTCACAACACCCACCCCCAACACTCACGTGGAGTTCGTGTGACCCAAAGGCCCAAGGAATCTTAGGGATATTGAGAGCATTATCTCAGCGGTCCTCCTGAGGGCCACGGACCGGAGGGCTGACATGAGTCCACAGGGAGAGGAGTCCTTCCCGGAGAGTTCCAAGAGAATTTTTTAAATCAACACACACAAAATACAGGCATAGAAATCCCCACTTGAATTTCAAATATCTGGAAACTGCAGAAGTAACACGGTATTGTTCGCGAGGTGCTCGAGTCGTGCCAGTGTCTAGGTTGGATTCCCACCTAAGCGGACCCTGAAACAAGGATCTAGGCGCAATAATTGGTTTGGGAAGTGATCCAGGAGGCACTGGGAGGGGCGGAGCAATGAGAGGGGGAAACGGGAAAGCCAGTAGAGGGTGAGCTAATAAGCATGTTACCGAGGTGGGTAACTGGTACCCAGTGGGGGGCCCCTGAGAGACGGAGGGGAGCATGCCTGGGTGTGGAAGCTGGGGTTTTTATCCATGAACTCCCATATGTCACTGGTGGAGGGCCCCCCCTCACAGGGCCAGAGAAAACCCTCAGGCAGGAAGATGGAGAAGCCACTTGCTGAATGGGAGCTGACTGCGGTTCATCTCCAGGATGAGCCCAGGCCAGCGGGTGGGGCCCCAATAGCTTCTGCTGGCCCCGGGCCTGGTACTTGAACCTCAGCACCCGAACGTGGAGTAGGTTTTATGACCGTCATGTTGCAGATGAGGAAACTGAGGCTCAGGGGATTTAAAAGCATTCTAAAACTCCCAGGTTAGTAAGTGGTTTATCCAGGATCACAACCCATTTATATGGATAAGCCTACTCTTTTTTTTTTTTTTTTTTTTTTTTTTTTTAGAGGGAGAATGAGACACAGTGAGGGAGTGAGTGGGGGAGAGGTGCAGAGAGAGAGAGAGAGAGAGGGAGAGAGAATCTTAAGCAGGTTCCACACTCAGTGCGGAGCCTGACACGGGGCTCAATCCCACAACCCTGAGATCATGACCTGAGCTGAAGTCAAAGAGTCAGACGCTCAACTGACTGAGCCACCCAGGCGCCCCTCCAACCAGTCCTCTTAACCACGAACTGTATAACTGTTCAACAAGTATGAGTTTTGTGTCATGTTCCCTAAAAAAGATGAGGCTTGTTTTTCTGAGTTGGGTCGGGACCTAATGTTGACACAAAGCAGAGACGCGGTGACCGCCCCCCACCCCCCAGGTAGACAGGCGACACCTGCATCGCCAGACTTTTGAATGTGAGCCTAATGATTTTGCATTTCTGCAGACAGTGCCCTGAGATGTGTTTCTGAGATGTGCCGGAGGGGAGAGGCCCCCGCCCAGACCCCTTACCGAGGCCTGTGGGGGCTTGTGGCTCGCTGTGAGGAGCCAGGCCCGAGGGAGCCACACCCAAATCCCCGCTGGCACCCATGTGCCCCCCCCCACCTTTGTGAGCTCTCTGTTTTCCAGGCTTGCGGCTGCCCCCCCCCCTTCCCAGCTGTTCGCCAGGCCTGGGGTGGTGGGGGAGACCCTGCCGAGGGGCCGCTTAAGTTTCTCACCACCTACCGCTGCGATGACATTCTCCCCTGGTTGGCGTGGAGTGACAGTGATAGATTAAACGCGCCAATTAAATTAGATCCTATTTTAAAGAGCTTGAGCTGGATTTACTTTTAATTATAGTGCTGTGCTCGCTGATGAGGTATTGTCGAGGACTTAACAATTGCTTGATTGTGCGTCCGAGTGCTCAGAGCGCCGTTTCTGGGGATAACCCAGAGGAAGGGAGACGCAGGCAGGGAGGGAGAGAGAGAGAGGAAGATGACCCATCTCCACTGACAATCCGTGTCTCTTCCTCTCGTTTTTTGCTTTCTGCATCCCACGTTACCTAGGGATCGAATGAGCCCAGCACAGGGTAGAGAAGCAGGCCAGTGGCTGTGGAGTCACACTGGCTTGGGGCCCCCATCCTGCCTCTGCCCCTCTTGACTGACTGTGTCACCCAGGATCAGGTAACTAACCTGTCCTGTGTGCTTCCCCTCAGTGATTCATTGATTCGTCTCAACAAGAATTTATTGAGCTTCTAGAATGTTCTGGCACTGTTCTAGGTGTTGGAAACGAGGCGGTGAACAAAACAGGCAAAATCCTCTGTCCGATGGGGCTCCCATTCTAGTGGTGGGGCTGCAGGGGAGGCAGTAACAAGCAGGGTAAAGGCATGAGGGCAGAGACCCTATTTTAAATTTTTTTTTTCAACGTTTATTTATTTTTGGGACAGAGAGAGACACAGCATGAACGGGGGAGGGGCAGAGAGAGAGGGAGACACAGAATCGGAAACAGGCTCCAGGCTCCGAGCCATCAGCCCAGAGCCTGACGCGGGGCTCGAACTCACGGACCGCGAGATCGTGACCTGAGCTGAAGTCGGACGCTTAACCGACTGCGCCACCCAGGCGCCCCTCAGAGACCCTATTTTAGACAGCGGTCAGCAAAGGTCTTTCCGAGGGTGGCGTTCGAGCAAATTCCTGAAGCAAGCAAGGGACCGGGCCGTGTGGATATCTGGAGGAACAGCATTCTAGACCAAGGGAGGAGTGAATGCAAAGGCCCTCTCCCCCATCAGGTGATGTCCCCGCTGCCCTCTAGATCCTCTGCCATGCCCCCAGCTAAGCCCTGTCCATGTGGCCACCTCTCTCTGCCTCGAGAGAGGCGGGTCCTTTTTGTTAATGTTTATTTTTGAGAGAGCGCACATGAGTGGGGGAGGGGCAGGGAGAGAAGGACAGGGAGAATCCCAAGCAGGGCCCGCACTGTCAGCTCAGAGGACAGCTCAGAGGTTGAACCTGAACCGGGGTTCAAACTCGTGAGCCGTGAGATCGTGACCTGAGCCGACGTCAGATGCTCAGCCGACTGAGCCACCCAGGTGCCCCGAGAGAGGTGGATTCTTAAGTCTTTGTGACCACCCTGCTGGGGTTCTAGTGGCTGGAGACACCGACCTACATACTTGTCTGGCTCAGGGAGGGAGCGCAGTCCCTGAGCACTGATTGTGTGACACATCCTGGCAGTCCCCTTTGAGGACACTACTTGTGGGGACCCGCCCGTTTGTCGTAATGGGAAAGAAAAGAAAGTTCAAAAGCCCACGAGCCAAGCTTACACTTGCCTTGGGCCACAAGTCCAGACGCTTCGATTTCGGTTCCTGCTTTGCCGACCATGTACAAATCACGTGAATCGGAGCAGATCTCTTGCCCCTCTGAGCTTCAGTTTCGTTGTCCGGAAACTATAAAAAGCGTCCATTGGACGGTGCCTGTGGTAGCTTGTAGCTTCAGATGGGGGGGCAGGGGGCAAGACTTGGAGAATTGGAATCATGAAGAGGAAGAAGGGAAGACCCTAGGAAAAGGCCAGAGAGGAGCCCCTGGGCATCGAGAGTTTTCAGAAATCTTTGTCATCAGCTTCGAGGTGACAGGCCCATCAGTGGCTGGGGTGGCACAGAAGTTCTTGCCCTGACCCCGTTTGGGTCCCCAGAAGCAGAACTGAGACAAAAGGAGTCAGGGGCGAGCAGTTTACCTGGGAGGTGACCCCCAGACACACCTAGAGGGAGAGGGGAGGTCAGACGGGGCGTCACCAAGCCGGCTGCCATTGCGGGGGCGGGGGGGGGGTGGCATTGCGAGTCCTTGTAGAACAGGTGCCTCAGACTTGCCCCGCCCGAGGGCAGGGAGCCGGGCATTTATACAGCCAGTCCCATCGCTCAGTGGTGGAGGGTTGCTCTGGGGCACCGGGAGGGTTGCGGGCCCTCAGCGGCATCGCGCAAAGTGCACTTCTAGGCTTGGGGGAGCCCTGAGGTAAAGGAACGAAGGCCCCGGTGGCGGAAAGTTGAGTGGCCTTCGTTAAAGTGAACACGGGCGCGACTCTCACAGCGGGACGCGTGCAGCCCCGGAAACAGCCATGCTCAGAGAGGGGACGAGCCTGGCAGATGGAGGGGCCGGCTCTGTATGACGCCCCCTGCAGGGGACGCTGTCCCCTGACTGGCAGGAGAGAGTGGCTGGTGGAGTTGCCATGGCAACCGGTGCGCGCCCACCCAAGGACCCCCTGGTGATGGAAGAGACTGAGTGGAGACCAAGATTCCAGGGGGTGCGTCTCTATGGCAGCTGGCCAGAGCCAAAGAAAATAGGCTTTCCTTACTCTTGACGTTCTAGTTGTGACCCATATTACACACATGCGCACACGTACACACTCCTCCCCAAGCTGGTTGGGGCCCGGGGAAAACACCTGTCATAATGTTGTGCCGACTTGCCTTGTAAGCAGGAACAAGTGGGTGTCTCTGTTTTCCCCGCCACAAAATGATTCAGATGGTACCGGTTCCTTGGCCTCCATCGTGGGAGGCGGCAAGGGCTGACGTAAGAGCGTCTGGGAGGCATTTGGAGCATCTTGAAAGAAAGAGGTTGTCAAGAATGCCTGCTATGAAATGGTAAAGTTTTCCTTTTTTTTTTTTTTTTTAAACTTGAAACCTTATGAGTGTTCACACTGCATGTAAGAGATTCCAAACCAGCAGCTGTTCTGAGACACGGAGCCATCCAGAGCCACTGACCACACTAAGTTTAGGTTAAAAAAAAAAAAAAAAAAGCAAGAAAGCAAGAAAGAAAGAAAGGAAGGAAGAAAACGAAAAGAAATCCGAATGAAAAAGATGTGCTCCTGACTTGTGGCCAGATTTCAGGTTGGATCTTAAAAGCTTCCTCTCTGGCCAGCTTCCTGCACTGACCCCCAGGCTCACTTAGCTCTGGGCTGCTGTGTATTCCTTGCCATTAGATATTGAAAACAGGAAATTAAGGGGCCTGTCGGGGGATGGTAAAGCTTGAAACAACTTCAGAGAACAAGCTGATGAAGTCATAGATCTTATCTCCCTGCCTTTTCCATGTCAGGTTTCTTTAAAGATAAGGTAGTGAATCAAAATGTTCTGCCTTTTTTTTTTCAAGATGGAAGCAGAGGAGGATTTCTTTAATACCCCCTTCCCTCCCAGTGTTTCCAAAGATAACCAGATGAGAGAAATGCCTAGATCCTGTGCACGTGCATGTAAAATGCGATTACAGGACCATTTCCCCACGTTGGTCCCTGAGGGCTGGGGGGTGGGGAGGGGGGGAGGGATGCAGCTTGGGAGGGAGGGGGCAGCTAGCCACCGGGCCTGGTGTCATTGTTGTGGGTGATGATGTTTCCCTTGTCCTTGCTGGTTTATTAAGGCAGGGCTCAAGCCAGAGGGGACACTGTTGGCCTGTGGCCAGGCTGTGCCACAGAACTACATGAAGGTGACTGCCAGGGGCTGGAGGAAAGGGGAAAATGTGTGTGTGCGTCCTGCCTATAGGAGCGGATGCACATCCAGCAGGAACACCAGCTCCGTGGGCATATTCCTAAGGGCTGGGTTCCCCGGGCTGGGCTGCCACGGGCAGTAGTGTTACAGTGACAGTGGCTTGAAATAGGCCAGGAGGACGAGCGTGAGATGGGGGGTGAAAGCAAGAAGGCATCCGACCTGGCCTCTCTGGGCTGAGAGGGAAGCCCAGCCTGATGAGCCGTGAGTGCTGATGTTGAGGGGTGCAGGGAAGGTGGGAGGCAGGGCTGGGGTGACTCAAGGGTACCAGAGACCTTAGGGTGGACTGACTAAGGACACAGGCCTTGGGACCAGCAGACTTTGGTTCAAATCCAGTTCTGCCCCAGGCATGCGACCCAAGCCTTGGATTTTGGTGGGTCTTTTTTTTTTTTTTTTTTTTTTTTGCTGGTGAAGTTGGTCAATGCGTGTATCGTTATGGAGATTAAACAAGTTAACTTTTTAAAAAGTGCTTGAGGCTGTGAACTGTGCAGGGTGCTGTGTGAGGAGGTATTTATGTAGTTCCAGCAAAACTGTGCTGAGGCGGGGGGGGCGCTGCCAGGTTAAAGGGAAAAACACAAAGGAAAACACACTCAGCTTATTTATGAAACAGCTTCTATGGCCTTTTGGTGAACCTCGAGAACAATTTACATCTGGCAAAGCAAAACTGCGATGAGCAAGAGATTCTGGGTTTTGTGAACTGTTTGGGACAGCCCACTGGGAAAGGAGGCCCCTTGACTCTCTTAAGCAGTAGACACCTGGCCTTGGCCCTGCCCCACCCTGCCATGGGTGATGGATGTGGGTCAGGCCCTACAGAGGCCGGGCTTTCCTCCTGAGGCAATTAGCAAAGAGGAACTTGCAGGAAATGAAGTAAGACCAAGGGGTCTATGGGGTAAGAGGGACTAGGGAGGGATGACAAGGATAATACAGCAGCAGTCGGGGCAGGAGAGGTTGTACAGTACGCAACCTGCACAGCTGTACATAGGAGCCTGGGAGTGGGGATGTGAGAAGAAACAGAACAAATTAAAGAAGGAAAAAGGTGACAGGCAGGGCAGCAGAGTGGGACTCAGGGGACAGCTGCTCCAGGTTTGATTTCATGGGCAGCCCAAGAGAACTGAAGGACTGCTGCTTTTGGAGTTCTTTCTTTGGCTCAAAAGTTTAGCGTAAATGAAGAAGCACAGGCTATGTAGGCCATGTGCTTGTCTCCAACGCAGGAAAAAGAGCAGATGAATTGTATCCCAGAGACAGGGACGCAGCAGATGAGTTTACTGCCCTCTGCCCACCCCCCTCCCGCCCCCTGCCCCTCCCCTGGGAGCACCAGCCTGGAAGGAAGGTTCCTCCAAGTACCCTGCCATCTCTGTTCATGGGCCCCATGTTCCCCACCTCCCCCCATCCCCCAGGCCCTGGGGAGCTCGCTTCTGATTCGGGCAGAGCTTCCTATGTTCACATTCACAGGAGGCTCTTGGCCTTTAAAACCCGCTTCCAGGAGAGGCCTTTGAATGGCATTCCCAAGCACTCCCGGGGGCCAGGCTCTTCTGGGTGCAGAGGGCGGGTGCTTGGGAACTCTAACACCCAGCTCAGGACACCGCCACCACCCATGTCCCAAGGGAGCCACGATGGCTCTTCAGTGTGAGGAGCAATGGGCTCCAACCTCTTCGTCCGTGATTCTCATCCCCACCCCCCCAGCTTCCCATGAGCATCACCAGGGGAGCTGCACAAATTCTGTGCCCACTTTCCATCCTGAACCAACGGAATTAGAATCTCGAAGCATGGGGCCCGGGCATCTGTAGTTTTTAAAAGCTCTTCCAGGTGATTGTAACAACAACGGTTGAGAAATTCTCTAGGAACTTCCGTGACTCCAAGTAGCAAATCGCATTGCTTCTCTGGGCCTCAGTTTACCCATCAGCAAAACCAGGGAATTGGGCTTTGTAGTCCTGTTAGTTCTAAGATTCTGCAAGTCTGCGACTGAGGAGCAGGTAAGACACCTGTATACCTATATGCACGAGTACATAGGCACTCAACACACACACACAGGCCACACGTTCCTTTCCTGATCTGCTCTGCAACCTTCATCTTGCCCCTCCCAACGTAAGAAACCCTTGAGCTCAACTACCCGCCCCCCCTTCCTTCCCAAAAAGGGCTGTCAGAAAATTCCAGAAACATTTTAGGTAGAAGACCAAAGTCAGAAGTTCTGGGTCAATAACAAAAGGGAGAGTTTGCTAAGAGAATTGAAGGGGTGGACATAGGTTCCCAGATTGGAAGTGGCCTGGAGGTCCCCTCCGACTCCTCTGATTGATCCTGAAGCAAGTAGTCTCTGGAAGGTGAAGTTAGTTGCCTAAGGTCACTCGGGTAGTTGGTGGCAGAGCCGGGACAGATTTAGGACCCAAGTGTGGTCACAGGACTTTCTGCATCAAGATGACTCCAAACGTGGCTTAAAATGCATGTTCCTGGGCTCCACCCCAGATCTAATGTGTCAGATTCTGTGTGTGTGTGCGAGGAGGGTAGGAATCTGATTTAAAAAAAAATTTTTTTTAAATGTTTATTTATTTTTGAGAGAGAGACAGAACGTGAGCAGGGGAGGGTCACAGAGAGGGAGACACAGATCTGAAGCAGGCTCCAGATCTGAGCTGTCAGCACAGAGCCCGACACGGGGCTTGAACTCACGAACTACAAGATCATGACCTGAGCCGAAGTCAGATGCCTAACTGACTGAGCCACCCAGGCGCCCCAGGAATATGATTTTAAATCTGCTCCCCTGGTGAACCCAGAATGTTCTGCACTCTACCACTTTGATAGCAAGGAAACTGACGTGGTGCACCGGAGGCCAAGTGGCCCAGTGCCCTCTCTGCCCTTTCCCGTCAATCCTGAAACCCGGGGCGAGTGTTAAACTGCTAAGCCTTGGGGGCTGGAGATGCTCAGTGCACATCCCTCTCTCCTGGACAGCTGGGTGGCTCAGTGGCCCGGAATGGGGAGGCAGTAATGGGAGGAGACTGACCCAACTGTGCCCCAAACCCGGTGCCTGACTGGATGGCCTAAGGCCAGCCACATGGCCATTACCTCAGGCTCTCCCCGTCCAGAAGCCCACCGGAGGAGCGGCCGCCCCGAAGGGAATCCCAGTCAACATCTGCAGCCCAGCCTGTCAAGGACGACAAGGCTAGTCCAGGGGTCCAGATGTGACACGGGCAAGACTGGCTTGTAGCCCAAGTCAGATGGGATGTCATTGACTGTTCTGTGGCTCAGCAGATGTTAGATCTGCTGTTTTCTGACCCTGTCCCCACTGCAATCTGTCAGTGAAACTTTAAGCTCAAGGGCCCACGCCGCACCAGGCTTTGTTTGCAGAAGAGGGAGTGGCCATGATAATCACGGGTGGCACGAGCTAAGTGCCTGTTGTAGGCCAGGCTCTGTGCTGGGTGCTTTACAGGCATTTCCTTGTTGGATCCATATGGGTGTGGTAGGCAGGATAATATCCCTCCGGAGATGTCCGCGTCCAAATCCCCGGAACCTATGACTTTGCGGGTGTGATTAAGTTATGAGCCTTGAGATGGGGAGATTAACCTGCCTTGGCCGGGTGGGCCCAATGCAATCACAAGGGTCCTTAATTGGGAGAGGCGGGAGGGTCAGAGTCCGAGAAGAGAGGATGGAGGCAGATCAGCGACGACCCCAGATGCTACAGTGCTAGCCTCGAACATGAAGGAAGGGGCCACGCGCCAAGGAATATAAGGGACTTCTAGAAGCCTGGAAAGCCAGGAATCAGATTTTCCCCCTCGGGCCCCCAGGAGGAACACAGTACTGCCAGCGGCTTGATTTTAGCCCAGTGAGACCCGATTTGCAATTCTGACCCCCCCCCCACCCCCCCCCCCCCGCAGAACCGTAAGAGAATAAGCTTGTGTTGTGTTAAGTCACAGTTTGTGTTCTTATATCAGCAATGGGAAACTCATATAATAATTACTCCTACTTCAGAGATGAGACAGTGGGAGTCTCGACGATTAATCTCTCTGCCTCCTTGGTTCCTGACAGGGTGACTTCCCACTTCTGCTTTGTACGGTTGTAAATGTTTCCGTAGCCAAGGTGGTCTCCTTTGTCTCTGTGCGTCCCAGCACAGTGCCTGGCCATGGTGAGCCCCACGCTAACGTTGGTTGAAGGAGTAAGTGAATGACGGGTACACCCACAGTCACCCCCACGGGCCCACAGCCTGGCTGGTCAGGATTTCAAGGAGCGTGCCTAGAGCAGAATCCTACCTTTTTGTCGAAGGACCTGGATGGGAAGGGACGGGGAAGGGCAAGAGGAAGGACAGAGGGAGCCGAAAGGAGGTAGGGAAAAGGGGGGAAAGCAGGGGAAGGGGGACTCAAAGGGGAGAGGGAAGGAGGGAGGAAAGGAGGAGGGAAGAGGGGAAGGAAGAGGTTGTGGGAAGGGAAGGGAGGGGAGGGGAGGGGAGGGCAGGGCAGGGCAGGGCAGGGCAGGGGAGGCAGACAAGGAAATGAGAAGGAAAAAGAGGCTGTTCTTAAGAGCCAGGAAAGCTCACTAGCCACCCAGAGAGCATCTAGTTCGTGGCCTTCCCTAGCGATTAGCCTGAAGCCAAAGGTTCCAGTTGAACTAGCAAGGATGCAAAGCGCATGCAGCAAGCCAAGTTCTATCACCCGGGGAGGCATGTCTCCACATGGAAGAGCACAGCCACGGAAGTCCAAGGAGACTTTGTTATCCAGTGGAAAGGTGTCGCAATCCAGATGAAGCATTTCCAAAACCAGGAGGACTTGAAATGTAGCCCGCGGTTGGTGCGCGCCAACTCACCGAAGCATCCCCCACCCCCGTCACGTGCACTCGAACCTGCTCTCCGGGACCTCACAAGGATAAAGCCTCAGCTTCCCTTCTCCCTCTTTCCATCCCCCCCTCCCCCCCATGCTGCCATCCTCCCTTATCTGCCCTGGATTCTCAAGCGTTTCCTAGGGACCCGGCTGGGCAGCTTATTCCCAATGCCCTGAGGTGAACCTCTTCACTGGCCTGCGACCAGGCGCCTCCTTACAGCCAGGGATTGGTCAGGACGTGACTGGTGAAGCCGTTTGTAGAAATGCGCTCGCCCAGTGTAACCGTTGAAAGCAAAGGCCTCTCTGCTTCACACAGTCCCTGGGGGATTCAAACCAACGGAGAGTTCGGTCTCCCTGATAATAGAGGCTCTGATTCTTTGGCTCAGGGTGGGACGTGGGCACAGAGTGCTTCTGACGCTCCCCCGGTGACTTTAACGGGCGGCCAGGGCTGAGACGCTCCTGTCTTGCAGCATCACCCACGGCACCCACGTGCAACCACCAACTATGGGAAATGGAAGAAACACATCAAAGGACCATGTGGGAAGTGTTTGTAGGTCAGGCCTGGAAGGAAGACACCTCCCTTCTGTCTCTCTCTCGTTGGCTGGAAGTCGGTCACGTGGCCACCTTTCACCCCCAGGGGCAGCTGGGAAATGCAACCCATCGGAGTGCCCAGCAACAAAGCAAAATGGGTTAAGGATCGTGTAGCTGGTCTCTGCCCATGCAAGGCCATTGCTGTCCCTGAAATATGATCTTGAGCTTAAAGAAAACATGTCCGTTCTCTCCGCGTTTGCTTGTTTTGTATGACGAAAAGGGTATGGAATCTAAGGGAGTGAAAAGCTTTCGAAGTCCCAGATAATCTGACTGGGAGGTCATGAGTGGTGCCATGTTCGTTGGCCCTTGAGCTGAGCCAGGGGGATAGTTGTGGAACCACTGGATAGGAGGGAAGGCATGGTGGAGAGACGGGGGGAGAAGGGTATGCTAGAATGTGATGTGAGAGGGAAGCCTAGGCAAGGCAGAACAGAGCCCGGGGGCAAAAGAAACAACTATAAGGAGGGAGGAAGGGGAAGGGCCCTGGCTTCAGAAATGGGTGAGCCACGCCCAGCTTCTGCCTTCAGATGCTCCTAGGCTCGAGGGAGAGAGCTGGGGTGTGCGTACGGGGACTTCACTTAGATGGCGGTTGGATCGGGACGGGTGGCGGGGGCTCCTGCTCAGCCTGGTCTTTCATGCCACGACTGAGGAGGACAGAAGAAACGCGCATGAGGGGAAGGGAGGGAACAGAATGCTTCTCTGCTGTCGCTGGTCTGCCTGAGCTGGGTGTGTAAACCTGAAGACGCATAGAAAGCATCCGTCTGAGGACTGAGCCACAGCCGTCCCCTGACCAGAACGTGTATGTTGCCCTTTGGTTTTTGCACCTCAGAGCAGATTAATGGAGAGAGAAGTGATTGGGAAAAGAGTATCTGGAAAGCTCCACGAGGACTAACTTGAAAGGGGAGCTGTCCTTAATTGGGTACGTATCTTAGTTTGGGCTGCTATAACAAGTTCCCACAGACTGGGTAGCTTAAACAACAAACCTTTATTTCTCATGGTTCTGGAGGCTGCAAGTCCAAGGTCAGGATGTCAACTCTGGTATAGTTGTTGGTGAATGCTCTCCTCCTGGTTCATAGATGGTTGTCTTCTCATTGTATCCTCACACAGTGAGAAGAGAGAACTCCGGTCCCTTGATCTCCTTATAAACACACTAATCCCGTCAAGAGGGCTTCTCCCTCATGTCCTGTCTACACCTGGTCACCTCCCAAAGGCCCACCTCCAAATACCATCCCATTCGAGGTTGGGATTTCCCCATATGAATTGTGACAGGGGCACAAACATTTAGTCCACAGGAGCAAGTGGAGGAAAGAGATGAGCACCTATTTATAAATGGCAAAGGACTAAATGTAACATTTCCACCAAGTCCAGACCGGGAGAAGTGGGGCAGCACCCCGGGCAGCTGCCGATGAGGCTCTTCTAGGACACGACGAAAGACACGCACCAGAGAAGAAAACAGAGGCTCCTTTCTCCCCGCCCCCAAGCAGTGCTACAGGCCCCAGACATGAGAAGAACCAAGAACACCGGTGGGAAATGGGGCCGGCGAAGTTGAGGGATGGTGTGTGAGTCGTGGGTCAGTGGCCATATTATTTTATCTTCCTACCCTAGAGAGAGACGTACAGAAAACAAAAACAAAAACAAAAACAAAAAACGCACAGATCGCAGCTGTACCGCCTGGTGATTTTTTTTTTTTTTTTTTTTTTTTTTTTTTTTTACAAACTCAACACATCCGTGCACCCAGAACCCAGATCAAGAAGGACCGTGACCGGCACCCTAGAAGCTCCCTTGGAATTCCATTCCTTTTAGACCTATAACCAGTGGTGGTCGCTATCCTGACTTCTAGCAGCAGAGATGAATTTTGCCTGTTTTGGAACTCCGTGTAAATGGAATCGTGTAATACATACTCGTGTGCCAGACTTCTTTCACTCCATATTCTGGTGACGTAGTTGCAGCTTGTCCTAGTTGCTGTATAGTGTCCCGTTGTGCAGACGTATGAACGTCTTATTTATTTCTCCTCCTGTTGATGGACATTTGAGTTGTTCCCAGTCATTGGCTCTTACTGTTACCCTTTGAGTGAACACCCGCATGCATTTGTCGGGTAGACAGCGAGGAGATCCTCGCAAGCAGTTTTCCACAGCTGTTGGGCCGTGAAGACACTCTTGAAAGTGAACAGGGTCGCCGACTGGCTGAGATACCAGAGCCACGGGAATACACTGGGACCGTCCCTGGCAAACTGGATCAATTCGTCACCCTGCTCGTGGCAGGCCTCCCGAGCCACACACCCTGGCATTCCCTGGCCGGGCCGCCCTCTGAATAAGGTGGCTGTGGTTCACGGCACGAGGGGCATTCTCGTGACTGTATGTGTTCCAGAGAGCTGAAAAGCTGCAGATGTTCATGCAGCAAAAATCCATAGCCTGACACCTTCCCCCAGCAACTAAGGGGTTCTGGCTAAGCTCTTTTATCATTTATGAGGATTCGCCCAAATATCTCCTTCTGCAGCCGCCTTCGTAGAAGTCCGTTGAACCTGAAACTCTTGGCAGGTCCCTGAACCACACAGCCAAAAAATGATATGCTACACACATCTGTAGTGAGGACCGGGAGGCTTTCTAGGGGGAGATTTATTGCCTTCCTTCCCTCTTTCTTTTGGAAGGTTTCTGGATGCCGCTCCTTGTGTATAGCACGAGCCTCCGGCTTATCACTACGGTAAGTATAAAAGCAATTAATTTCTCCGCCTTTTGGAAAACGGAAGTTTTAACTGCACTTCAGTGCCATTTGCATTTCTGATTTCTATCAAGTTCACACTTCCAGCAAAGAGAGTCCTGCTGATATAATTTGTTTTTTTTTTTAATTGCATATTCTCCGGCAGGAAGCTGCTGCTTTTGCCTCCAAAGCAGAAAACATGTACGCGTTGGGAGGAGTTCGGCTCTCGACCTCTGGTGCAGGTTCACTCACCTTGCCGGCGTCAGGGAGGCAAGGACAAGTATGGGAATTCGGAACAGAACCCCCCTGCGTTTCCCTGTAGACATTCACATATGTCGAGCTTGTGACAAACAGTTGCCCAATTTGAGTGAATTGGGCAGAGTCTGAGAACCCTGTATCCAGGCCGGGTTGTGATTTACTCGTATGTTCGGAGAAATTTCGTCAAGACAGGCCGGATCTATCTATTTGGCCGGTGGAATGGGACTTCAGGTGGTTCTGAGTCTAGGCCTTAAGAAGCC